>NC_090437.1:1039960959-1040267882 GCF_031143425.1 Pleurodeles waltl
AACAGTGGAGATTGCTTATTACATTTAATAATTAGCTGTGATTCTTAAATGGGAGCAGGTTGATATCAAATGTTTGGGACCTATGAAATTGTAATGATAAACCCACTGTAATTAGAAAGTCAGAGTTTTCATTACAACTTTGAAAATCTAACTTTTAGAAAGTTGGCATTCTTTTGCCCTTTGTGCCTGCAACCTGTCTTTGGTCACATGACTGGGTGTAGCTGTGAATTACTCCCATACAGTCCCAAAATATCGGGATTAGGTGTTCCTCAGAGTGTCATTTGTGGGCTGGATGGGAGGGCTGAGCTGAGCACAGCCCTACTTATACCCAAATAGCCTGTACTCTGCCTTCACACAAAAGGCCTAATGCCCCTGCATTGTCACTACAGCCAGCTTGAAGGCAAAGGCAAGGGGATCAGGAAATTCCATGCACTTCAAAAAACCTTTCTAGAAGCTTCTCCCACCTCCCAGAAGAAAGTCACCAGGGTATAAAAATAGAGCCTTCAGCCTCACTCATCCGTTCACTACTGGACCTGTGGAAGAACTCTCATAGGACTACCTGTTGCTGTGAACTGCTGTGCACTCTGCCAGACTGCTGTTGTACTTGGAAGGACTGCATTGCTGACTGGAGCCTGCCTTGAACTCGCAGAGACCAGCCCTGCTGTTCAGCCCTGGATCTTCACTGGCACCCACGATTGCCAGAAGTGCCACCAAGGGCTTGTTTGCTGGCCTTCTGTTCAGAGCCACAGGGAAAAAAGGCTACTACCACCATGAACCCTCAACTGGACCCAGCCTGAGTGAGTCCCGAACCACTATGAGGTGTCCTACAAGTCCTGGACCCTTGGTTGTGGTGATAAAGGTGCCCAAATGTCAAAATTTCCAAAACTGAGGACTAACACAAGACAAAATTTGGCCAATAACTGCTCTGAAAACCAAGAGGTAGCTGGGACCAACCTGCTCGCCTTTCCTCCAAGGTGCATCCGTGGTCAGATTAAATTTGTGGCTTCTCCCACTACATTCTTCTCCGTAGCAACAAATCCATTTCAACAGTCCTTCAGCAAAGGGTCATCTGACCTCGTAGAATTGTCTTAGACTACAGCCTTCTGCTGCGTCTTGCTGGAGCTTTTCAACTTCCATTTTGGTGATTAAGCCGAAATGTAGAAATCTTTACCACAGCTTCGAGTCAAGGCCATCCGAGGACAAAGCTCCCCCTGCTCTCCCCGGACACATCCTCCAGCCCTGCCACACTGAACATTACCTTCTCAGACATTTTTCTTCAACAGTTTTTATAAGTCCATAAGTAAGCACTGACCAGGCTCAATCCACTTCTTGTATCTAAACCATGCTCCATTGTAAACAGCCTTAGCTTTCGACCCTGAACCAGTCCCGTGTGACTAGCTGTCTGTGATTGGTGCTTTGATCCTTTAGGTGCTACATTTCAGTAAAAAAAAATCATAACTCCATTTCTACTGATTGGATTTTTGTCATTTTGGCGTCAATTGATTAAAATTCTAATTTGGTTTAGGAATTTTATTGTGTTGTGTTTTCCCTTTATTACTGTTTGTGTGCTGCATACATACTTTACACATTGCCTCTAAGTTCAGCCTGACTGTTTTTTGTACCAAGTTAACCAGGGTTCAGAACAGGTTAATTTAGTGACTTTTTGTGGTTCACCCTGCAAGAGATTGTGGCTGCTGCTTGACCAGGGCTTACACCCCAGTCAACCAACAATCCAGTTTCGCAAAATGTAGATACGCAGAAGCCGTGTAATTCACATGAACTGGAAAATAGAATATGAACACCTTATTCTCTACATGCATGTTTTTTTGACTGACAATGTCAATGTAAGTTACCGTTGCTGGTTTGAAATACCTTTGCTCATTCTTTTGCCAGTAGACTGCATACAGTAATTATTACAAGATACATTTCAGATGTGTTATAACATTATGTGGCACGTAGCCAACGGATCGTACACATAATACTAGTCCATCTCTTCTGAGCTTCTGGAGAGGCCCTAGTCACAACTCTGTAAAACCCTCCTCTTGTTTAAATGGTTCTGTGTCTGTTTTTGTTCACCTTGGGTTTTTTGCTGTGTACACAGCCGTAATTGCCTTGTAACCTCTCCTGTACGATAAGTAACATCTGCCATCTGCTGCCCCAAGAGGATAGGTTTGTGTGTCATCAATAAACTCAATCAAACACCCTTTTTTGAGGTCAAGAAACCCATCTGTCAAACCTTGTATTTTCATAGGCATCGGGCAGTGGGTAACGCAAAATGATGAGGCCTCCAAATGTGATGGGGAGGGAGCACGTGAGTCTCTTATATCTCACAGATATTCATTGGCCTCCTGAAGGATTGAGGGCCCCCTGTAGGGCTGGCCACCTCCTCGCCCCCTGCTTCACAATGGATGCAAGGGCTTGTGTTACGCCCCTGGCATTGGCCACACAGACATGAGTGCTACTAATGCAGACCGCATACTTCCCCATTCTGCCGGTGCATGAGAAGTTTTACATTGCAGTGGTAATATATATGCTGGGCAAATACAGGCCAGTGTACGCTTCTATTTTTGGTACTCTGGAGCAATGCCTAAGAAATCAAAGATGAATAGTAATGAATAGAAATGACAGAAAATATCCAACATGTACTGCAATTTCCTACATTTATTACTGTTTCGCTGGACACCATTTTCACATATGGATTTCTCTTCTTCATTGCAGAGTCCTACGAAAAGCGATTTTTCTAAATCGTTTTCACTTCTGATCTTATCCATATGAGAGCAGCCTCTTCTTGGTGAGCGAACAAAATGTTTGATCTTTGATCCTATAATGCACATCTTCAGCCCGATTCAAATCTCAAGACAGACACCCAGTAAGGAAATATATTTCTTGAATTATCTTTGCATTTTGGAAACCGTAGGGGAGCATACAGCAACACATTGCTACTGAACTCAAATGGCAAGTCGTATGACCCACATGCTCTTCAGTAACTAGCATTATATTAATGCATACTGGGATACCCACGTTCTGTTTTGTGCAAATAAAGGCCTTGTCTTCATTTCTATTTCATCAATTCCGAAGCAAATACAGTTGACCCCCAGTTACTAAGTCACTTTGTAAAAGCGTGCCTGGCGCGCGCCAAGCGTACTATTTGAGAACCGCAAAACCATATCCTGGAATGTACTAGCCCTATTTCTGTGCGTGCATTGCTGTGCAATATATGCATGACATTACTTTTTCAAAATGGAACTATTAGTGTGCAGATGCGGAACTTCCAAGGTACCAGAGATCAAAGCGGAGAATAGCTTCTTAAAAATGGGAGTGACATAGCAAAGATGAAGAAGTAACTCAGGAAGGACAATGCAAAATTGATTACACAGGTACAGTCAGCCAGGAGGAAGGCTAAATGAGCTACCATGGCTGACCAGGGCTTTGACTGCTGCCACCCCACCATGTTCCTGGCTGGCAGCAGTCACCCAGTGGTCCATCCGCCAGGGTCATCATTTGGGGGTTGGACCGCCATGAGTGTGGGGGTCTGACCGCCACTGCGACCCTGGCGGTCTAAAGACCACCAGACTCACAATGAGGGCCTAGGTATTGTAAGCAGTCTTGAGTTATTGGACTGAATAACTTTATTAGATTTTAATATGCATAGAAGAAACACATTCCATAACATATAACAAAGGGGTTCAAAAAGAGATAGTTAAAGTGACCCCCATTATGTGAAGTGGGATAAGTGTAATACATGTGTACAAGTCCGGTGCTTGTGAGTCCCCAGGCTTGGTTCAGGGGAGGAAGCTGTGTGAGGTGTTGTTAATTTGATAGCGAATTCATAGGCTAGTGGGGGGGGGGCATGGATAAGAGTATGTCTTCATTTAGATGTGAAGGTCTTCAGTATATTGGCTAATGTAGGCGGGGTGACCGTGGAAACGATGGTGCAAGCTCATTGGTGCAGCAGTGCAAGTTGGAAGAGGGATTTTGCTGTGGTGCGGTGCATGACAGCAATGCAGATGGCGTCATGGAGAGGGGCTATCCTCACTCACCCCTTGGCAAGCGTGTTCCATCAGGGTGACCCACGGGCAGAGATTGGGTGCTTGCAGTGGTCTCTTGCCTCTTCAAAATGGAGGGCCTCCTCTTCGGCTGCTCCCCACTTCCGCACCACTCCCTGCCACATTGTCACCGGAGGGGCAGTAGAAGATCACCAATGCAGTGTAATAGTATGTTTGGTCAGTAGAAATGATAGGGATGTGAAGCAGGCTCAGTCGTTTTGTGCTACATACATTTGAAAATGCCAAATGATTTGGCCTTCGAGGTATGTAAGCCCAGGAGGGCTATTAAGGACCAGCAGGGTGGAGTGAACGGAGCACCAGTAACTATGAAGATCTGTGCAGGACCATAACATATGTTGCAGGTCAGCATTGCGTGTTGGACAACGCAGACAGTTAGCTTGCAGGTTAGGGAAGAGATGATTCAGTTGTTCTGGGGTTAAATATACCTTGTGGAGTATGTGGAACTGGATGCTCCTAAAGCGGGAATTGTGGGATACAGTTTTGGGGTGCTGAAGTGCCCTGTTCCATTCTTTATTGTGAAACTCTTCTTCCCATTCTTGGCATAAGGGCAAGAGGGAGATATACATGAGTTAATGTATATCTTTATAGATCCATGTAATAAGATGTCTACCAGCACCCATGACCAAGATGGACTGGAGGACTGGGTGGGTGGGAGACTCTTCCTCCATGACATTCCAAAGTGTACCGTATATATGACCCATTTGCCAATGTAAAAGGGATAGCCCTTGTAGGAGGTTATTATCTTCAGTCAGTGCTTGAAGGGGATAAATTGCCCATCCAAGTGGAGGCCATTTCCAGTGAGTATGGAGTGTTCCTTCCACACCCCTAAATTTCGGGCTATATAGATCCCTGAGTGCCGGGGTAGGCCGATCAATGCAAAAGTCCAGGCGTACAATGGGCATGCACAGGAAAGGTGGTATACTCATGCTGTACAGGCCTGCGCCACAGAAACCTGAAGGAGCCAGGGCGAGGGGGGTGATACTCTCAGGAGGAGAAGGCTTTGAATTGTAGGTTGGAGTAGCGGTTCACAGACGTTAGTGCTTTTCTCTAAGTATCGGCCAGCTGTTTAGTGGGACAGCCTATGGCGCTGTGATGCCAGAAAATAGGCCTCAAAGGAAGAAGTGTCCAGGCCCCCACAATCTGTTAATGGTTGTAATTCATTGAGTGCTACCCGGTGAAGTTTAGTGTCCCAGATGAGGTTAGATGGGATCCTGTCTAGTTATTTAAAGAAGGGGTGGGGTCGGACTACAGGAAGATTGATGAAATAGCAGAGAAGACGAGGGAGGATGATCATCTTCGCCAATGCTATATTGTCTGTGGGAGCTAAGGGCAAAGAGCACCAGGAATGGACTTGGCTTTTAATTCCTGCTAGGGCCTTATGGTGGTTCCCTTAATAAATGTCTGCAGCGGAGTGATACAAGCTGATCCCTAAGTAACAGGCAGCCTGAGTATACCAGTGTAAATTAGGGTTTCCCAGGTGTTTGTCAAGTGGTAGTTGAGATGGGCACAACGGGTAGGTGGCTGATTTTGCCCAGTTGACTTGGAGCCCTGCAACCGAGGTGAAGTATGCTAGAGTTGTTTGAAGAGGTGTAAGATCCACAATGATATCTCGTAAGTACAAGCGCAGATCATTCACTACTACATGTGTCCTACCCGCCAGCCGGATACCCCACTCATGTCCCTCTCTCCACAGTTGTATGGCGAGGGACTCCATAGCAAGCGTGAACAGGAGTAGAAAGAAAGGACACCCCTGTCTTGTGCCACAGCCGACTGAAAAGGGGGCTAAGATGAAGCAACCCTGACCGATCTGAGAGATGGGACTTGAGTAAAGCAACCGGGTGTAAGCTAATAATTTAGACCCTTTCCCCATATGGGTGAGGACTGTGAATAGCTGTTGAAGGCATTCTATAAATCCAGGATGAGGCACCCCACACATGGAATGAGGCCTTCTACCTGGTCCTGAATTATGGAAGAGCTGACAAATATTTTGGGATGTGCTAGGACCCAGTATGAAGCCGTTCTGGTCCGTATGAATGAGTGCCGGGTGGATTTTGCCCAAGATTTTATAATCCGCGCCATGGATGCCAATTGGCCTATCAGAGATTAAGCATTTCAGATCTTTGTCTGGTTTGGGGAGAAGCATCAGAAGACTGTGACCGTTGTGGTGGTATCCAATTTAGGCACTGCCTGGAGGGTGCGACTGCAGTCAATGATAATTTGTTCCAGATTGGGTGAAGAATCCAGTGGTTGCTGGTAGAGTCAAGGGGTAGCATTTGCTTGTGTCTTTCTTTGTCCCCGGCTGTGGGAGTCAGAGGAGGATGGTGCTTCAAAATGTTAATGTTATTACTGACATATTCAACTAACATTTAACATTACTTTAACCTTTTTTTTTTTTGTGAATCTCTAGGGTTTCTTTGAAAAACAAAAACATATCTATTTATCAGACATCATTATAATGTTACTTTCACCTTTGTTTACTGTAAATTTCTAGGATGTTTTAATTGTAAAGCAATCTTTTATTACAATTCATAAAGCCACCTCCTCGCTGCACATGGCATTTGTCTTTGCAGAGCAGGGGGTTGGCCACCTGTGTCTAGGCCCTGTGGCAAACAACCCACAGGCAACCAATCACATATTGTGCATGGCCTTTCGTTGCGCACAGCATGGGGTTGGCTGCATGGCCTGCAAGCAACTCTCCACAGGCCACAACCTAGAGGCAACCAACCCCACGCTGCGCACGGCCTTTGGTCATGTATGGCGTGGGGTTAACTGCAAGGCGTGACTTGCAGCCAGGCCCTGTTTACAGCTCCCTGCAGACAGCCAACTCTATGCTGCACGCAGCCTTTGGCCATGTGCAATGGCATGTTGGCCACAGGCTTGGCTGACCACCTGGTCAAACTCTGAGGAGGCAAGTAAACCCACACCACATAGCCTTTGGTCTGCAATTGGACACCAGCCCCATGGACCCCTATCCCCTAAGGCAAAAGATATAGATTAAGGGGAGGGGGAATGAAGCTCCCTCCCCGACCCTTAATTGACCTCATTAGGCCATGAGGACTTCATCCCCCAGGCGGCTATCTTTTTTTGGGGGGGGTAGTGGGAGGGTTGGGCGGACCCCCTCTGAAACTCAAAAATCCCCCAGGGCTGTGTGTTTTTGAAAGGGGAAGAAGGCCATATGACCCCCCTCCAAGCCACCAAAACAAAAAGAGGCCACTTTCAGGACCAGGACCACGTTTCTGCCAAGTTTGGTGTAATTCCATCCAGTTATTTTGGCGCTATCACTGTTCAAAATCCCTATGGAAAAATGAATGGGGAAAAAGTGTTTTGGGCCCTTGCTTTTTTCTTAGCCTCCCCCAGATGGATCACCCTGAAACTTTCCAGACAGCAGCTGACATGAACTGACAAATGTTTTTGGAAAGTTTGAAGAAGATTTGTTAAGCGATGCTAAAGATATAGGCAAGTAAAAAAAATGAATTAGGGGCAACTGCCACTAGGTTGGGTTTATATATATATATATATATATATATATATATATATATATATATATATATATATATATAAAATTCCTCACGCAGGAGTAACAATATGTTTGTTCACATTTGTCCTAACATAGCAATTTGCAAGGATAGACGTCCACTGTACCACCTATGATTTATATATACAATTTGAGATGCAACTTCATAGGTATGTGTTTGAATGTTATGTCTTTATGAGTCTGTAATGTTTAGAGGCATAACATAAAATACCCCCCGCAGAATGTGGACAGGGGTTCCTGAGTCTCTCATATCTCAAAGATATTCATTGACCCTGGTTGGAATGGGGCCCCTCTGAAGGGTTTGGGCCCCCATAAGGTTTTGAGGGCACCCCTGCACTGCAGCAGCTGCAGAGGCCTCTGTTACAGCCCTGGTAAAGTTAGAAATGTGGCTATTTCTCTCACAAGCATTGCTTTGTGATTTGGAACTAGCATTTTTAGCATTACTACAGACTGTTGTGTGGACCGCAGGACTTGATTTGTGGTTCATAGTTGACTCTCTATTATATATGCATCACATCAAATAAAGCTCACCTTGTGCAGCTTCACATTTTCAGGAGAATAGAGGAAGACAATCAGATAGCCGGATCCATAGTGGATTCGTAATACATGCCATTTCTTATCTAATAGTACAAACACTTGGACTGGCTTCAGAGGTTATGTCCTCTTCTTGAGTCTATATCATTATGGAGAAGAGGTAAAATGAGGAATGGGAGACTCACAAATGCATTTAGTGACTGTCCAAAATGAGTAAAACTATCTAAGTACATTTGACTAAAGTAGTGCCAGAAAAGGGGACATAGTGAAACTAGAATGTAGACAAGGAAATAGGTAAGGGGCAAACGTAGTGGAGAGGGGAAGAGAACACGCAGTGGGAGAATACACAGAGCTAGAGCTGCGCACGGCCTTTGGTCATGCATGGCGTGGGGTTAACTGCAAGGCGTGCCTTGCAGCCAGGCCCTGTTTACAGCTCCCTGCAGACAGCCAACTATACGCTGCACGCAGCCTTTGGCCATGTTCAGTGGCATGTTGGCCACAGGCTTGGCTGATCACCTGGTCAAACTCTGAGGAGGCAAGTAAACCCACACCACATAGCCTTTGGTCTGCGATTGGCCACCAGCCCCATGGACCCCTATCCCCTAGGGCAAAACATATAGATTAAGGGGAGGGGGAATGAAGCTCCCTCCCCGACCCTTAATTGGCCTCATTAGGCCCTGGGGACTTCATCCCCCAGGCGGCTATCTTTTTTTTAAGGGGGGGTAGTGGGAGGTCTGGGCGGACCCCCTCTGAAACTCAAAAATCCCCCAGGGCAGTGTGTTTTTGAAAGGGGAAGAAGGCCATATGACCCCCCTCCAAGCCACCAAAACAAAAAGAGGCCACTTTCAGGACCAGGACCACGTTTCTGCCAAATTTGGTGTAATTCCATCGAGTTATTTTGGCGCTATCACTGTTCAAAATCCCTATGGAAAAATGAATGGGGAAAAAGTGTTTTGGGCCCTTGCTTTTTTCTTAGCCTCCCCCGGATGGATCACCCTGAAACTTTCCAGACAGCAGCTGACATGAACTGACAAATGTTTTTGGAAAGTTTGAAGAAGATTTGTTAAGCGGTGCTAAAGATATAGGCAAGTAAAAAAAACGAATTAGGGGCAACTGCCACTAGGTTGGGTTTATATATATATATATATATATATATATAAAATTCCTCACGCAGGTGTAACAATACGTTTGTTCACATTTGTTTCACATTTGTCCTAACATAGCAATTTGCAAGGATAGACGTCCACTTTACCACCTATGATTTATATATACAATTTGAGATGCAACTTCATAGGTATGAGTTTGAATTTTATGTCTTTATGAGTCTGTAATGTTTAGAGGCATAACATAAAATACCCCCCGCAGAATGTGGACAGGGGTTCCTGAGTCTCTCATATCTCAAAGATATTCATTGACCCTGGTTGGAATGGGGCCCCTCTGAAGGGTTTGGGCCCCCATAAGGTTTTGAGGGCACCCCTGCACTTCAGCAGCTGCAGAGGCCTCTGTTACAGCCCTGGTAAAGTTAGAAATGTGCCTATTTCTCTCACAAGCATTGCTTTGTGATTTGGAACTAGCATTTTTAGCATTACTACAGACTGTTGTGTGGACCGCAGGACTTGATTTGTGGTTCATAGTTGACTCTCTATTATATATGCATCACATCAAATAAAGCTCAGCTTGTGCAGCTTCACATTTTCAGGAGAATAGAGGAAGACAATCAGATAGCCGGATCCATAGTGGATTCGTAATACATGCCATTTCTTATCTAATAGTACAAACACTTGGACTGGCTTCAGAGGTTATGTCCTCTTCTTGAGTCTATATAATTATGGAGAAGAGGTAAAATGAGGAATGGGAGACTCACAAATGCATTTAGTGACTGTCCAAAATGAGTAAAACTATCTAAGTACATTTGACTAAAGTAGTGCCAGAAAAGGGGACATAGTGAAACTAGAATGTAGACAAGGAAATAGGTAAGGGGCAAACGTAGTGGAGAGGGGAAGAGAACACGCAGTGGGAGAATACACAGAGCTAGAGCTGCGCACGGCCTTTGATCATGCATTGCGTGGGGTTAACTGCAAGGCGTTGCTTGCAGCCAGGCCCTATTTACAGCTCCCTGCAGACAGCCAACTATACGCTGCACGCAGCCTTTGGCCATGTTCAGTGGCATGTTGGCCACAGGCTTGGCTGATCACCTGGTCAAACTCTGAGGAGGCAAGTAAACCCACACCACATAGCCTTTGGTCTGCGATTGGCCACCAGCCCCATGGACCCCTATCCCCTAGGGCAAAACATATAGATTAAGGGGAGGGGGAATGAAGCTCCCTCCCCGACCCTTAATTGGCCTCATTAGGCCCTGGGGACTTCATCCCCCAGGCGGCTATCTTTTTTTTGGGGGGGGTAGTGGGAGGTCTGGGCGGACCCCCTCTGAAACTCAAAAATCCCCCAGGGCTGTGTGTTTTTGAAAGGGGAAGAAGGCCATATGACCCCCCTCCAAGCCACCAAAACAAAAAGAGGCCACTTTCAGGACCAGGACCACGTTTCTGCCAAATTTGGTGTAATTCCATCCAGTTATTTTGGCGCTATCACTGTTCAAAATCCCTATGGAAAAATGAATGGGGAAAAAGTGTTTTGGGCCCTTGCTTTTTTCTTAGCCTCCCCCGGATGGATGACCCTGAAACTTTCCAGACAGCAGCTGACATGTACTGACAAATGTTTTTGGAAAGTTTGAAGATTTGTTAAGCGGTGCTAAAGATATAGGCAAGTAAAAAAAACGAATTAGGGGCAACTGCCACTAGGTTGGGTTTATATATATATATATATATATATATATATATATATATAGAAAATTCCTCACGCAGGTGTAACAATACGTTTGTTCACATTTGTCCTAACATAGCAATTTGCAAGGATAGACGTCCACTGTACCACCTATGATTTATATATACAATTTGAGATGCAACTTCATAGGTATGAGTTTGAATTTTATGTCTTTATGAGTCTGTAATGTTTAGAGGCATAACATAAAATACCCCCCGCAGAATGTGGACAGGGGTTCCTGAGTCTCTCATATCTCAAAGATATTCATTGACCCTGGTTGGAATGGGGCCCCTCTGAAGGGTTTGGGCCCCCATAAGGTTTTGAGGGCACCCCTGCACTGCAGCAGCTGCAGAGGCCTCTGTTACAGCCCTGGTAAAGTTAGAAATGTGGCTATTTCTCTCACAAGCATTGCTTTGTGATTTGGAACTAGCATTTTTAGCATTACTACAGACTGTTGTGTGGACCGCAGGACTTGATTTGTGGTTCATAGTTGACTCTCTATTATATATGCATCACATCAAATAAAGCTCAGCTTGTGCAGCTTCACATTTTCAGGAGAACAGAGGAAGACAATCAGATAGCCGGATCCATAGTGGATTCGTAATACATGCCATTTCTTATCTAATAGTACAAACACTTGGACTGGCTTCAGAGGTTATGTCCTCTTCTTGAGTCTATATCATTATGGAGAAGAGGTAAAATGAGGAATGGGAGACTCACAAATGCATTTAGTGACTGTCCAAAATGAGTAAAACTATCTAAGTACATTTGACTAAAGTAGTGCCAGAAAAGGGGACATAGTGAAACTAGAATGTAGACAAGGAAATAGTTAAGGGGCAAACGTAGTGGAGAGGGGAAGAGAACCCGCAGTGGGAGAATACACAGAGCTAGAGGTACTTGGATATAGAGAGGGCTAGAGATACTAGAGTATAATTTGTAATAGAGATACTAAGTTATAGGTAGGGTCAGAGGTGCTAGGATATAGGTTTGGCAGAGGGACTAAAGCTGATGGTGACATGCAAATACTAGAATATAAATCTATGTGGGCAAGAAGCTCTAGGTACAGACAGAGATAGAGGTACTAGGGTAGAAGCAGGGCTAGTCATGCTAAGGTATAGTTAGGGGTAGAGTAGAGGTGGGTTCAGTGCTTAATTTGTAAATAAAAAGGTGCCGGTGCCCAAATCCCTCATCTTTAACACGCGGCTGCTGCAAGTAAATGGGGGGACACAGAATACTGCGCCGCGTAATCCTGAAGCCATCTCGGGCCTCTTTAATCCATATAAAGCCACTCCCTCCCCCTTCAGCTCACTCTTGCAGCATTCTACTTTCTCCCTTTGTGACGCTTTTTCATTTTTCTTTTTCTCCATCTTTCCCATGTGTCTTTTGCTCGCAGCAAATACTTGAGGCAGAAGAATATGCCCCAGCCCTCAAAAATGAGTGCCGGTGCTCAAGACCGGAAACAACAAGCACAAATTAAACACTGGGTGGGTTATAACAATAGTGTAGAGGAGGGGTAAAGGTATTAGATTAGAGCGGTATTAGAGGAACTGTAGAGTATGCAGTAGTAAATGTATGAGGATATAGACAGTGTTTAAGGTTCTCAGGTATTGGTAGGCTAGAGCTGCAAGTTAGTCTATGGGAAGGTGTAGAACACAAGAGTAAATAAAAAACAACCCTCTTCTTACATG
Organism: Pleurodeles waltl; assembly: GCF_031143425.1. NCBI lineage: Eukaryota > Metazoa > Chordata > Amphibia > Caudata > Salamandridae > Pleurodeles > Pleurodeles waltl. The sequence continues at coordinate 1,039,973,604 of NC_090437.1, forward strand.
CGAGTAGAAAGAAAGTTGAAGAAAGGGGAAACGTGAGTGTGTTGCTTATCGGACCTTTAACTAGATAAAGAAAGGGTAAATTAGGAAGTGGAAGAGAACGAGTGCGCGCTTGCTCCTGTAAAAGGCAAACTGGGATATGTTTCTTGACATTCCATTTTCTCTAAAGCAGATTTCCTCAACATGCAGCCTCTACTGGTGGGCAGGAAGTATGTGATCTGCACTATGTGCAAATGCACTGGTCGATCACATCGACAGTTCACATCAGTGTACATTTGCAGGTTTCATTGCTTACCACTCAATCAAGCAGGGTTGGAAGTGTTTTTTTAGAATGCGCCACTGTTACATGTAAAATGCGCTTACCAAAAGGGTGAGGAAGCCTGCACTAGAAATATAAGAACACACTGGCCTATACTAAACGCTCAGAGTACAAATTCTACAGTAGACACTGCAAGTTTCTGATGAAATGTAAAAGTTTTAGCGTGTCCTATCAAGTAATTACATTTACTGTTCAATGCGTCCTTGCTCTATAATTTCCCACATTAAAGATGAGATTATTTTCATCTGAAAGCAATTTACTGTTGCTCCGTTAAAAATAGTATAGCACAAGAGAAACAGTTTGAAAAACATGATTCATAATTATCTTTCAATCAGTTCTCTTATTTTTTATCATTGTGGCTAGTCCCACATGAGCTGAAGCTCAGAGAGATTAAATTAATGCACAGGCTTGGCTGTGTCCCTTATAGACTAATTTGACATCATTTATCTTGATGTGTTCTTCGTGACATATGTGCACTTCTAATGAGAATTCTCAAGCCATAGCTAAATGAAGTAAAATGCACGCCCGTTCAACATTTTTCACTAGTATTTTCACAGGAATCAATACATCCTTAAACATTGTATGTCGAGCTGTGTGAATGCCTCTATAATGGTCTTATGATAGGTTCCTGTGTTCTTTTTCAGTAACCACAAATTATATTTACTAGCCTGATACCCTGGTCGCTTAAGAGGTTAAAAATGTGGGCACAGGGCTAGTTTCACTCTATGATTCTAAGCACGTGTGGCACAGCAGCTTCCACTTCGGGCTGGGCTGTTCCTATGGGGAGTAGGGTCAAGACTGATTTACATATGACTGGGTCCTAGCTGGAGTGGCAGGCATGGTAGAGCAAATGAATGATGGATTTAACTCAGATCTGTGGCTGGGAGTGAGTGTTTGAAAGGTTTCGGCACTCTGTCCATCATTCTTTTATGTTGCTAAAGTTGCCCTATTGGCCATGGTATGCCCAGACATGGGTCTCTTGCTCACTGGGCCACTGCATTCAAGCTAGCCTCACTGATGTTGGGGGTAATCCCCAAAACTGCTCTCTGGATGCTTGTGTCTGTTTCAGGGAGGACCTGTTCTGGCATTTCGGTCTGGACTGTTCCCATGGGAGCAGGGTTAAGACTGATTTGCAAATGGCTGGTTCCAAACTGGAGTGGCATGGTGAGCAAAAGAATGATGAAATTAATCCAGATCTGTGACTGGGGTAAGTGTTGGAAAAGTTTCAATACTCTGTCACTCATCCTTTTGTGTTGCTAAAATAGCAGTTTAAAATGCATACAGGCTACAATGGCAGGCCTGAGACATGTTTTAAATGGCTACTTAAGTGTGTGGCACAATACGTGTTGCAAACCCACTAGTAGCATTCAATCTACAGTCCCTGGTACCACTTTACAAGGAACTTGTAAGTAAATTAAATGTGATAATTGGGTGTGAGCCAATTTCACCATGTTTAAGGGAGTGAGAATAAACACTTTACCACTGTTCAGCAGTGATAAATTGCACAGAGTCCTAAGACCAACAAAAATGAAACTCAGTTAACCGGAATGGAGAAGACAAAAAGTTTGGGGAAAGACCTTACCAAAGGCTGCAGGTCTAATATATCCTTTTGGAGTCAGAAAGAACAGGGGTAGATTGTGACATGAGGTGCACTTATTCAGGGGAAAGCAGATTTGCTACATTTCTGTGGTAAAAAGGTAAATTGTTTAAACAGGAACATGCCATCTGTCTCCTGGGTGAACACTCATCCCCATAATATTAAGACCACAAAGAGGAAGATGGACAAGGTATTACTGAGCCATGTTTGTGTGTGCATGGTTAGTCATATTACTACGTCAACGGTGTGAACCCTAACTTGTAATACACAGGGGGTAGTACTTAAAAAGAGGGGTAGAGAAGCAATGGAGGCATAGGTGTGAGGGGGAAGAGATTTGAATGTAAAATAGATGACTTATTTATTAGCTACAAATGACCTAAGAACTACTCCCGCTAAAGCCCCTTAAGAGATAATATTTACAACCATCATCGGGAAAACTGTGTACAGTAAGTGAAACAGAGCAAGAAAAGGCATTATATTGGAGTTTATATGTCATAATTCCAATATATCTTCATTCATATAAGTAAATCCGTGTCAGCAGCAAGCATGATATCCTAGTGACACAAGCAAAAATTGTGGAATCTAAATACTGTATAACTGCCTCATTTAAACATTTGCAGCAAAGGAAGGCTAAAAGGATTAGTACAGTGCATCCTGACAGCACGATTCAGGGAATAAGAAGCTAAAGATTGTATTTTTAAGATGTATGCGCTTTCCTGGTTTTGACAACCTGCAAGATTTCTAGTTAGATGTAGAAGTTTAATGAGAAGTAAAAATAGCAAATCAGGGCTAACAACCAAAGAAGTGTGAACCATATACAGAGCGTTTAACAGACTTGGCATGCCTCCCAGCAATCTGCACAATCAAACTGACGCCCAAACATAACCTTAAGTCTCTGGCATGCCATAAAAATATCTCTATTTGTTTGCTTCAGTCTAGGTCCAAATACTGACAAGGACCTCAATTAAATTAAAGTATTATGCACCTAGTTTATCAAGGTTTCACACAGTGCAGAAAGCCACTTGCTGCATGAAAGGGAAAGGACAAATTTAACATTATATGTCACATTCCTGTCCTTCCCTTTCCGCTGGCACCCTTTTGGCTGCCTAGCACCAACGCAGTCCCCCTTGCACAGTGGTGCAAGTGCACCTGTGTTGTAGGCAGGATTGTTTTGTGCAGGAAGGGGCACCTTTGTGCACAAACACAATCTTCAGAGGTATTTTCCTCTTTCTAAGTGTGCCGCAGATGGCAGCACACTTAGAAAGAGGCTACAACGAGGACAAATAAAAATATTTTGGGGAGGTGTAGCATAATGATGCATTCCCAGGTTTATCAGTGTTGGTAAATCTGGTAATGCTTCCAAAATCCATGGGTGGATGCGTGGGAACACTCACGCTCCACCCATAGAACGCCTTCCTGGGACAGAGCAACACAACACAGTGATTTGCATTTCGTTGTGTTACTCCACATTTATCAAACCACTCAGGGCCATGCAAGCTGGCCTAGCGTGACATGATAGGTCTTACTTTAGCAAGTATTGCATCAAACTTGCACCCCCTTTGTGTGATGCAATGGCAACAGAACACATTGATGAATATGCCCCTATCTTTTTTTTTGCTGCCATAGACGTTACCATGAATTCTTGGAAGACATTGCTTCCTAAGCAAAATCAAATGATCGAAAAACATATTTGAGATATGTATGGTATTGCCTTGTTCAGCATCTCCAGTTTGCAATTTGGCTTACATTCCCAGAAAGAACTCACCCCATTCCCAGCATTGTTTGTCAATAAACTGTTGATTTCCTCCATAGAAAACACTTTACTGGTGATAATAAACTTATGGTTCCTCAGAATTCAGACCATTGCACCTTTAATGGTGTTCAAGTGTTGATATTCACTTCTCTTATTTCTTATTTCATATCCCTAAATTTGTAGAGAGTAATATGTTCTAGGTGCAAGCTTTTGTGTAACCCTTAAACTACCAGCTATCAGGATGCTGGGACATGTACAGTTGAACTGTTGCTAAAGGCTGTTATGCTGCTTAGACTATTAGGTTTACTCGGGCAGTACATTGTATATGGTATGTTTCTTCGTGAGACTTGCAGGGGGTACACACTTCATTGCATTTGTATGAGTGCTAACAGCTACTGTCATGGCAGTAGAGTAGAAAAAACAATAAAGCAGAAACACAGCCCAGTAATGGGCAGTGTGGTGAAGACCCCAGAATAGGATGGAAAAAAGGGCCATAAGTTAGATGTTCAGGAACAACGAAGGTTTGAGGTTTTTCCTAAAAGCTCCCAGATTAGATTGTGAACGCAAAGCAATGAAGGAGAGTTTCGGATTTTGCCACTGGTCACTGACAGAGAGCATCCCTCCATTCTTGCTTCTCTGAAATTGGGAACAGTCACCAGTTAGACTTGACAAGATCTTAAATTGTGATAAGATAGAACCGGGGAAATAAGGTGGTCCAGTAGGAGTGCTGCTATTGCTCATGCAAAATTGTGCAGCATAGGATATAATGCTTTAAAGTGGCATCTCTTTTGTATAAGGAGTCAATGCAATCTCACAGGTTCGCTGGAAATAGGCATAGGCTTCTTTAATGCCCTCACCAGACTGAAAGCTGCATTTTAAAGCAGTTGTAGTTTGTGCAAATGGTGCTCAGGCAGGACCACAGAATTTAGCAGTAAACTAGTGTTTGGACAATCAGGGTCTATACCAATTCCTTTCTTAAGTTGGAGGGGAGATAGATTCATCTAATAATTCTCAGAAGTTTGAAGTAGAAGTAGGGGAGTTTGTGGAGTTCCGCTATGTTGAATTCTGCAGAGTGAAGAAAAAACTCTGCAAACTCTGCCTAACTCCCCACGAGTGGGCAGAGTTGTGCTCAGCCACCTGTTACGCTGATTGGTGCGAGTCATGCACTCTCCATTGCAATGGGAGTGTGAACGGCACCACAGGTCGTCTTGTTTATGAATGGTGCTGGGCCTACCATTCAATCCCACCTTCATCTTAGCCATCCTTACTTTATCCAATTTATCCTCCCCTGTTTTACATTTATTTTCTTACTGTGTGCATTTGCGTTGGTGTATATTACATTTCTGCCTCTTTTTTCTTTTCTGTGACTTTTTTCCCATTATTAGTTTTCCCCTAACTTCCTCTAACTTCCTCTAATTTAATTTCTCCCTCTTCATTCCTTCTATTCCCCCTGTCTTTTATTTTAAATTCCACCCAGTGCCATGGCAGAACATGAGGGATGAGAAGGTGCCAGTGCAGGGGGTGCAGCAAACTTCACACCCTCAAGGTGCCGCACCCACATGGGGAAGCATCCTCAGACCATTTTTATCAAGGAGGAGGTGGCCACACTTGCTTTTGTTTGTGCAGCGCCACCTCTCCTCCATGCTGGCAGCAGGCCCGGTAGTGGTTACAACCTGCAAGAGTGTCGACTGCTGTTTGGGAGGGTGCGCCAGTGTGTCTGCAGATGTACTGGGGTTCCGTCCACCCAGCAGCAGCAGATGCACAACTGGGCCAATATCCTGGAAAGGGAGAGGGAGCTGCTTGACCTTATGGGCCTCCAGGTTGCAGGGCTTGGTAAGTACTAGTCATTAATTATTACTATTACTAATTTTGCTGTGCCTTATCTTATAATGCTATTTTCTTTTCAAATAGCATGCTGCTCACACTCAGAGGTAAATTAAGTTCACGTAACGTATTGTTTCAAATATTATGTGATCCAATTTGGGAAAGCCAGGTGCTTGGTGCTGCCTAGTTCTGCTCATTGATGTAGGTACTTCCATGATAGAAGAAGTTATGCTGACTCCGCTGTCCTCCTGTCACTAAGATAGTGGAACTGTGGTAGTAGTAGAAAGTGATATAAATCAGTGAGTTAGCGTTCTCTGTGCCTTTCTTTTTCATGTAGCTTGTACAGCCCCAGGCAATCCTCCAGTGATGTATTCATGCATTTATGCATTAAAAAGGAAACTGACTGAATTGACTGATCAAAAGGGGTTGCAAATGCAATTTGTGAAGCAAAGATCATTTGTTGCAATGCACTAGTATTTCCAAATGTAGTTTAGGAAATTGGCTTAGGCAAAGTTTCACAAATTAGGAACAGGTCATCTTGTTCATATAGGTATGAGGCAATCAGATTTAGTAAAGTACAATGTCAATATGTGACTGCATTTACCTCTGCCTCTCAAAATAATTTCTAGGAGATTAACCATACCACTCATCTATTTTAGTTATCTTCTTTATTTCATACATCAGCACACAAGAACTAGAACATGGCATTAAAGGGTTGGGCAAGGAGGGTGCCAACACCAGTGCTGAGGTGGGTAAAAGTTCCACCACCAATGCCGCAGCTGCAACAAAGGGATCTGCTGGCCCCAGTAAGCTTTAGTTAATATTTATTTCTCTAAATTGTATTACTCCTCATTATATTAATTTCTCCTCCTTTCTCTTATACTGTGTCTTTTTTTAAATACTCTTCATTCTATTCAATGTTTATTCACTGCATTATCCTTTTTTCTATATTTCATGTTTCTGTAGCTGACTTCCGCCTATTTCTGTACTAATCTGTAGCTTAAGCTTTCTTCTACTTTGTTATGCTGTTGACCCTGTCTCCTAATGTTAGCATGCTCTGTGGACTGGTACTGTAAGACTGCAGAGTGTGCAAATCCAAGCAAGCCCGTCCATGCTTGTTTGTTGAGAAGGTTTTCTATTTCTTGCACATGCTCAAATGATGAGAGTGGCTAAGGTTATGGTGTTTTGTATTATCCCAGCATTTATGATGACAGTGTAGCATGGCAGTAAAGTAGTATTTGGATCGTCCCATTGTATTTGCCATAATTGCCATCCAAAACCAAACAAAACGTCCTTCATTAACCAATTTATTCTACTCCTTCATGGTGCTTCTAATGACTCACTGTCATTCCCTTATCTCTGCCTCTTCATTATAGTTGGCTAGACTAGTGGTTTTTCTAACATTGTCAACCAGCAAAATGCACAAAGGGATATTTTAGATGGAAAAGGAGATACTGCAAAATCAACTGTAGTCATGTGTTACGGTTGTATATTGTTTAAAAAAATGGGGAAGGGAGGTGGATCTAGCATCTAAAATGTGTAATGTTTTTTCTAGCCACACAGACCAGCAGTGCCGGTGCCAGCACCAGTGTGCCAAATAATGCAACACCTGAAGGGGGAGTCTCTTTTGCGGCAGGAAGGGGTGATGGTAAATCACATAGCTTTGTTGTTAACAATTACTAAGCCAGGCAGATCGCACCCATCCATCATCACCCATGACCTGCCTGCCCATGGCACTTTGCGAGTCTTGACCCATGGGCCATTACTCCACCCAACTGCAGCATGGTTCAATTTAGCACTGAAGTGTTGGCTGTGCAATGTGTCTACTTCTGTAAATGTAGCATTTACCAAGCTTTATAAGGATTGCAAACCGAAACAAAAACAAGGTGTCGTTCTCTCCCCTCCCAGTGCCAACTCAGTCATCTCCCCTAGTACCTGACTCTTTTCTTCTTTCCTAAGTTCTGTACACATTGGAAAAAATACATTTTTGGTATGTGACAACTGTTACAGTCTGGAAAAGTGGTTCATAGAACTTTATACTTCATATGGTTCAATAATGGATTTACACCTGTTCAGATTTGACAATCGATAACATTCAGTTTCAAGTATAGTGATTGACTAAGCCTAATCTACGTCATCAGTGTACCCCCCCAATGTTATAGCAACACCTCTGCATACCCACCTAGACTTTTCCCTGTACTTTACAATGCTGCAGCAGACTAAGGACCTGATTTAGAGTTTGGCGGAGGGGTTAATCTATCACAAACGTGACAGATATGATGTGTGCCGCATTACAAATTGTAATAAAGTAGGTGGGCTATCTGTCACGTTTGTAATGGAATAACATCTCCATCAAACTCTAGTCTAAATCAGTCCCTCTGTCAAGATTCCTATTCCTTCCCGTACTGCCAAGTGAATGTATTTTATTAAACTAATGTGCGTTTGAGGGTGAGGCCAGGAAGTAAAGTGGGATTAAGTGTCTGAAATTTGATGTTTTGCAGATCAAATACTTTGTGACAAACATTCCCAATAAAATTCCCTATATTGCAGTGCATTGTTTTTTCCACCATCTACTTACGCCAGACAGGATATCTATTATCCGCATGTTATGCATGACGTGTGTGACATATAACCATCTGTCTCTTTGGAATCAGGGTACAATTGAAAGGCATTTGGAGATAAGCAGGGCCATTAAAATCACATATAATTTTTTGTCCATTGCAGCTGGCCCAGCTGCAGACTTCAGAGAGTAGCAAAATTGTACTTGATGCATTAGCTAGCCCACTTCCAGTTATTTATTAGTTAAGAGTAGAATACTGTCCTCCATAGTGGATGACCTTCTTTACATTTTTTCCACACAAGGGGGGTCATTCCAACCCTGGCGGGTTGGAGGACCGCGGGAGCACCGCCGACAGGCCGGCGGTGCTCCCAAGGGCATTCCGACCGCGGCGGTAAAGCCACGGTCGGACCGGCAACACTGGCGGTCTCCCGCCAGTGTACCGCCGCCCTTTGGAATCCTCCAAGGCGGCGCAGCTAGCTGCGCCGCCGAGGGGATTCCGACCCCCCCTACCGCCATCCAGTTCCCGGCGGTCCGCCCGCCGGGAACCGGATGGCGGTAGGGGGGGTCGCGGGGCCCCTGGGGGCCCCTGCAGTGCCTATGCCACTGGCATGGGCACTGCAGGGGCCCCCGTAAGAGGGCCCCTACAAGTATTTCACTGTCTGCTTGGCAGACAGTGAAATACACGACGGGTGCAACACCCGTCGCACCTTCCCACTCCGCCGGCTCGATTACGAGCCGGCATCCTCGTGGGAAGGGAGTTTTTCCATGGGCTGGCGGGCGGTCTTTTGGCGACCGCCCGCCAGCCCAGGGAAAAACTTAGAATACCCTCCGCGGTCTTTCGACCGCGGAGCGATATTTCGGAGGGGGGCCTCCGCCGCCCGTCAGGGTCAGAATGACCCCCAAAGTGTTTATTTGTGGATTAATCATTTAGGAAATCCTTTACCAGAAAAAAATCACTCTTTTTAAAAATCCTTTCAGCCAGTCAGTGGTTTAATGTGAGGCATGTTCTATTAAAATCATGACTCACCATGTGACTGACTTTCTGATTCATCACATCAAAATTCTAATGGCCCTAGGTGACCAGTAGCATTGTACTTATACTGTGACACTATGTAATAAAAAAAAAAGAAGTATTCAAACTGAACATTCTTTACAATTTGTCTTTTTTTCTTTATTGCTATAGCTACTCCTACTAGTTGACTACCACCGCCAAACCAGCAGGTGAGTATCGCCTGGCTTTAGAACCAGAGGCTGGAGGCCACCAGGGCACACTACCAGTGGCTGGTGGACGAGGAGAGTCTGGCACATTCCCTGAGCCTCGGGCCTCCAGGCCACACCAGCGCAGCTTTGCGAGCTGAGGCACTTAGGCCATGGAATCGCATGCCTTGATTCCTGCATTCAACATCTGGAGATCCTCATGGAAAATTCTCTCTATTAACATGTTTTAAAAATAATTGGGTAGGAGGGAGTTGTGGTAGGAGAGGGTGGGAATTTGGGAAGGCCATTTTTGTTCGTTATGGACAATTTGAATTTTGACATGTTACATATTTATTTTGGACATTGGATGGGGATGGGGAAAGATGTGGAGAGGGGTGGGCCTGTTGTGGGTGGTGAGGGTGGGTTTTGAATTTTATTATTTATATTTCATATGTTAGTAATGGGGAAATGTTTATAATCCACTTTGTCTGAAGTTTTTTTGTGTTTTACTTTAACTTTGCGCTGATGCCTTTTCACACAGCCTGACTTTTTAATCTATTTCTCTAACTGTATGCCAGTTAGGAAGGTATGCTGCCATTCCCTATACTGCCTACAGAAATATAGATAAAAAAGCTATTAACTCATCTGCAGGAGAAGTTAGTTAGGTACTGAATATATTAGTTCACTTCACCCCATAATTCTCTTACCTGAATAGATTAAGTGATGGCTCGTCAATCTTCCAAGTTTCAACACCTTACTGGTGGGTTTCCCAAGGTGCCTTCTTTATAGTATAGGAAGTGCGCTCACAGGGAAGGCACCACAGCAAGGTCCCACTTCCACCTAAGTGATCTCCAGCTGTGGGATTAATAAACGGATCACAGGAAACTAAATTGAAAGAACAACCAAGAGTTAGTAGGTTATATATATATATACATTCATATTATAGCTTTAGAAAGACTGAGGAAAGACTACTACCACATTAACACATTAAGGAATACCACATAACAAAAACCAGCAATAGTAAATTATACTGAGTAATGGTGAGCGTGAAAAAGTTCTGAAATCCTCATGTCGGGAAAAATGTGCTTAAAGCCTGTACTCTGCAGTTAACAATGTTAAGTGTTTTATTTAAGCATAACAAAGGCCTGAATTATGATGCTGATGTTGAGGAATGACGTTCTTTCTTACTTATACGTGGTTAGGTAAGTAGGGCTGGTGTGGGCTATTACTTAGGTAATAGAAGATACAGCAGTGAGTTGGTGTCACATTTAACCACAAGGTTGGGATCTATTTGCATCTGGACATCACACATCAATAAATCACAAGGCCAGAGGGAAGAGCGATGGGGCTTGATAAATGGATGGGAAAGGGGATTTGGGGAAAGGTTTGATAAAGACAAACAACACAACAACAGTATTTATCAGGGCAATGAGCAGCAGATCATCATCAATCTGTTGTGGAAAGAAATGGATGTATTCGCATGACACAGTTCAGTTAAATGCTTTGCAAACAGTCCTGTTTTCCCAGAGACCCACATTATAGATATCTAAGTGTTCTGTCAACTAGGTTCGAAAAAATCAAATTATGATTAAGTGAATGGAACTCACCCAGCTCTAAAAAATGTGATTACTAAAAGAAAAATGATACTTTATTGCCAAATTGGGTGGTGCATCTACATTCTCCTTGGAATGTCTGTCACTCTTGGGTGCCTGTCTGAAGCAGTCCCACAGGTAAGCAGGAGTGTTGAGGTCAGCTTTTGACTTTCGTTCATGCAGGCGAGGAGAAGGCCTGCAGATTATAAAACAGTAACTATATTGTAGAGTCAAGGAGAAGGACAGAAGGAAGGTAAGCTTCTAGTAAGACTCAGAGCAAAAAACAAGAGGACTTGGAGCTTCACTTTCACCATCGGTTCAGCACACACACTCATCAGCATTTTCCAAATCAACACACCTCTCTCCATTTCACATAGCTGAGTACTAGGCCTCCGATCCATGGTTTCCATTTTAAGCCAACAACTCCCTTCTTCTAGCTGTTTATGAGGTATTTCCTCCTTGAGTCCTTCCATCTTCCTCCTGACTTCGAGTAACTCTGTCCCAATCCCGACCCAAGCAAGATAAATGTGTAGTGCACAGCTGTTGAAGAACAAGTAGAGAAACATAATTGCCGTATTTTGTATAGATTTGTGTTTGTTAACTTAAGTGACTCATCTGGCCTCTGAACAACACACAAAAAGGAGTGGACCAAACAGGTACATTATTGCTAAGTAAGTTTGTAAAGTCCAGTCACCTTCAGGAAAAATGATTACCCATCAGGCACCAAACATTGTTCAAACCAAGTTAACAATTAATTGAATAACCTCTTTCACTGCCTATCAACACATAAATCATCAATCATCAATCATCACTCACTCATTGTTGCAATAATTGTAATGAGTTATAGTTACCTCTTCCAATCCAAATACGGGTAGGTTAGGTACACAATTGTATCTTTGATGCAGACAACGCATTGAAATTTGGTATTGGCAGTCTTGTAAATAAATGATCCTCCGGGCAGCACTGATAAGTGATGCAAAAAAAAGATAGGCTTGCAAGGGAGGCAGGCATTGTCATGAAGGTACGGCGGAGGCGTCTTCACTGTACACTGGTCCAACTCTAATCCAGTCCTATATGTGACTAAATAATCATGGGGTAGCATAAGTCGAATACAAACATAATGTTCCACCAGCTCCTTTTTTTGCAAAGAAAAAGGTTCAACAAGACAGAATTAAAAAGTTCTATGGTGGCACTCTCATACTCAGTCTGGGAAGCAGAGTCCATTCTCAATCCCAGGTAGTTCACTCAGGAGTTGGTCAGCTAACACACTTGATTCTGAACCATCCTCCTCCTCCTCCTGTGGTGTTTCAGGAATGGTATAATCAGATGGTATGAAATGGTGGTTAATTGTGATCATGGTTAATCTCTCCACATTTTGAGGTGAGGGATTGGTTCTTCTCACTGTAAAAACTGCACCAGCTGCACTAAACACACGCTCAGCAGAAACACTGACTACAGGACAAACCAGATACTTTGCCAGCCTGCTGAGCTCTGGACATTGGCGGATCTTCCCATACCAATACACCAATGGGTTTTGAACCACAGAGACCTCTTTTGGGTCATCCAGATGCTCCTGGGAAATCCTGTAAATCGTCACTGGTGGTGCCACTTGCTCAACCTCTTTTGCCCTCGTCTCTGCACTGGACTTAATTCCTGCCACTTGAACCAAGCCAATGAAGAGGTTGGGTCCAATTCTCCTGTTGATGTTGTTGGCGGTGTTCTTGTTGCTGGTGTTGGTTGCTGTGAGACATGACTGCCCTCTCTGGAAGTTAAAGGCAGCACCCCACAACTTCAGAGTTTGGTTTTAAGTTCCAGCTGAACTTCTTCCAGGTCTTTGGCTTGCTGAACAATCCACCTCTTATAAATTGAAACATTTCCTTCAGAAAAAAAAAAAAGAAAGCAGGCAGATTTGTTTTGTACAGTGCGTCAAGTACTGTGGCACTGATGTACTCTTTGGATGAGGTGATGTGATTTTGCAACCTTGCATTACAAGCCAACCGAAAGATGAAGCTCTCAATGAAGGTATGTGCCTCTGTGTTTTCATTCACACCTCCAAGTGTAAAACTATCAGACATCTTCTTTATCTGATTGTATAGCAGGTGCAACAATGGGATGTCTTAGCCCATCGTACTGTCCTCTTTGCTAACTCCCCATGTGAAAACCTCAAAAGTGAGTAGCATTTCTGTCAGGTATTTGACTAGGCCCCATTTGTCGGCATCCATGGTCATAGCTTTTCCTCTTTGAATGAAATAGTATTTGATCTATCTGTACTGCTCAAGCAGCCATTTCAACACACAATAGGTCAAGTTCCAACATGTTGTCACCTCCTCTATCATGGCCAAGACATATAGATCCATTTAGCTTTACCCCCACAAAACAGATCCGGTGTGCAGTGATGCACATGTAATCAGTCGCCTAACAACTAGTCCACATATCTATCGTCAAGAGGGTAGTGTGGACAACACATTGCTGCAAAGCTTGTCATTGCAGCACATTGTGATGCAGCACTGTAACAGCAACTCTGGAAAAATAGGTCCAACTTGGAGTCTTCCATTTCTGGCAGGAAATGGCTGACATAAATTCTAAGAATCCCACTCCTTCAACAAAAGGAAAAGGGAGAAGGTCGAGCACTAACATTTTTGTCAGCTTCCCATTGTACAAATGTGTTGTTGGGTGGTTGCAGTTGTAGAACTCCGCCTGCCTAAACATGCCCGTAATAGTAGCCTGGATTTTCTTCTTTTGTGGGGCTACTGATGCAGGCAATTTTTGAGCAGTGGGTTGTGGTAGGCTCAATGTGTGGTGTGGGGAAGTCACTGTATATTGTGGTGTTTCCATATGACTTTGAGTCTTCTTGTCTCATTGAGAGGTCGCTGAGGTGGGTAAATCTGGCTCAAAGGTGTATGTAGCTGATGTTTCCAGGTTCTCGTCACCTTCACCACGACAACCATGTTCAGCAATTTTTTAAGGTGCTCCTTCCACTGGATTTTGTGATGTTTTTTCCATATGGGTCATTTGACCTTCAGGACAATAATGTGAACCAGGCTTATCTCAACAAACACTTGTGTGGCAAATGGAGCATATTGCAATGTTCTCCTTCTGTTTGCTAATCGTAAAAAGGTGCCAAACTGGGGAGAAGTACTTTCTTAGTGGGCCACTGCCAATGCCTGAAGAACTAAGAAGAACTGGTGGTAGGTGAGTGTGTGTTGATTGCCTCTCTGCAGTGCATAATTCTATTGAGGTAGGGGTGAATGCAGGTCTCAGCTGGGACTTTACAAATATGCGAGCCAGTGGTTTTACATGTGCCATATACCTCGAAGCAGGTTGAATAGTAATGTCGGACTCCTCAGTGCCAGCTTCTGCAATGACTATCTCATCGTCGTCTTCCTCCTCATCACCCCCTTCCATATTTTCTGGGGCTTTCATGAACCTTTATTTCCCTTGCCTCTCCAATTGTCTCCCAGACTCTGCCGGGTATGCTCCATGTCCCTATCATCATCATCATCAGAAGTGGTGCTTGGAGAAGATGGTGGAATAGTACCCTTCCTTTTCTTTGCTCGAAATCTGGGAGCCAATCATTCAAAAAGAGGAGGTTCTTGCTTGGCAGGAGCTGTTCCGCTCCAATTTCAGGAAGATCTACTATTGCTGGCTGTGGCTGCTGTCCACTATGCTCTGTTTCCTGAAACAATGGGGACATCTTTGCGAAAGGGACCAGTCCAATTCAACATCACTGCTTGTTGGCATAACCATGATTGCAGTGGCTGCTTCACTGACAGACATGGTCTTGGGCTTAGGTTGGGGTGGTGCTGTTGATGCAAGAGTGATGCTCCCACGTTCCTCCCTGGAGGCTGGTCTGGCAGGCACACATCTCTTGAAAAATGTTGGTTGAAAAACTAGTTGAAAGCTACTTCTTCTTACTGACAACTTTCTTTGGAGCAACTTTCTATGGGGCCATCCTAACACACTCAGTTGGTAGTGGCACTAAGCAGTACAAGAGGAAGAGATTTGGAGGACTGAAGTCAATGTACAGGCCTTCTGTTTGGCAGTACTGCAGGTGATAGCTCTTCTTCTCTTGTGCATCTAAAGCAACAAAGCAAGAAAAACATGTTGTTAGTAAAACAGTGGCATGGTTGTAAGTTGAAATAGTACAGAAAAAGGCAATATTAATGTGGTTGGTTACTTACATTTGAATAAATGTTTATCTAAATATTGTTAAGTGAAAACACATCACCATACCATAACATTATATTTCAAATCAGGCAACACAAAATACACATAGCTTTTTGCTTCATCTCCATATATTCTAAAGGAGACGCCTGTGGTAGTCAGAGAGGTGCATGGGTAAATGGAATAATTCTTAAAAAGGCCTATGGCAGGCAAGGTGGTCCATGGGAAATGGAATAATCATTTAAAAAATGAATTATGCTGATGCGTCTGCAGTACACCGCAGCCCTGGTGTCCAGGAGGAAAATAAATTATACTTAAAGAAATTGAAGGCTGTAGAGCGGCTGTGTGCCTATGGTGGATGGATGAATGGATCAAACAAAATGCAATACATTTAAATAAATAAATACATGTAAAAAAAAATATATATAAATAAACAAAAAAAACTCAATTAAAATAAAAAATGAACAAATTAAAATGATAAAATGAAAATGAAAAAAAAATATTAAACTAAGAAATAAATGAGAAACAATCATTAATTAGCACTTCTTTTATTTGAGGACGAGAAGAAATAAACCTATTGTGAGGCATGAGGCAAGGAGGTGAAAAATAAGAAATGCAAAAAAAGCATATAATATTATAAGCACTCTTCATCAAAATTATATTCTTGTGTTAATATATATATAAATATATATATATATATATATATATATATATATATATATATATATATATATATACACAATGATTCTCAATCACATTATTAAACTAGTATCACATCCATCCATTCAAGCCTATGGCACACTGGCTGGATCCACAAAATGGCCCCCTGCCACAAGGTCAAACAACAACAGCAGCGAGCGAGGAAGCATGGAGAACAAAAAAAGCATACAAGCATATGCCAAAAGCACACTGACTGGATGAGCAAAATGTCCACCAGACACAGTCAAACAACAACAGTGAGCATGGAGGTATGGAGAACAGATGCAAGCCTATGGCAAAAACACACTGGCTGGATTTAGAAACAACAACAGCAACAGAGAGAAAAGGGGCATAGGGAACAAAGAACACATTCAGGCCTATGGAGACAGACTACAGAAATTGGCCCCTGGCCACATGACATGGAGAACAATGACAAATGGTGGCTGATTACAAACACACAGTGGCCAGAAAAAGGAAGCATAGTGGTAACACTGAAGAAAACACTAACATTTATCCAGCAATACAAAACACGAAAGTTAACTGAGCTAAAAAAAATCATAACACACATCCTCCTATGCCATCAAATATTACCCCACATATACATTTTCTTGCAGAAAAAATGAAATGCAAACAATAGCCAACATTTTTAACTTAATCCAATGCCATTCCTGCCCTAAGTGAAGTTTTAAAAATATATACCACAGAAATATTTATTTCATGCACTGCACTGATGACTAGTACCAGGCCTACTGGCTAAATGGCCTGTTGGGTGTCCAGACCACATATTAAAACAAATGAAAATTGCAAATGTGACAAACATAGATAATTATACTGAGCTATGCAACCATTTCCCTTTACAAAAGATGAAAAATCAATGAAATGCAGAAAAAATGACTAGGCCTCTACCTAAACTCCAGGCTACCCACCACAATGAAATACAAAAATCAAATAAAAATATGAAGAAATACTGGTGATTGCCCTATCAAGCAAACAACTCCTTTCTACAATAGTTTTTATACTTACTTGGGTGATATCACAAAATGAAGGTCCTTAAATCCAAAGATATACTTCCAGGAGACAAAGAGAGTGATCCTTCCACCTCAGAAACCAAGTGAAAAGTGACCAGGTGATGGGCAAAGGACTGGGAGGAGCCTGCCGGACAAGAAGAGGGAGTTGGAGTCTCTGGGGCACTTCTTCCTTTTGGGAATAAAATGTAAAAAAGGCTTCCTGCACTAAAAACCAACTTGAATGGTCCTTTGAAGAAGAAAATCCACTCCCAAAACCTCTTTTTGAGTAGATGTAGCTGCTTATCGAGAAGAAAATCTACTCTAGGTGCGTTCACACATGACAGTGGCACTATATAGGTGCAGTTGAGGCCTCGACATCTTGTGCAAGCTTGCTAGTGGCCTGAGAATATCATGGCACTTAGGAGTGAACAGCAAAAAGAAATCTCGCATGCGCAATAGAAAACAAATGCCACTTCGCACCAGATGGCCAAATTTTGAAACTCCGCACAACAGCATGTAGTGCAAAGTTCTCAAATTACCCAAACTCCAAGAGTAGAGCAGAGTATTCTGCCTGTGCCTTGTTTGACGTCCATTCAGCTGGTGATTTTAATATGCTGTTGAAACATAGTTTGGCGTCTACCCAGATCTCAGGTGCATGGAAAACGTTATTTTACGGGCATGATTACTGAAATCATGTTTCAGTAAATCAGGATCGGTAGAGAGTCCCTCCTGCAGATAGAATTCAGTATGACAAAACACTTGATAATGCTTGATTTTCTTCTGTACTTATTTACCGATTAGAGTTGGGAAAGGGAGATGATCATGGAAAATATCTACAAGGTGTTTTATTTATCGCTATAAATACACATTGTGGAACAATTGCAAAACTGATTGTGTAAAAATACATGATTATGTAACTCTTTAAAGTGGGAAAACAAGGAGAGTCTTTGTATTTCTTGGGAATGATTGGCAAGAGGTTTCTCCATATGGCGGAGCATTTTGTCTGTGGTGGTATACAAATATGAATGTGCAAATTCACAGTTCCACCATGCAGTTACCTAAAAAATGTCTGGCAGGCAGTTAACAGATGTACACACACAATGAGAACGAGGAATACACATGGTAATCCCGGACTTGAATACATTTATTTGCATACTCCATAGGTATTTGTACACTGTACATAGACAGGCATGCACACAGACACATGTGCACACGTATACACACACACACACACACACACACACACACAGCATTAATGTATTAAAATATACTTTTGTACTTGGTGATGCCATCCTAACTCCTACTGTTGCCTCTTCTCATTCATGGCTGGCTGCAGCTCCTGATTAGGGCACCTTGGATAAGGGATGAGCTTACATCTCAGGCAGATACAGGTGGGGGATCTTTGGTGGGTACAGAGGAAGGACCTTGAAGTAGGAGTTCCCGGGGAGAAGCAAACAGACGTTCCTGGGATGGAGAAGCAGTGAGCTAGGTAAGAGTGGCTAGGACAGGGGAATAGACCAAGTGGCAGGACCAGACTGTGGGACAAATGTCAAATATTCAAAGTGAGAGACAATCAGAAATGGATCAGCAGTGGGGCAATAGAAAGGGGCCTTTGCAGGTGGGAACGGGTTATGGGTGTCATCTAGAGTACATGCGCAACTGGGGGCTTTCAGATATCCAACCAGTTGGAGAGGCTCCAGCACTTACCCTCTGACATAGAGATTCCTTTTTATTTTATTTCCTTCCACAATAAAATGACTAGAAAGAGAATCACTTTCTAGCCTTTAACCATGCAAGAGGAATGTTTCTTCCGCCTGCAATGAAATAAGTTAATGTGTAGAAAGGCTATCAAACAGAATTTATTTTTTTACACTTTGCTTTCAAGTTAAAATAGCACATGAAGATGCAAAGATTCAAGTCAATAGGGGTTTGCCTTGATGGCATCCTTTTCATAAAGCAATTGTCCTCAAATTCCCTCACCACTGAGGTGAACCATATAATGGTGCCTAATAAATAATGTGCATCAACAACCATGGCTCTTGGTAAGACCCCCTTAAAGCACTTGTCTTCATTATCTGTAATCCCTCATGATGCTTGTAACATGTGACCTGTACCGTTATGACGGTAAACTCTCCTAAGTCATCATTGCCATTTAAAGATTTACACATCAAGGCATGGTTGGGCAGTACCCTTTTCAACATTTTGCTACCCAAAAGAATATGGCCCTCATGACAACATTGGCGGTAAATCCCACTTACCGCCGTGTAGAAGACCGCCAACACACCGCTGCGGCGATGGAAATCCGCTATGTCTAGTACGACCCACAGGCCAGAATCTGCCAAAATCCAGACACCCACACAAGTCTGCCACACCAAAGGTCAGTGATAAACTGGCGATAACAAAACCGAGACTGTCACGGCAACAGGAATACACCCACACTATCACGACCCACGAATCCACACGGCGGTCCTTCAATCGAGGTATTCAATTGGTGGTACACACCACTGCGCTCAAAATATACACATATTTACAAAACACTACCACATTGGACAATTCGAAACACACACACCTGATACACATACACACACCACTCCCACACACCCAATACAATATAAAACACACACCCACAACACCCACAAACCCCTATCACAAAAAATTCGAACGAAGCACAGAGAGACACCACCATCAACAAACTAGCATCCACAGGCACACAACACCATCACTCACACAACATCAACGCACCTCACACAACACACACAAACACATCCCCTCACACATCACAACACACACCACCTCACACATCACCCACACCACACCATGGCACCGCAAAGACACCCCAGGTTCTCTGAGGAGGAACTCAGGGTCATGGTGGAGGAAATCGTCCGGGTAGAGCCACAGATATTCGGTTCACAAGTGCAGCACACCTCCATAGCTAGGAAGATGGAGCTATGGCGCAGATTCGTAGACAGGGTCAACGCAGTGGGACAGCATCCAAGAACTAGGGATGACATCAGGAAGCGGTGGAACGACCTACGGGGGAAGGTGCGTTCCGTGGTCTCAAGACACCAGATTGCAGTTCAGAGGACTGGCGGCGGACCCCCACCTCCTCCCCAACAACTAACAACATGGGAGGAGCAGATCTTGGCTATACTGCAGCCTGAGGGCCTCACAGGAGTAGCAGGAGGAATGGACTCTGGTAAGTCAAATCTTAACTATTACATCCCCCACCCTACCTGCATGCCAACACATAATCCACCCTCACCCTCACCCCATCACTCCAACACCTCACATATGTCCCACTATCATAACCCAAACATCTCAATACCAAGCCATGCATGCAACACCAAAGCATAGACACCCATCACCAAAGCATGTCCACTACAGATACCCACACAGATCCCCAAACCAAATATCAAACAAGGTCCTAGACAAGAATGTAAGCACTGGGGTACAAGGTCACCCACCCATTGCACACGATGGCACACACAGATGCAATAATTATGCCTTTACACCCCTGCAGGACCCCTACCCAACGTCACCGGACAGGAGGTTCCAGACATGAACACACCCCCCACAGAAGAGGCCCACAGTGATGACAGCAGCTCTGTCCAACTGGATCTAGATGACCAGCCCGGCCCATCTGGGACCTCAGGACAGTTGGTTCCCCACACACTGGCACATGCCACCACAGAGCCTCCCCCCTCAGGAAACACCAGCACAGCACCAACCCAGCGGGCCCATACCTCTGTCCCCAGGACACGTCAAGCAGCAGTGTGCCCACCACTACAGAGAACCCAGGCAAACCCACCAATACAAGAACATCAGGGACCTGGGGGCAGTGGGCACACGGTTCAGGGGACAGAGGAACAGGAAAACCGGGGAACTGGGACGACTGCTGTGCGACAGGGGGAGGACAGGCCCAGGGAACCCATTCTCCAAGAGGCCCCCTCCAACATCATGGGAGCGTACCATCATTCTCAGGAGACGATGGCAACAGTACTGGTCAAGTTTCAGGAGACCCAGCAACTGCAGTAGGAACAGTATTTGGGGACCAGAGATGAACTCAAGTCCATCAACACCACCCTGGTCACTATTGTAGGGGTGCTGAAGGACCTTGTGAAAACCAGGAGGGACACTGTGGCACAACAAGGGTCCCCTGACACTAGCCTCAATGATGAACAGCCCACCACCTCCGCCAGCGCTAGTGGACAGGAGGCACCACGACAGGACCACGACATCAGCACCCAAACCCCTGCAGATGGAGAACCCCCCCGCAAACTGTCCCTGAGATCCAGGACAAAGACAGAGAACAATTCCAAGACCCCCGCCAACAAATGAGACCACCCTGAATGTCATCCTTCTGTCCCACTTCGTCACCCTGTCCATCCTTAAACTGCCCTAGCTCCACTTCCTTTGCCCCTTTGGACAATGCACCTGTGAGACAAATAACTGGACTCTGCCATGGACATTCCTCCACCATTACCCCTGACCATTTTACAACCCTCTCCACTATTTTGCACTTAAATAAACACCCTTGAATCACAAAACAATCTGGAGTCAGTCTGTGCTTTCACAAATGTGTATTTGCTATAACTAAGGAAAATAGCAATGTCCATTGTATTGTCAACATACCTATGTCACACAGCTCTATTCCATGAGGTAATATAGCAGAGCTCACACAGTGGGACCCACACCTGTGAAATGGAAATGCAAAGTGACAAGTCAGGGTCCATACACTGGGTGAAAGTGAAAGACATATGATAGGTCTAACAATTGTATGAGATGTAGGATGAAGTGATGCCTTCTTACCTGTGTGTCACTGGAAGTATTGCTGGATAACGTTGTTTCTGTTGTAGATATCCTCTTCTTCTGCCTCCTCTTCTTCACTGTCCACAGGCTCCACAGCTGCCACAAGACCTCCTTCTGGACCATCCTCCTGCAGAAAAGGCACCTGTTGTCACAAAGCCAGGTTGTGCAGCATACAGCAGCCCACGATGATCTGGCACACCTTCTTTGGTGAGAAGTAGAGAGAACCACCTGTCATATGGAGGCACCAGAATCTGGCCTTCAGGAGGCCAAAGGTCCTTACGATCACTCTCCTAGTTCGCCCACGTGCCTCATTGTAGCGTTCCTATGCCTTGGATTTCTCACTGGGGTCAGTAGCCATGACAGGTTGGGGTAACCAGAGTCACCTGCAAATGTCAAGGGACAACTGTTAGACACACACTAACCCTTAGGAACAACCCCAGACCCAGACAATCATTCACATGGTATAGGGTCCTTGTCCACACCTGTTAGCCACACACAGTGCCTCTGGAGTTGCCCCATCACATAAGGGATGCTGCTATTCCTCAAAATGTAAGCGTCATGCACTGATCCTGGAAACTTGGCATTCACATGGGAGATGTACTGGTCGGCCAAACACACCATCTGCACGTTCATCGAATGGTAGCTCTTCCTGTTTCTGTACACCTGTTCACTCCTGCTGGGGGGGTACCAATGCCACATTTGTCCCATCAATGTCACCTATGATGTTGGGGATATGTCCCAGGGCATAGAAGTCACCTTTCACTGTGGGAAAATCCTTCACCTGAGGGAAAACGATGTAGCTGCGCATGTGTTTCAGCAGGGCAGACAACACTCTGGATAACACGTTTGAGAACATAGGCTAGGACATCCCTGATGCAATGGCCACTGTTGTTTGAAAAGACCCACTTGCCAGGAAATGGAGTACTGACAGGACCTGCACTAGAGGGGGGATTCCTGTGGGATGGCGGATAGCTGAAATCAGGTCTGGCTCCAACTGGGCACACAGTTCCTGGATTGTGGCAAGATCAAGTCTGTAAGTGATAATTATGTGTCTGTCTTCCATTGTTGACAGGTCCACCAGCGGTCTGTACACCGTAGGATGCCGCCATCTCCTCACCAGCCCCAGCGGACATCCCCTATGGACAAGAACAGCGAGCACAGAGTCGGCAAACACTGAGGTATTCAAAAAAGAATTTATTGCACACATTTGTCAATCCACAATGTGCCTGTCACAGTGTGTATGCAAGGCCTAGATAGGAGTGACACATTTAAAATGAATGCCATGTGGCTCCCTGAAATGGCGGCTGCCTGACCTGTAATGTGGGACAAGGGGATATGAGGTAACTGCGCTGGCGTTGTACACTGTTGCGGTAGGCGGTCGAAGACCGCGGCGCAATCCTGCATTGGTTAAAATTGGACCCCATGGGTCCCAGGAGCCAATGACGATGCACGCCGGTGGTGACGGTACGCACCGCCGCGGACGTGACTGCCATTTTCTCTCTGTTCCATACCTGACCTTCGACAGGAGAGGACCTACACTGCAAGTGCTGCTGTGACCTTAGTCTGGAAGTGACGATGGCTCATGTGTCTGGGGAAAGGGCCCCTGCCTTCACTTCGGAGGAGTTGGAGAAGTTAGTGGATGGGGTCCTCCCCCAGTACTCGCTACTCTACGGTCCTCCAGACAAACAGGTGAGTACACTGGGAGCATACTGTATGGGCAATGCCTGTTTGGAGTGGTGTGGATGGAAGATACGGGGGGGAACTGAGGCCTCCATGAGTGGATGGTGAGTGTATGTGCGTCAGGGCAAGGGTGGGAACGTGGGTCAATGACTGTGACGGTCCGGACGGCTAAAGGTTATCCTTTTCCCCTGTTCTATTTCTCTAGGTAAGCACCCACCAGAAGAAGGATATTTGGTGTGCCATCGCCAGGGACGTCCGGACCCTGAGGGTCCACCACAGACGGAGCACCCACTGCTGGTAAAGATGGGAGGACATTCCCTGCTGGAGCAAGAAGACGGCGGAGGCCGAGCTGGGGATGGCCTCCCAACGTGGTAGGGGTGCCCGTCGCACCATGACCCCCCCTTATGTTCCGGATCCTGGCGGTGGTGTATCCGGAGTTGGATGGGCGCTTGAGGGCATCTCAGAAGCCACAAGGGGGTGAGTAAATTCACATCCCTCTAACTCTGCGCGCATTATGAGGTATCTGGGTGGGAGAGGTATGCTGTGGGTTCCCCTAGGCCAGGGCGAGTTTTGTAGGCAAGGTTCCTTCGTGAGGCAGGCTATGTGGCACCCCAACCGCACCAGTGGTAAGAGCCATCTACACCTAGTCAGGCTCCTGTGACTTCCATGTGTGCAGCAATCGGGCATAGGCCTTGTACCCCATGTCCCTGTGCATGGCGTAGCGCAGAGGGCTGCTGTGTCTGTAGTGTCCGCCAACCGTAGCTGTATTGCATGCACTGAACATGTCTTTCTTCTGTCTCCCCACCCCACTTTTTGTGATCTCCCTGTTCTTGTGGCATTAGCATCATCAGCCGATGGAGCAGTGCCACCGGAGCAGGAGGGAGCTGCATCCCACATGGCCCTGGAGGGCGAGACAACGGAGTCGGAAGCCACCAGTGGGATGGAGGGCGAGGGGAGCTCCACGGCGGGGACAGGAGGTGGCATCAGCGACAGCGACTCCTCCTCTGATGGGAGCTCGCTTGCCGTGGCGGACCCCTCTGTGCCCCCCGCATCAACAGGTACAGACAACACCCCCCCTACCAGCACTGCCCTCCCAGCAGCCCCTTAGTGTGTGTCCCGTGGCCGCTCACCCAGGAGGGTGGGCATCTCCTTCGCCCCAGGCACCTCAGGCCCTGCCCCAGTCAGCCCTGCTGCCCTCAGTGAGGAGGCTAGTGACCTCCTGAGATCCCTCACTGTTGAGAAGTCTACCATTCTGAATGCCATCCAGGGTGTAGAGAGGCAGTTGCAACAAACAAATGCATACCTGGAGGGCATTCATTCTGGCCAGGCAGCCCAACAGCTAGCATTTCAGTCTCTGGCCTCTGCAGTGATGGCAGCCATTGTCCCTGTGTCCAGCCTCCCCCCTCCAACTTCCTCCACCCAGACCCAATCCCCTGTACCTCAGCCTATCCCAAGCACACCATCAGACCAGCATGCACACACATCAACACACAAGGGTGGCTCAAGCAAACATAAGCACCACACATCCCAGAGGCACTCACACAAGCATCATACCCATGCACACATACCAACATCCACTGCCTCCACTGTGTCCCCCTCCTCCATGTCTCCCTCCTCCCTCCCTGTCTCGTCTCCACTCACACCTGCATGCACTACATCCTAAGCCACTACCTCCATCACCAGCATGCCCATCACCACACCGCTCATGTGCACTCACCACCCCCACTACCATTCACACATCCCCAGTGTCCTCTACCAGTGTGCCTGTGAGCCCTCCTCCCAAAGTACACAAATGCAGCCACACACCCACCCAACAGCCATCCACCTCACAACAGCCTCCAGCCCATGCACCTTCACCCAAAGTCAGCAAACGTACACATCCTACATCCACTATCTCTTCCACTCCCAAACCCCCTCCATCTACCCGTCCCACTGTGCATAAAAAGCTTTTCCTATCAAATGTTGACCTCTTCCCTACACCTCACCCCCGTCCGTCCCCTAGGGCCCGCCTTTCCAGGTCCCAACCCAGCACCTCAGCCACCACATCACTGGGCACAGTGGTACCAGCAATAGTGGTATTTTGGAGTACGCCAAGCAACAGGGCTGCCAGTGTCCCACGAAGCGAGGGCAAGGACATTCCGCCACCTCCAAAAGTAAAAAAGTTACCCACATCCCGGAGGGAGAAGGCGAGAACACCTGCCACCAAGGGCTCAGGCAAAACAAAAGTGGAAAGTGGTAAGACAGCTGTGCCACCATCCAAGGTGGGGAAGGGCAAGAAAATCAAGGGCAGGTCCATGTCGATGCCAACCTGCACAGTGGGCAAGACAGCCACCAGAACCGCTACCTGCACCGCCGCCACAGAAACCGCTGCCAGCACCGCAGACACTGAGGCCGCCACCAGCACTGCAGTCACTGAGCCCGCCACCAGCACCGCAGTCACTGAGCCCGCCACCAGCACCACCGCCACAAAGACTGCCACCAGCACCGCCACCAAAAAGACCGCCGCCAGCACTGATTCGACAGAGGCCGCCGCCTGCACAGATTCCACAGAGCCCGCCGCCAGCACCGATGCCACAGAGTCTGCCGCAAGCACCGCTGATACCGACACCGCCGCCAGCACCAATGCCACTGAGGCAGCCGCAAGCACCGCCGTGACTGACACCGCCGCCAGCATCGCCAGAGGACCCGCGGCATCCTGAGCCAGTGGCACCACCGCAGACATGGCTGCCATCCCCAGTGGTCAGTCGTCCGAGGCTGGTGGTCAGTTCCAGGAGCCTGGGCAGCTTGCATGTTGCACTACCGTCAGTGGAGTGTCACATCCACTACCTCAGTCCTTGGCAGGATGAAGCACTCTGGGCACAAAGCCCCCTCCAGAACCAGTGGAGAAAGGCATCCACTACCTCAGTCCTTGGCAGGATGAAGCACTCTGGGCACAAAGCCCCCTCCAGAAGCAATGGAGACTGTTATACACTTGAGAGACTGTAGCTTTGCACTCCCCAGGATAAAGCAGTGGGCAAACCACCCACTGGAGAGACTTGCGAGACTGTGGCTTTGCACTCCCCAGGATAAAGCAGTGGGCAAACCACCCACTGGAGAGACTTGAGAGACGGTGGCTTTGCACTCCCCAGGATAAAGCAGTGGGCAAACCCACCACTGGAGAGACTTGAGAGACTGTGGCCTTGCACTCCACAGGATGCAGCAGTGGCAAACCACCCAATGGAGAGACTTGAGAGACTGTGGCTTTGCACTCCCCAGGATAAAGCAGTTGGCAACCCACCCACTGGAGAGACTTGAGAGACTGTGGCTTTGCACTCCCCAGGATACAACATTGGGCAAACCACCCACTGGAGAGACTTGAGAGACGGTGGCTTTGCACTCCCCAGGATAAAGCAGTGGGCAAACCACCCACTGGAGAGACTTGAGAGACTGTGGCCTTGCACTCCACAGGATGCAGCATTGGCAAACCACCCACTGGAGAGACTTGAGAGACTGTGGCTTTGCACTCCCCAGGATACAACATTGGGCATGGAGCCCCCTCGTGGAGCTGGCGTTGTGCACTCATCTGGCTGAGGTGCCCCCCTTCTCTTCCCCCTGAGGTGCCTGTTTCATTTCGATCTGATGCCCCAGCAGTGTTCTCTCCGTTTGAAGTCTGGTATCGAGTGTGGGCCTTGCCCATGCATTTTGGGCCCAGTGGTCCACGGACTATGAATGGTGCACTATCCGAACTTGTATAGTTGGTGTACATAATTGTTTATACTGTATTTCAAGTTTTGACTAATGGATGTTTATTGATTACAATCGTTCAACTCATTTCCTTTTGTCATTGCGTTCTTCCAGGGGGTTGGGGGGTGTAAATGTAATGTTGCAGCATGTATTAGTGTGTATGTTGTTGTGGGTGAGGGTGGGGGTGGGGGTGTTGCGCGTTGCGTGTGTGTGTCACTCTCTTTTCCCTCCACCTCCCCTATGTTGTAGGTGCAGTACTCACCGTGGTCGTCGCCGCCGTCATTCGTGCTCCTGGTAGAGGAGCAGGAATACTATCCCAGGGATGACTTGGAGTTCTGGCTCCATGGCGTCCTGGTTCCTCGTGGGTTGTGTAGAAGTGAGTGTTTTTCCCTTCCAAGTCCTGTTTCTGCTGTGTTTTCATTCGCGTTGGTTCCACCCCGGAAAAGGTGGCAGATTGGCCTCTCATAATAGTGTGGGTGGTACATTGTCTTTCCACCTGTCTGTTGGCGGTGACCGCCATGCTGTTTGTTTGTACCGCAGTGGCGGCCGGAGTGTTAAAGTGGCTGTCTATGTTGGCGGTTTCCACCATGGTCGTGATTCCTTTTTTTTTACCGCCGGCCTGTTGGCGGTCTTACCGCCGCTTTAACACCGACCGCCAGGGTTGTAATGAGGGCCTATATGAGGAAATTTCCTATTCACTAGGCACCATACTAAGTACATACAATAATTACTCATTTCCTCCTGACATCCCCCACATTACTTTTGTCCTAGGAACCATCTTAGAAGATGTATGCTCCTTAAATCCACATCCATACAAGATTGTAACAAAGGTTAAGCTCCAGCAGACTGAGCAGAAATGGAGAGTCTTAGAATAAGGGTTATGCATATGTCTTGAGAAGGAAACCAGTATTATCAAATGTGCAATTAAGAACAAACTCTGATTTGGAGCTCCCGGATCCGCAATCCATGTACTCCAAACAGGAAAAGAAAATGCAAACATGCAGCAATGAGTCTGAGTTCCTGTAGATGTGAAAAAGAGCAACTATAAAGAAACTGTCCACTCACCACCCTAATGTCAGAAGAGCATTTCCCATTTCTAGTGCTTTCCTCTTTCTGTCTTCAATACTAAGCACTGAGAAGGGGGCATTAGAAAAAGTACGTAGATGTTTTACTGTGCTGGTAACATAATTACACCCCTAACCTAGAACACAACTGATGATTCTGATGAAGGAATAGGGGAACCTTGAAGTGCACTGAGCATACAACTTTAAGATGTGAAAATGAAAGAATGATTGCAGTAAAAGACTGATATGAAATACTTTTTTTTAAAACAAGCAAAGTAATCAAAACAAACATTGTATTTATTATAGAAGTTAAGCAGCTGAGTACACTAGAGATGCTACCAATGGCAGGTTCACATAAGTCCTTATAAACTCTGTTCAAAGTTTGTTTTCATTGTCAGTGCCAACAGTGAACGGAGGGGGAAATAATGCATGAAGAAGTAACAGGCAGAGGAGGATTTTGCCTCTTCGGGACTCTTGCCCAGTTTGATTATTGCCTGGCTTGAAGCAGAAAAGCTTGGACACAGCACAACAATTCTCTGAAGCCTGGAAGCTCTGAGGGTTGCAAGGGTTTTGAGAAAGGAGGTAATGAACTGATGCTGTCCCTTCTATGGAGGTAACAGAAATCTATTCTCATAGCTATTTACTGTGATATATTAGTCATCTTATTCCATTTTCAGTCAGCTTCAGAGTGTCATAAAGTAATAAAGATGGGATAGAAGAGGAGGATTAAGAATTATAAGAAAATGATTTGTTAATTAGGATGCTCTTCTGCCAATTTCAAGGATCAATAACAACAGGGTCACTAAATTAACTTGAGCTATAGCTCCCTGTAGCCATAGAAACAGGAAGTATAAATGTTTAAAGTGTTAAACAGAAATAGCACTAAGAAAAACAAAAGTACCAAAGATAGTCATTTGCCATGGCAGACTGGGTCCAAGGTGTAATTTCAGACTGACCACAATAGAGCCGGGATTGATCCCAGTGAAAGTATCTGAAAGTTTGAAAAAGGTTCTAACTCATACTTTCTTCTTTGCCTAAACAACCACAGTCGTACACTTCTAAAGCCAATCCAGGATCTCAGGGGAGGCACAAGACTCACAGAGGTTCAGGCAGAGGCTATCAGCATGGGCCAGTGCAAGTCCAGTTACCACTGGTCAGCTGGGTACTTCCAGAAAAAGGCCTCTATGAAGCTTGATGTATCCCTGTATCTGCTGAGGAGGTCAGCCCCAACCCACTGGCTCTGACACCCTATTTTTCCCTTATCCCACAGATGCTAACCCCAATGCAATATTCAATTACCTGCTCACCTCCTGGGACCAGCTCACCACTCACAACACCACAACCATCATTAACTCAGTCCACTCAGGAGCTCACACGAACCCTTGCCCCCACCACATTTTCAACCTAGGGAACAAGATGATCAGCAGCAAGCTCAATGGCATTTTCAACTTATACATAACCACATTCCTCAAAGCATGGATAGATGCAGATGTCAAACCACTTCTCAAGAAACCTCAAGAAGTGCCTTCCAATCTTGCTGCTCCCCTTTCTCACCAGAGGCCTCAAAAGGGTAATCAACCACCAACTCACAGGGCACATGGAGAACAACAAACTTCTAAACCCCTCCATATTTAGATTCCACTCCAACTACAGCACTCTTACCACCCTGATTGCTGTGTTGTACGACATCAGAACCATTCTCGACTGAGGAGAAATGAGGGCTGGATCCTCCTCAACATCTCCGCATCATTCAACACTGTACCCCACCATGCCCTTATCAAGAGGCTTCAATACATCAGAATCCAAAGAGACACTCTCAAATGGATTGTCTCCATCCTCACTTGAAGAGCCCAAAGAATCCACTTACCACCTTTCACCTCAGAACCCACGAACGTCATCTGCTTCATCCCACATGGCTCAAGTGGGATGTGGCGATTGCCTTTCATTTTCTGCATTTAGTATTTGTTTTTCAGAATTGTGTTTGTACCTAACTGTGCCTTTTTGTGCCCCGCTTTGTTTTGCGCTCCATTTTATGCCTGTTTCACTTTTTTCTGGCGCTCGCTGGTTCCTGGTTAGCCCAGCCGCTGCATCTCCTGCAGCCCCACCCCCCTTGCACCCCTGTTAGACATACCCTCCGCCTCCCAGCAGCTCCTCCCTCCCACCTCCACTTCTTAATGTCGGCCGCTGCGGGGAGCCTTGTGTGACCCCCTGACCTGCTTCAGGCCAGGAGTACACTTCGGCTCCACCTGCCTGCCTCCGTGCCCCTGCCGTTACTGCCACAGATGAAGTTCGAGGCCCTCCACCACCCGCAGGCACCCGCCTGCGCCTCATCCCTGGTGCCTAGTGGTAGGCATGTCTGTTATTTCCTTCTACAGATTGCTTTTCATTTTCTGCGTTTAGTTTTCATTTTTCAGAATTGTGTTTGTACCTGCCTGTGCCCTTTTTGTGCCCAGCTTTGTTTCCACGTCCATTTTGTGCCCGTTTCACTTTTTTCCGACGCTCGTCGGTTCCTGGTTAGCCCAACCGCTACATCCCCTGCAGCCCCGCCCCTCTTGCGCCCCTATTGGACACACCCTCCCAGCTGCTCCTCCCTCCCACCTCCCCTTCTTAATGGCGGCTGCTGCTCAGAGCCTAGTGTGACCCCCTGACCTGCTTCGGGCCAGGAGTACACTTCGGCTCCACCTGCCTGCCTCTGTGCCCCTGTCCCTGCCATTACTGCCACAGACAAAGTTCGAGGCCCTCCACCATCCGCAGGCACCCGCCTGTGCTTCATCCCTGGTGCCTAGTGGAAGGCGTGTCAGTTATTTCCTTCAACAGATTGCTTTTCGTTTTCTGCGTTTAGTTTTCCTTTTTCAGAGTTGTGTTTGTACCTGACTGTGCCCTTTTTTGTGCCCCGGTTTGTTTCGTGCTCCATTTTGTGCCCGTTTCACTTTTTTTCCGGTGCTCGCCGATTCCTGGATAGCCCATCCGATACGTCCCCTGCAGCCCCACCTCCCTTGCGCCCTAATTGGACACACCCTCCTGCCTCCCAGCTGCTCCTCCCTTCCACCTCTCCCTCTTAATGGCGGCCTCTGCGCAGAGCCTAGTGTGACCCCCTGACCTGCTTCAGGCCAGGAGTACACTTCGGCTCCACCTGCCTGCCTCCGTTCCCCTGTCCCTGCCGTTACTGCCACAGACAAAGTTCGAGGCCCTCCACCACCCATAGGCACTTGCCTGTGCCTCATCCCTGGTGCCTAGTGGTAGGCGTGTCTGTTATTTCCTTCTACAGATTGCTTTTCTTTGTCTGCGTTTAGTTTTCATTTTTTAGAATTGGGTTTGTACCTGACTGTGCCCTTTTTGTGCCCTGCTTTGTTTCGCGGTCCATTTTTCGCCCCTTTCACTTTTTTCCAACGCTTGCCGGTTCCTGGTTAGCCCAACCACAACATCCCCTGCAGCCCTGCCCCCCTTGCGCCCCCATTGGACAAACCCTCCCGCCTCCCAGCTGCTCCTCCCTCCCACCTCTCCTTCTTAATGGCGGCCTCTGCGCGGAGCCTAGTGTGACCCCCTGACCTGCTTCAGGCCAGGAGTACACTTCGGCTCCACCTGCCTGCCTCCGTTCCCCTGTCCCTGCTGTTACTGCCACAGACGAAGTTCGAGGCCCTCCACCACCCGTAGGCACTTGCCTGTGCCTCATCCCTGGTGCCTAGTGGTAGGCGTGTCTGTTATTTCCTTCTACAGATTGCTTTTCTTTGTCTGCGTTTAGTTTTCATTTTTCAGAATTGGGTTTGTACCTGACTGTACCCTTTTTGTGCCCTGCTTTCTTTCGCTGTCCATTTTGTGCCCGTTTCACTTTTTTTACAGCGCTCGCCGGCTCCTGGTTAGCCTAGCCGCTGCATCCCCTGCAGCCCCGCCCCCGCACACCCCCATTGGACACACCCTCCTGTCTCCCAGCTGCTCCTCCCTCCCACCTCCACTTCTTAATGGCGGCTGCTACGGGAGCCTTGTGTGACCCCCTGACCTGCTTCAGGCCAGGAGTACACTTCGGCTCCACCTGCCTGCCTCCGTGCCCCTGTCCCTGCCGTTACTGCCACAGACAAAGTTCGAGGCCCTCCACCACCCGTAGGCACTTGGCTGTGCCTCATCCCTGGTGCCTAGTGGTAGGCGTGTCTGTTATTTCCTTCTACAGATTGCTTTTCTTTGTCTGCGTTTAGTTTTCATTTTTCAGAATTGTGTTTGTACCTGACTGTGCCCTTTTTGTGCCCTGCTTTGTTTCGCAGTCCATTTTGTGCCCGTTTCACTTTTTTCCGATGCTCGCCGGCTCCTGGTTAGCCTAGCCGCTGCATCCCCTGCAGCCCGCCCCCGCACACACCCATTGGACACACCCACCTGTCTCCCAGCTGCTCCTCCCACCCACCTCCACTTCTTAATGGCGGCCGCTGCGGGAGCCTTGTGTGACCCCCTGACCTGCTTCAGGCCAGGAGTACACTTCGGCTCCACCTGCCTGCCTCTGTTCCCCTGCCATTACTGCCACAGACGAAGTTCGAGGCCCTCTACCACCCGCAGGCACCCGCCTGCGCCTCATCCCTGGTGCCTAGTGGTAGGCGTGTCTGTTATTTCCTTCTACAGATTGCTTTTCATTTTCTGCTTTTAGTTTCCGTTTTTCAGAATTGGGTTTGTACCTGCCTGTGCCCTTTTTGTGCCCCGCTTTGTTTCACGGTCCATTTTGTGCCCATTTCACTTTTTTCCGACGCTCGCCGGTTCCTGGTTAGCCCAACCGCTACATCCCCAGCAGCCCTGCCCCCCTTGCGCCCCCATTGGACACACCCTCAAAGCTGCTCCTCCCTCCCACCTCCCCTTCTTAATGGCGGCTGCTGCGCAGAGCCTAGTGTGACCCCCTGACCTGCTTCGGGCCAGGAGTACACTTCGGCTCCACCTGCCTGCCTCTGTGCCCCTGTCCCTGCCATTACTGCCACAGATGAAGTTCGAGGCCCCTCCGCCACCCACAGGCACCCGCCTGTGCCTCATCCCTGGTGCCTAGTGGAAGGCATGTCTGTTATTTCCTTCTACAGATTGCTTTTCGTTTTCTGCGTTTAGTTTTCGTTTTTCACAGTTGTGTTTGTACCTGACTGTGCCCTTTTTTGTGCCCCGGTTTGTTTCGTGCTCCATTTTGTGCCAGTTTCACTTTTTTTCCGGTGCTCGCCGATTCCTGGCTAGCCCATCTGATACGTCCCCATGCAGCCCCACCCCTCTTGCGCCCTAATTGGACACACCCCCCTGCCTCCCAGCTGCTCCTCCCTCCCACCTCTCCTTCTTAATGGCGGCCTCTGCACGGAGCCTAGTGTGACCCCCTGACCTGCTTCAGGCCAGGAGTACACTTCGGCTCCACCTGCCTCCCTCCATTCCCCTGTCCCTGCCGTTACTGCCACAGACAAAGTTCGAGGCCCTCCACCACCCGTAGGCACTTGCCTGTGGCTCATCCCTGGTGCCTAGAGGTAGGCGTGTCTGTTATTTCCTTCTACGGATTGCTTTTCTTTTTCTGCGTTTAGTTTTCATTTTTCAGAATTGGGTTTGTACCGGACTGTGCCGTTTTTGTGCCCCTCTTTGTTTCGCGCTCCATTTTGTGTCTGTTTCACTTTTTTTCAGCGCTTGACGGCTCCTGGTTAGCCTAGCCGCTGCATCCCCTGCAGCCCCGCCCCTCTCACGCCCCCATTGGACACACCCTCCTGTCTCCCAGCTGCTCCTCCCTCCCACCTCCACTTCTTAATGGCAGCCGCTGCGGGGAGCCTTGTGTGACCCCATGACCTGTTTCAGGCCAGGAGTACACTTCGGCTCCACCTGCCTCCCTCCGTGCCCCTGCCGTTACTGCCACAGATGAAGTTCGAGGCCCTCCACCACCCGCAGGCACCCGCCTGCGCCTCATCCCTGGTGCCTAGTGGTAGGTATGTCTGTTATTTCCTTCTACAGATTGCTTTTCATTTTCTGCTTTTAGTTTTTGTTTTTCAGAATTGTGTTTGTACCTGCCTGTGCCCTTTTTGTGCCCAGCTTTGTTTCCACGTCCATTTTGTGCCCGTTTCACTTTTTTCCGACGCTCGTCGGTTCCTGGTTAGCCCAACCGCTACATCCCCTGCAGCCCCGCCC
Source organism: Pleurodeles waltl (assembly GCF_031143425.1). Lineage (NCBI taxonomy): Eukaryota > Metazoa > Chordata > Amphibia > Caudata > Salamandridae > Pleurodeles > Pleurodeles waltl. The sequence continues at coordinate 1,040,007,706 of NC_090437.1, forward strand.
CTCTTGCGCCCCTATTGGACACACCCTCCCAGCTGCTCCTCCCTCCCACCTCCCCTTCTGAAAGGTGCCTGCTGCGCAGAGCCTAGTGTGACCCCCTGACCTGCTTTGGGCCAGGAGTACACTTCGGCTCCACCTACCTGCCTCTGTGCTCCTGTCCCTGCCATTACTGCCACAGACGAGGTTCAAGGCCCTCCACCACCAGCAGGCACCCGCCTGTGCCTCATCCCTGGTGCCTAGAGGAAGGCATGTCTGTTATTTCCTTCTACAGATTGCTTTTCATTTTCTGCGTTTAGTTTTAATTTTTCAGAGTTGTGTTTGTACCTGATTGTGCCCTTTTTGTGCCCCGGTTTGTTTCGTGCTCCATTTTGTGCCAGTTTCACTTTTTTCTGGTGCTCGCCGATTCCTGGATAGCCCATCCGATACGTCCCCTGCGGCCCCACCCCCCTTGCGCCCTAATTGGACACACCCTCCCGTCTCCCAGCTGCTCCTCCCTCCCACCTCCCCTTCTTAATGGCAGCCTCTGCGTGGAGCCTAGTGAGATCCCCTCACCTGCTTCAGGCCAGGAGTACACTTCGGCTCCACCTGCCTGCCTCCGTACCCCTGTCCCTGCCGTTACTGCCACAGATTAAGTTTGAGGCCCTCCACTACCCACAGGCACCCGCCTGCGCCTCATCCCTGGTGCCTAGTAGTAGGCGTGTCTGTTATTTCCTTCTACAGATTGCTTTTTGTTTTCTGCATTTAGTTTTCGTTTTTCAGAATTGTATTTGTACCTGACTGTGTCCTTTTTGTGCCCCGCTTTGTTTCGTGCTCCATTTTGTGCCTGTTTCACTTTTTTTCAGCGCTTGCCGGTTCCTGGTTAGCCCAGCCACTGCATCTCCTGCGGCCCGCCCCTCTCATGCCCCCATTATACACACCCTCCCGCCTCGCAGCTGCTCCTCCCTCCCACCTCCCCTTCTTAATGGAGGCCTCTGCGCGCAGCCTAGTGTGACCCCCTGACCTGCTTCAGGCCAGAAGTACACTTCGGCTCCACCTGCCTGACTCCGTACCCCTGTCCCTGCCGTTACTGCACCCGCCTGCGCCTCATCCTTGGTGCCTAGTGGTAGGCGTGTCTGTTATTTCCTTCTACAGATTGCTTTTTGTTTTCTGTGTTTAGTTTTCGTTTTTCAGAATTGTGTTTGTACCTGACTGTGCCCTTTTTGTGCCCCGCTTTGTTTAGTGCTGCATTTTCTATCCGTTTCACTTTTTTTCAGTGCTCGCCGGTTTCTGGTTAGCCCAGCCGCTGCGTCCCCTGCGGCCCTGCCCCCCTGCCCCCCTGCCCCCCTGATGCCCCCATTGGATACACCCTCCCGCCTGCCAGCTGCTCCTCCCTCCCACCTCTCCTTCTTAATGGCAGCCGCTGTGCGGATGCGCCGCAAGGCACACCAGAGGAGTGCCTGAGGCAAGCCCGTCTGCGCTCATCCGTGCCTGGACCGCACCCAGCGTCCGTCCCCCTGGTCCTCGCTCCTCCGACCCCCGAAGTACCACTATTCCTCCACAGAACTCCTTGCTCTCAACCCAGGCCCAAATCCCACCTGCGGGCATGCCAACCCCAATCCCACACACGGACCTTTCTCCTGCCACCCATGCCATTTCTCCTGCACTCACACAAACACCAGCAACACCAACATGCACCACAACAACACCAAACCACGCAACCACCTCAACTGCATCCTACTTAACACCCGGTCCGTCCACAAGCACGCCATCGAACTCTGGGACCTACTCACCACAAACTCCCCTGACATCGCCTTCCTCACTGGAACATGGATGAACCCCTCATCAGAACCCGACATAGCAATAGCTATCCCCAGAGAGTTACAAAATCACCCATAGAGACCACACCAACAAACCAGGAAGAGGTATTGCCATAATACACAAAAACTCCATCAAAATCTCCACCGACACCAACGACTCCCTAGACAATGCAGAACACCTACACTTTCAAATCCACATAAACGCTAACACCACCCTTAGAGGATCCCTCATCTACGGACCACCTGGACCCCTCCCCCATTCTGTGACACCATCGCTGATACCATCAGCTCCCACCCCCTCTCCTCCACAGACTACATACTCCTAGGTGACCTCAACTTTCACCTGGAAAGCATGCACGACTGCAACACCACAGCCCTGCCGGATAACCTCACAAACCTCGGCCTCAAGCAACTGGTCACCTCACCCACCCACTCAGCAGGACACATGATAGATGTAATCTTCACCTCCAGCAACCACATCACCTTCACTCACACCACCGAATTCCACTGGACTGACCACCACTGCGTCCACTTCTCCTTCATGAAACCCACCACCCACCACCAACAACTCACCACACCCTACCGCAAGTGGAACAAGATCTCCAAGGAACACCTGATCTCCAACCTTTCACAAGCTCCACCATCCATCACCAACGACCCCAACACCGCTGCCCACAACCTCACACGATGGCTAGAAACCTGCGCAGACTCCCTCACCCCTTTGAAAACAAACAACAACACCCGCACTACCAAGACCACTCCCTGGTTCACCACAGAACTTCAATCTTCCAAACGAGAATGCCGAAAAACTGAGAAAGCCTGGTGCCAAGACCCCTCAATGAGCAACTTCTCTGCCCTCAAAACAGCCAGGCACAAACACCACCAACTCATCCAGACAACCATACGATCATTCTACAAAGAACGCATAGACAACAACACACACAACTGCAAGGAACTCTTTGCCATCATCAAAGAACTCACCAAACCCAAATCCTGCACCATCGACCACCCACATTCCCAAGACCCCTCAACTCCCTCTCCAACTACTTCCACCGCAAAATCGCAGACATACACGACAGCTTCTCATCACCCTCATCATCAGCACCCACCACCTCCAACACAACCAACACCACAACACCCTGCCGCACCAACCGACTGAACACCTGGACCCCCACCAACGACGAAGAAATCAGCAAAACCATGAACTCCATCCACTCAGGCTCCACAACAGACCCATGCCCCCACCACATTTTCAACAAGGCAAGCCAAATCATCGCTCCCCAGCTCCGTACGGTCATCAACAGTTCCTTCGACACTGCAACCTTCCGAGATATTTGGAAGCACGCCGAAGACAACGCTCTTCTCAAAAAACCCAAAGCAGACCCGGAAGACCTCACAAACTACCAACCCATTTCTCTTCTCCCCTTCCCCGCAAAGGTCGCTGAGAAGATAGTCAACGCACAACTATCTCACTTCTTTGAAGAAAACAATATACTCAACGCCTCCCAATCTGGATTCCGCAAGAACCACAGTACTGAGACCGCCTTCATCGCCTGCACAGATGACATCATGACCAGAGTAGACAAGGGCGAGACTGTCGCCCTCATCCTCCTAGACCTCTCTGCAGCTTTTGACACTGTATGCCAGCAAACCCTTTGCACACGCCTGTTCGACGCCGGAATTCGCCACAAAGCCCTGGACTGGCTCACCTCCTTCCTCTCCGAAAGAATCCAAAGAGTTTGCCTCCCTCCTTTCCATTCTACAGCCACCAAGATCATCTGTGGGGTCCCCCAGGGATCCTCCCTCAGCCGCACCCTCTTCAACATCTACATGGCTCCTCTCGTCAACATCCTCCACCCCCACGGCATCACCATCATTTCTTACGCTGACGACACCCAGCTCATCATCTCCCTCACCAGGAACCCAGCCACTGCCAAGATTAACCTGCACGCCAGACTCCTCGTCACTGCCAAATGGATGACAATAAGCCACCTCAAATTAAGCTCAAACAAAACAGAGATCATCATCTTTGGCCCCAATGAGACAGCATGGAACGACTCCTGGTCGCCCATCACCTTCGGACCATCCCCAGTACCCACCACCCACGCATGCAACCTGGGCATTATACTAGACTCATCCCTCGCCATGACCCAGCAAATCAAAGCCATATCATTATCCTGATTCAATACCCTTTGCATGCTATGCAAGACTTTCAAATACCCCTAGAAACAAGAAGAACAGTCACCCACGCCCTCATCAGCAGCAGACTGGACTACGGCAACGCCCTCTACGCAGGGACCACAGACAATCTTCAAAGAAAACTCCAGCGAATCCAAAACGCAGACTCACAACTCATCCTCAACCTCCCTCGCCACGAACACATATCCACCCACCTCAGATCCCTACACTGGTTGCCCAGCAACAAAAGGCTAATTTTCAAGGTCCTCGTCCACACTCACAAAGTCCTCAACGACACTGGACCGGCCTACCTCAACGAATGAGTAAACTTCCACATACCAACTCGCCAGCTCCGCTCCGCCAACATCGCCCTCGCCACAATCCCCCGCATTCAACACATCACCTCTGGCAGCAGATCCTTCTGCCACCTCACCACCAAGACCTGGAACTCCCTCCCCACCATCCTACGCAAGACCCAGGACCTACTAACCTTCAGAAAGCACCTAAAAACATGGCTTTTCGAGCAGTGACAGGCCACTACCTCCCTCCCTCCAGCGCCTTGAGACCCTACCGGGTGAGTAGTGCTCTTAAGAAATTATTTGATTGATTGATTGATTGATGTTTCAGCCCTACACTGTTCAACATCTACATGACCCCCTTGGCCAACATTATCAGAACCTAAAGAGTGAACATCATATCCTATGCAGACGACACCTAGCTCATCCTCTCGTTATCAGAAGACCCCTCCACCACGAAGGCCAACTTCTTCAGTTGCATGACGGGCATTGCCGACTGCATGAAAAACAACTGCCTTAAACTGCCCTAAACTCAACACAGACAAAATGGAAGTGTTGAACTTCGGGAACATTTCCCTGTGAAATGAGTCCTGGTGGTGTTCTAAACTAGGACCAGCACCTACTCTGACAAAGCATGCACACAGCCTTGGCATCCTCCGGGATAGCAAGCTCAGCATGCAGCAGACTAACCATCACTCAAGTGAGTGCCGCTCAATTTCATAACGATTACTCAAGCCCTAGTCACCAGCCAGCTGGTCTACAGCAATGCACTCTGAGCAGGAATCACCACACACCTCCTGAAGTGACTACATACCACACAGAACTCAGTGGCCAGACTCATTCTCAACCTCCCTAAAAAGACCCACTCCACCCCCACCTCATGAAGCTCCACTGATTTCCATTTGAGAAGAGATGACAATTCAAGATGATGATCCACACCAACAAGGAACTTCACAGCTGAGGACCAGCAAACATCAATTAACGCCTGTGCTTCCACCAACCATCTAGGTACCTGCACTCCACTTCCCTCTCCCTCATACACACACCCCGCATATGCCAGAGCAACACTGGACAACACTCCTTTTTCTACCTCGTGGAACATCCTGGAACAACCCCCCTTTACCTATGGACCTCATCCCTCATCCTCTCTATTGGAATTCAGGAAAGGACTCAAGGCACGACTGTTCAACTGAACCATTTAGCAGCTAAGTTCTCAGCACCTGGATACCCTCATAGGTGATTAGCTGCACTCTACAAATTCAATTTGATTTGATTTGATTTAATTTGGTTCAGACAGATGACCCTGTAGTCCACTCCTTTGGCCAAGGTGCAAGAGAGTGCAGGCCCAGTCCTTCAGGTCTCCTTTTAGGCCAGAAACAGCAGGTCTATAGAGTGTGCTGGAATGGGTGCCTGGAGGTGCCATATTTATGCCTGGCATCAGCTAAAGAGTGGGGGATGACTTCTGGGCATTCTATAACCAATGGGGTAAATGTTCTTAGGGACAGTGCTACCAACGTTTGTAAGGGCTTCTGTTTGCATTACTGCTCAAAATGAGGCTCAAAATGCAGTGTGTTAAGGCATTATCAAGATGGTGAAAGACTTTGGCCATACTAAACTTTGGTCTGAAAAAAGTGGTATGTGTGAGAGTGTCGTAGGGAAATTACCAGTGCATCCCCACCTCTAACACTAAAATCCAGTTTGAAGAAGGCACTCCAACACAACAAACAGAGAGGCAGATATCTGGTAGTGCCCTTCAGCAACAAGACAGGGAATGCACATGAATTGTGTTGGCATCCTGTTCTCTCACTTTCAAGTGCTCCCCAAGGGTCATATGTGGTTCAGCAGACCTGCTAAGCTGGATTTGACAGTGTGGTGTCACAGGATGCCCCCTGCATTACACCCCACATCTCCCACTCAGATTATTTAGAGGAGACATTTCTGCCCATTCAGGTCAGTCTATTGTTCCTAAGAGGCATTTCACACCCATTTCACACATTATTCTGGTGGAAGACGCACACGATTTAATGCAGAATAGCCTCCAGGAACTTCAGCTTGCAAAAAGATGACATTTTAAATGTTACTTTTCCATAATATTCATTAAAAATCCAAATTCATCATTGAATTAGATTTTTAACATCTATTAAAATAGGTGTTTAATCATTTTTCTAACTGATCCTAATCGGGAGATAACAGTATTTGCATTTTAATCTGTACCGTGGTTTGCTACGTAGGATAGGCAATACTGCCACTGTGAAACTAGCTTTTTGGGCCTAGTCACTGGAAGGACATGGTAACATAAATGTTCTACATGTCCCACCTTTAATACCATGCACCCTATTTTATGGTTACAAGGCCTACATAGGGGTGATTTACGAAAGAGATATTTATACCTGTCTAAAAGGCCAATTTTAACAGGTTGCACTGCATGTTTTACACTGCAACATTTATGAAACAATAGTAGGCTCCAAGCCATGTTTTCTTCTGTCACACTAGTAGACAGCACAAGAGGTTCTACAGTCCACAGGGGCCAGTTACCTTTTCATGCCATGGGTGTATTTCTGAATGAGTGGCCACAATTGAATTTAGAAAAGCAACAACCTGCCTTTTAAAATTCACATGTTTATTTTTTATATTTGTTCATGAATTAAATAAAATATTTAATTATTAGTGTATCTGTTTCACAAATGTTTGTTTATGTAACTATTGTGTTTATGTTTGTGGTTCAAATCATCAAAAATGCTTAGGACAGAATCTCTAGCTCCCAGTACTGACTCAGTGGGGGTCCTGAATTCTAAAAATAATTTGAGGGGGTCCCTAGGTTCCAGTAATGATAATGTGGGGATCCACAGAAGTGAACAATTTAAGAACCACTATTCTATAACATTTTCCTTCTCAAAGAGTAACCTCACAGATATCTGGGCTCCTCTATGTATTGCTATTAGCACGTCATATAGGTGCTGACCTCTTTGTTACATATGGGGACTATTCTTTGAGGAGAGAGTAACTTGTTAGCCACAAATTTTTGTTCTTTCCGTTTTCATGTAGGAGCTGAAAATATATGCAACCAATTTAAGCTAGGTTCCCCAGAGACGCTTTAAGGCATGAGCATAGTGGGCAATTGCCAAGGACACCACCTTCCAGAGGACCTTTACTGATAAAGTATACCTACCAACATTCTCCAACCAAAAAGAGGTACGATTTTTAAGGTTTAAAAACTGCATTAGTATGCTACAACAATACCTCCTGAGGTTCCCAGAGCCATGCAAGCATTGTTGATGTTCTAGGACAATGGTTTGGGCAATGCCTTTGCTGGGAGAAATAATCTCCCCTGCTTTGGGTTGTAGAAGTATTAAACTGAACTGTATCTGTTAAGTTTGAAAGCAGCTACACTTTTTAAAGGGACCATCCAGTGTATAGAAATAAAAAAGCCCTCTTTAACCAGTCGTTCGTTCAACCACAGAGTCTAATATAGTGCAGGCTAGTCACCCCGGGGGTCTCTAGGTGCTGGGGGGGGGGGCGCTATGGGCGTTGTCTGACTGGCAGTCAAAGAGCCAGGTCTTGTGCTGCTTTCTGAAGTCCTTCAGGGAAGGGGAGATGCGCAGGTGGAGGTCTTTCCAGGATCAGGCGGCGAAGTGGGAGAAGGAGCAACCTCCAAAGCATTTGTAGTGGATGTAGGGGATGTTGGCAAGGGCGAGGAAGGCCGAGTGGAGGTCTCAGGTTGGTTGGTGGAGAGTGGGGCAGTTGTTGATGTAGGTGGGTCTGGCATTGTGGAGGGTCTTGCACGTGTGCATGAGGAGCTTTAAGAGGCATCTTTGCTTTACAGGGAGCCAGTGGAGGGCCCTGGGGTGGAGAGTGATGCTATTTCTTCTGGGGATGTCGAGGATGAGCCTTGCAGTAGCGCTCTGTGTGGTCTGGAGGCATATCATGAGCTGTTTTGTGGTTCCGACATAGAACATGTTGCTGTAGTCGAGTTAGATGGAGATGAGGGCCTGAATGACTGTTTTTCTGGTAGAGATGGGGATCCACTAGAGTATCTTGCAGAGCATGAGGAGGTTATAGAACCAGGCATAAGAGACATTGTTGATCTGTTTCTTCATGGTCATTTGGGTGTCTAAGATGATCCCAAGGTTGCATGCGTGGTTTGTGGGTGTGGGCCACCATGTGTCGTCCCAGGCGGAGGGCTTGTTCCAGAAAATGAGGATCTCTGTTTTGTCTGAGTTTAGTTTGAAGCACTTTGTCCTCATCCAGACAGTGATGTTGGTCATAGTGTTTTGGAAGTTAGTTTGTGTGGTGGTGGTGTCATCTGTGAGGGATAGGACAAGCTGGGTGACATGGGCCTAGGAGATGAAGTTCAGTTTGTGTGTGTGTGTGAGATGTCTGCCAGTGAAGTCATGTAGATATTGAAGAGGGTGGGGCTGAGAAAGGAGTCCTGGGAACACCACAGATGATGTAGGGAGGGAGGTGGATCCTCTGTGTTTGGCCGGAGAGGAAAGAGGAGATACAGTTAAGTGCGTTGTCTTGGATGCCAATGCTGTGGAATCTGGTGATTAGAGTGTGGTGTGAGACGGTGTTGAAGGATGCTGATGCATTGAAGATAATGTGGGCTGCTGTTGCCCTTAGGTCAAGGAGGGACCTGATGTTGTCGGTAGCAATGATCAAGGCGGTTTTGGTGCTGTAATTTAGCCAGAAGCCGGATTGGGATGGGACGAGCATGCTGTTGTGTTCGAGGTAGTCTGTGAGCCTTTTTCAAGACCTTGGCAGGGAAACAGAGGAGCAAAATGGGACAGGGTTTCTTCAAGGGAGCTTGACCTCTACATGCTTTGAGACTCTCAGGATGATAGCTATGGAGATGGAAGTGTTGAGGAGTTCTGTGAGGAAGGCTCCGATAGTTTCTCCTCGTAGGTTGTAGAAGGGTCAGCAGAGGGCCCACAATGGATGAAAGCAGTGAGAGAGATGGTGTCTTCGGTAAACAGCTGCTTCAAATTGGTGATGCTGTGGGGGTATCGTGGTGGGATAGGGTGTGGTGTATTCGAGGTCGGTGGGGTAGGGAGTCTAAGTTGCTGTAGATGTCAGTGATTTTCTGGTGAAAGTAGTTTGATGGTGTGTCGCAGAGGGCTTCGGTCAGATGGGTCGTGTTCTCTGTGGCAGAGGGGCAGTGTAGTTCTCTGATGATGCTGAGGAGTTCTCTGATGCAGTTGGTGTTCGCTTCAATGAGGGTGATCAGTGCTTCTTTCTTGGTCTCTCTGAGTCGGTGGTGGTATTTTTTAGGGCGGCCCTGAAGCAGTGGAGGTTGGCAGTGGTCCTCTTGGAGCACAAGTGTCTCTCTATTTTTCTGTAATGTCGTTTGAGGGTCAGAAGTTCTGGAGTGAACTATTTGACTTGCTTGGTGGGATTGCTGGTGGTGGTTCTCTTTGGCTGGGCGATTGTGTCAGCAGCTGAAGAGATCCAGTTGGAGAAGTTTTGCACCTTGCCTTTGAGGGTGTTGGCAGGGACACGTTTAGCTTCTCTGTTGATAGTGGCAATCCAGGGTGTTTCGATGATTTTTCTCAAGGCAGGGGAGCATGGGTGTTGGTCGTTGGGTCTCCAGACCGTCCCTCAATGGTGAAGTGGATGATGCTGTGGTCGGTCCATGTTACCTCAGAGGTGTGGGAGAACTTGGCTCTTTCGCTGGAGGAGAAAAGGGGGCCAAGTGTATCCTGCGCTGCGTATGCGGGCAGTAGCCAGCTGAGAGAGTCCGATGATGCTCATGTTTTTGAGGAGTGACGCGGAGTTGGCATCATCCAGGTCTTCTAGGTAGAGGTTGAGATCCCCTAGGAATATGAAGTGGTTGGGGTTGATTGCCAGGGTGTTGTAGTTTAGCAGCGATTAGATTAAGCATTAGCAGAAGACATCTTGTATTTAGTAACTATTGTGAACATTTCGCAGAATCCATTTTGTATTCATGGCAGCAATTTTCTCTGCCACATGCTGCCATGTGCTCACCATGCGCTCTGTCCTACCTTTCTGTTAACTACTCTTGAAAATCTGCCTATTGACAAGTTATATTTAGCATCTCCCACTTCGCACACGCTCAGTAAGGTCTGCAGCTGTTAGTCCTTGAAAACTGTCAGCCCCTCCTACCTGTTGACTGTGCATTTCTACATGACCTTATATCTATAGAAGTCTTGCTTCTATAATTGTACCACCTCCTTTTAGCCCCTGCATGGGTATAAAAGGACCATGCTCTCTCAGTTCAGTGTGCTACTTCAAACATTACCGAAGGGTGCTGTTTGAACTGTAGTACCACCTCATGAGGTTAATAAACTCTGTCTTTTATTTCAGTTTCTGTGCCAACTTCTTCCTACAAGGTGAACCCCTTGCACTAGTAGGCCTTGCTGAGGCTTACTTCAACAAGGGGGCAATGAAGTCCAGGATGGAGATGCAGAAACTGTGGTGGAGCCAGGGGGTCTGTATGTGAGGGTTCCTCTGATGGTGGTTTTGGCTTTGGGTTTGATCTGGAAGTTGAGGTGTTCTATGATCTGTGTTGTGTCTTTGTCCATGGTAGTGCAGTGGAGGAAGTCCTTGTGGATGATGACAATGCCAGTTCTGCATCTCTAACAGACACAAATAATAGGCATTCTAAAATGTTTAGTGTTCACTAGCAGTCACTGTCGCATTCTCTAGACTTCACTATGAGACCCCTAGCAGATTCTTTGTGACCCCGTGTCTGTGAGGGTGTTTTACATGTTTACCAGATCAGTGTGCTTTCTGCTTTGCTGAATAAAGCAGTGCATGTCTCAGGATTCCAATTTAGCTTTTTGTTTTATATTTTTGCTGGTCTGCCACACACATGACACCCTTTTACCCATTTCCCAGGTCTAAACTTCTCAGGGACCTTCAGGAGGTCAATCAGAGTAAGAGTGAGCACAGGTCACCTCCTTGCCAGTTTGTGAAAAGGGAAGCACAGTGGTGTTTCTAGAAGTGAATTTACGGGGGGCACACTTTGGGCCACAGATAAAAATGCTGGGGCAATCTACAAAGAATATTTATACACACATGTTTGTATTACCTATATAAATGGAAGGAGTGAGAACATAGTTGGATGGGTGTGATTCACAGATGACATCTTTGTGATATGGAGGGGAGAAATGGAGTCCAACCCCAGGTTTATGGCAGATGTTAATGAGAATGATATGAACCTCAAATTCACTAGCTACATCAGTGAGAGCACTGTGGCATTTTTGGATGTGAAACTTGCCATTAAGTGAGGCAAGATAACAATGGAACTATTTAGAAAACCAACAACAGGAAATAGTATCCTGCATGCCAATAGTTTCCACCCAATACATTTGAAGGAGGGTATCCCTTATTGAGAACTACTAAGAGCTAGGAAAATATGTCATCATCTGGAAGGTTTTCAAGGAACACGAGAAGATGGTGATACAATTCAGGAGTAGAGGGTATAGTGAGATAACTTTGACCAAGACATGCAGAAAGGTCCAACAAGTAGAAAGGGGCACATTGATGTTTAAAACATTAAAGAAAGAGAATGAAAACAACAAGATGAGGTTTGTAACAACTTACAATACAAAACATTGTTTGGTTAGTGATGCATTGAGAAAGCACTGGCATCTCCTGAAAAGTGATGCGGTAATTGGGGAGGGCCTCCTGAGAAGACCGCTGATCACTTATAGGAAATCAGATCTATGAAGGACTCCCTTGTCAGGAGTGATGTGAGGGAGGAAAGAAGTTCCTGGTTAAAACCACAAGCAGGCTTTGTAAAATGCTTGAGATGCAAATCATGCCAGAATGGAGAAAACATCACCACCGTGGAAATGTTTGGAAGGCGGACACATAAGATCAGAGGGCATTACACTTTGTAAGAGTGGATATGTGGTGTATTTTTTTCAAATGTCCATGTCCGAAACTTTATGTTGGTAGTACAACTTTACAAGTACACAAGAGAATTTTACATCTGCAAGCCATCGGGAACCTGGACACTTCATACCCAGTAGCAAGAAACTGTCATGCTACACACAATGGCAGCAAACAGGAGTTGAAATATAGTGGGATAGATAGGGTCCCCAAGAACACGAGAAGAGGCAATAGGGAGAAACATCCTAGGATGATGGAGTCAAGATACATTATTGCCTTCGACAGTAAGGAACCAGGAGGGCTTAAATGTGATGAGGAGATGTCGGTGCAAACATACTAGAAATGAGTAATAATTGTGAAACATGCAGCTTCAAAAAAATTTGGTTTGCAATATTAACTGGTGTTAATGCATTTCTTTTAATTATTTTGCAGATACTGTTCCAGATGGGTATCCTCTGAGGAGGAACAGAAGAGCTATTATGTCCATCTAGGGTGGGACCCTGCTTATCATGAGGCAGAACACCAACATTATGGGTCGTGTTAATAAAGTTATCATTTGGGTGGACTAAGAGCTCTGGCCCACTGGAGTGAGGGGCATTTTGAACTTTGATTTCAGATTTTTGATTTTGTTTATTTTTAATACAAGCATGAATGATTATTTGGAAGCTTAATGATGTGTTCATGCTTGTGCCCACTGGGCTAACATATCAAAGCTGTATTCAAGACAACACAAGTGCTATAAGAGCGTATTTGGAAATCAAGTCAGTGAATGATTTGTAACCTATTCTGATCATTTTGTATTGTGGGGACACCAACATGGAATAAAATTTGTTTATTATATTTTATTATAGGGTCGACATCCATTGCCTAAGATATGAATATATCCAATTGCGAGGTGTAAAACAAATGTGTACAGTTGAGTTAAATATTGTTGTATTTTTTTTTCATCAACATCATGGCTTTCTTTCATATCTATTGTGACATCATGAACATGTGACTATATGGGTTATCGGCATGATAGAAGATGTGATATTGCCAAAGGCAGGTTTCCTGCCGAAACACATCTTTCATTTGTCGCCATGCTGCAATAAATCATTTTGCAGTGCCTGAGCACCTGGTGTCCTTTCAGGAATTTGGACAGTGCTTAACTGGGTAACTGTGGTTGAGGGTTTAAAAGCCTTCCCAAGCACCAACCACAATTCTTCTCGGGGTGAAGTCACAAGCAAATGTTATATTAACCTGCTCAACCCTCGGGTAGCTTGCCACAGAGCAGTCAGGCTGAACTCAGAGGCAATGTGTAAAATATTTGGGCAATACTTCAAACAGTAACACAGTGAAAACACACCACAAAAGGAGCCCACACCAAATTAAAAATGAATAATTTTTAATAAATGAAAAAAGACCAACATTTCTAAAATCCAATCAGTTGAACCGGAGTAAGCAGGTTTAAAGATTTTAGTAAAAATAGTGTCAAAAGGCAAAGGCGCCAACTGTGGATATCTGCTTGCTCCAGGTGGGGACAAAGTCACAAGTTCAGGTGCCTGCAATGGAGTGCAGGCAAGGCCACAGGAGCCTAGTTAGGCCTGCTGAACAAATTACCTTAAATCCTGGTTTGCTCGGTGTTGTGAGGGTCCATATTCAAGACGCATCATGCAGCTGAAACAATCCATTGGTTCCGTGATGCAGCAAGGCTGCTAGTGTGAGATCCTGCATCATCATTGAGGGGATGCAATGCGAAGCCCAGCATCAAGGGTAAGTCATGCAGTCAGGTGATAAGTCGGTTCTGAGGAGCTTTGAGGCTGCAATGCAGAGTCTAGTGTTGTTGTTAAGGCTGCCATTGACAAGGGATGTGAGGGCCTGTACCAAGGATGCATCCTGCAGCAGCAGTTCCATTGAGATGACAGGTTGTGATGAGATGTAGGTCTTTGCGATGGATTTGATTCATGCACCAGAGTTGATGTGTCAATCCTGCTTGGAGAGTAGACATGCAGCAGAGGAGATGCATCAGTCATTCTGGATCCACAGAGGCTGGCAGAGCACCTTGAGCCCTATTCCAAGGGTCCAGGACTGGGGTGGCACCACTGGGCAGGGTGGTCTCACAGATGGCAGAGTCCAGTTGTTGGAGCCTTCTGCCCCTGAGGTTCTAGTCAAAAGGCCAACCAACTAGCCCTCAGAGTTACATTGAGGTCTTGGGTTCAACAGATGCAGTCCTTCTCACCCAGTCAAGAGGCATCAGGTCAGCATAGCAGGGCAGCAGTCCTTAAGAGCAGTCCAGAAGAGTGGAAGTCCTTCCGGCATCAGAGCAGTCCTTCTTCCTTCTAGAGTACCCAAAGGTCCAGATATGTACTGAAGAGTTGGTGTCTGAGGTCCAGTATTTATACCCAGTTGTGCCTTTAAAGTAAGGGAGAAGCTTCTAGAGGTTTCCCTTTGATGTCCCCAGGCATCATGCCTTCCTTGTCTTGGCTCCACACTAACCACAGTTTTTTTTTAGCCCTTTGTGTGAAGGCAGGACACAGCCTATTCAAGTGTAAGTAGGGCTGTGCTTAAGTCTGTCCTCCAATTGTGCCAGTGATGGCACTTCCGGGCATACATAACCTCTCAATTGTGTCTGACTGTCAGGGAATGCACAAAACTCAGTTGTAAGCTATACACACTCATGTGACTCAGAGACAGGCTACAGGCACTAATTGGTTAAGGCAGAAAAATGCCATCTTTATGAAAGTGTCAGTTTCAAAACTGTAACTTAAAATCTGCCTTCACCTTTAGTTAGGATTTTTCAATACAATTACATAGACACCAAACATGAACAGGCTATCTGCTCCCACTTGGAGTTTATTGCTTATTAGATGTAATAAGGTAACTCCAATACTATCCCATGGAAGAGGTAGGTCTGACATTAGTGAAAAACACATTTAAGTATTTTGCACTACCAGGATCTGTAAAACTTACAAGTATATGCCCAAGATATTGGATTCACTGCCCCCTCCCCCCAGGGCTGTCTAGGGCCTCGCTAAGGGTGTGACATAATTATTAATAATGTTGGTGTGGGCCTGGCAAAAGGTTTATATTTTCCAGGGTGGAACAGCAGTTCTAAACTGCAGACACAGGCTGGAATAGCAGGCCTAAGTCCGGGTTAAAGGGTTACCTAAGTGGGTGGCACAATAAGTACTGCAGGAAGCATGTCCCAATTTAATGTGCCTGTGATCTCTTTGGTTGGTAGTCATTGGCAGGGAGGTAGGGGAACAATGAGACAACAGCACAAGAATGGAGCAAAGAGGTCGCAGGCAACTACACATAAGTATAGGTGTGAGCAGGGAAACAGCAGAGCAAGAGACAATCAAAGAGAAGCAGCATAGGTTGTGGATCTTGGAGACTATGTTTAGTGTCACACAGGAGTGGAACATAGAGACAGAAGCACAGGTGAGGAGCAAAGAAACACCATGCTAGGAGTGGTGCAGTGTGACTGTAGCATTGTTGAATACTGTGACAGGCATGGAAACTTGAGAAAGTCTAAGCATTGTCTGTAGTTAATGATTTTTTGTTTTATATATAGGTGAGATAATTAGTGTATTCCAGTGGTTTACCCTGTAGGTCAAAGAGGGCTAGATGCATACTGTTTTTTTATGACATTAATGTAAAATATATTTTACATGAAAGAAACCTAAATTCAGCTCAAATACAGGAACAAGATGTCCTCTACCTGTCACCAATAACTTAGGTGTATACATAACCAGACAATCATAAATACTATCACATATATGTAGGGTACATACATCACAAATAGTTGATTAAACATGCTCTTCTCTGAATATGCACAAAGGTTTCCTGTGCATTCAGACATTTGTGACAGGAGAAGGACCTATGATTGCTAACTGAGTTTAGTGTCTCAATTTTGGAGTGGACACATTTGTGCCTGGGACTGGGTTTGTGATGACTGGGTGCAGAGTGGCACTTTTAAAGAGATCATGCACTTGTGCATTCTTAAGGGTCAACTTTTAATAAATGGTAATGCTCTAATGAGACAACACTATGTATATGACTTTTTTCACTGGCATACATTGGTTTTGCTACAGCAGATAGAGGTTTTGCTTATGTTTGTGAGGCTGTATCTTAGCATTTGAGGCTTAGTGTTGACCTGTTGTTCCTGGTCCTAGGCAAATAATATTTGTGCTTTACAAATTATAGGGTAACCTAGGCATCACAGGCACAGAGCCTGTGGGTGAGTATGATGATATGCCTGGGAGGATTATCATCGTAACTTGCCCATGATGGCTGTGATCCTGTCCTACATTGGCTTTTCTTCTGGCTTTTCATTGTTGCAGCCTAGGTATATTATGACTGCAGCATAATTAATGAAAGGTTGGTAACTGAAATAGACCTTTATCCACTCACATTTTTGTTTCCTTATTGGGTGTGTTTCTCAAATCATGATGCCACTTTCTGAAATACCACTGGGGTCAAATATGTCAAATGGACCAAAAATAATGTGAAGCAACTTCCTGTGCTGTCATCTGAGGCATAGACAGCATGTGACATCAGTACTGCTATCACTGGTATTTCAGTGAATCACCTTCCACTAAATGTTGTTTTGTTTGATGATGCCAGCTGGGGTTTTGGGATGTATTGTGGCATCATTTTCTGGCTGGCCTCTTCAATTCAACCTGCAGATATTTCTTTAAAAATCCTTGAATACCTATAGCAAGAGTCGTCTCTGCAATTGTCTGAGAAGTTTATTGTCTCTGTCAATGAAAACACTGATAAAATGGATTTGCTGAATAATGTGCAAAATAAAGATTATCAGCATTTCATTGCTATTTTTGAAACAACAGACAGAATATGTTCTCCAGTGTGTTTCCTGTAAATTATTACAATCCAAACATTGGTGAAAGCAGCTTTCTTTGTGGGGACACAGTTGTAGATACAGCGTTCCTGTAGCACTGCATTTCTTGCTGCATTCAGCAAGTGCACTTCTGTTTTTAGAATATTGTCTCCACTCAATTAGTCACTGTCGCTTCTTGGCTATGAGTTAATGCAATAATATTGATGAGGAAACTTTGGTCTAAAAGGTAATCCTATTTGTGTTAATGCAAATCTCAGAAAATTATGATTTTTATTGCTGAGAAGAAAAGGCACTATTGGCTTTGATGATTTGCTGTTATTTTAAAACATTATTTACCCACTTTAGTGCGCATGTTGGCCAATAGTGGACACCCGCACTACCTCCTCACTGCATCTGTAAGTCATTGGACCAAACTGTGAAGTTAAATAAAGGACCATCAAGTGCAGAACACTCGAGCGATTCCTTTCTTTTAAGCTCGGGCTGCTTGGGAAGAGCTTCCCAAGCAGCCTGAGTCTTTTTTTCTTGAGCATTGTTAGCGCACAGGAGAAGTCGATAAGTTTGTTTTACTTTCACTGTATCATTGCTCGGGGACATAACTCAGTTCCCCGTGCACTGATTGGGGTGGGAGAATTATCATTGGAAAGGGGAAGCTCTCTGCTTTCCAATGATAAATCTCACCTGTGGATGTCTGCTTGGGGTTGCCATAGGAGACCGATTCCCAAGCAGGGATCCACCCACTAGACACAAGGGATTTTGGTGGAGTTCCCCCTTGGACAAGGGCTTGTGCTCCCCACTCCCCCATATTGTAACACTCTTTCAGCCCCCTGAAGGGTAGTTGGGGAAATTACCTCCAATCTGCCTCCCTCAGGGGTGCAGAAAGCCCACTAGTATATTTGCAACATGAAAATAGAAGGGGCACAGGAATGGATCAACCCACAGTCAATGGGAGCCCTGGACTCCAGTTGACCTTGGTTTGATCTGTTCTTGTCATGGTGTAAGAAAATGCCTCCTTGGCATGGTTACCCCCTGACTTTTTGTCTTTGCTAATGCCAAGTTATGATTTGAAAGTGTGCTGAGGCCTGCTAACCAGGCCCCAGCACCAGTGTTCTTTCCCTAAAACTGTACCTTTGTTTCCACAATTGGCACACCCTGGCATCCAGGTAAGTCCCTTGTAACTGGTACCCCTGATACCAAGGGCCCTGATGCCAGGAAAGGTCTCTAAAGGCTGCAGCATGTCTTATGCCACCCTGGGGACCCCTCACTCAGAACAGACACACTGCTTGCCAGCTTGTGTGTGCTGGTGGGGAGAAAATGACTAAGTTGACATGCCACTCCCCTCAGGGTGCCATGCCAACCTCACACTGACTATGGCATAGATAAGTCAACCCTCTAGCAGGCCTTACAGCCCTAAGGCAGGGTGCACTATACGATAGGTGAGGGCATAGGTACATGAGCACTATGCCCCTACAGTGTCTAAGCAAAACCTTAGACATTGTAAGTGCAGGGTAGCCATAACAGTATATGGTCTGGGAGTCTGTCATACACGAACTCCACAGCCCCATAATGGCTACACTAAAAACTGGGAAGTTTGGTATCAAACTTCTCAGCACAATAAATGCACACTGATGCCAGTGTACATTTTATTGTGAAATACACCACAGAGGGCATCTTAGAGATGTCCCCTGAAAACATACCCGACTTCCAGTGTGGGCTGACTAGTTTTACCAGCCTGCCACACACCAGACATGTTGCTGGCCACATGGGGAGAGTGCCTTTGTCACTCTGTGGCTAGTAACAAAGACTGTACTGGGTGGAGGTGCTTCTCACCTCCCCCTGCAGGAACTGTAACACCTGTTGGTGAGCCTCAAAGGGTCACCCCCTTTGTTACAGTGCCACAGGGCACTCCAGTTAGTAGAGATGCCCGCCCCCTCCGGCCACGGCCCCACTTTTGGCGGCAAGGTCGGAGGAGATAATGAGAAAAACAAGGAGGAGTCACTGGCCAGTCAGGACAACCCAAAAGGTGTCCTGAGCTGAGGTGGCTCTGACTTTTAGAAATCCTCCATCTTGGGATTCCCCCAATAGGATAAGGGATGTGCCCCCCACCCCTCAGGGAGGAGGCACAAAGAGGGTGTAGCCACCCTCAGGGCTAGTAGCCATTGGCTACTAACCCCTCAGACCTAAACACACCCCTAAATTGAGTATTTAGGGGCCCCCAGAACCTAGGAAAACAGATTCCTGCAACCTGAAGACGAAGAAGGACTGCTGACCTGAAAGCCCTGCAGAGAAGACGGAGACACCAACTGCTTTGGCCCCAGCCCTACCGGCCTGTCTCCCCACTTCAAGAAAAACTGCAACGGTGACGCGTCCCCCAGGGTCCAGTGACCTCTGAAGCCTCAGAGGACTACCCTGCATCTAAAAGGACCAAGAACTCCCGAGGACAGCGGCCCTGTCCCACAAAGACTGCAACTTTGCAACAAAGAAACAACTTTTAAAGACCACACGTTTCCCGCCGGAAGCGTGAGACTTTCCACTCTGCACCCGACGCCCCCGGCTCAACCTGCGGAGAACCAACACTACAGGGAGGACTCCCCAGCGACTGCGAACCCTGTGAGTAGCCAGAGTTGAACCCCCTGAGCCCCACAGCGACGCCTGCAGAGGGAATCCAGAGGCTCCCCCTGACCGCGACTGCCTGCTTAAAAGAACCCGACGCCTGGTAAAGACTCTGCACCCGCAGCCCCCAGGACTTGAAGGATCAGACCTCCAGTGCAGAAGCGACCCCCAGGTGGCCCTCTCCCTTGCCCAGGTGGTTGCTACCCCGAGGGTCCCCCCCTTGCCTGCCTGCTTCGCTGAAGAGACCCCTGGGTCTCCCATTGAAAACTATTGCAAACCCGACGCCTGTTTGCACTCTGCACCCAGCTGCCACCGTGCTGCTGAGGGTGTACTTTTTGTGCTGACTTGTGTACCCCCCAGTGCCCTACAAAACCCCCCTGGTCTGCCCTCCGAAGTCGCGGGTACTTACCTGCTGGCAGACTGGAACCGGGGCACCCCCTTCTTCATTGAAGCCTATGCGTTTTGGGTACCCCTTTGACCTCTGCACCTGACCGGCCCTGAGCTACTGGTGTGGTAACTTTGGGGTTGCCCTGAACCCCCAACGGTGGGCTACCTTGGACCCAACTCTGAACCCTGTAGGTGGTTTACTTACCTGCAAAACTAACCAATACTTACCTCCCCAGGAACTGTTGAAATTTGCACTGTGTCTAGTTTTAAAATAGCTTATTGCCATTTTTGCCAAAACTGTACATGCTATTTTGCTGATTCAAAGTTCCTGTGATACCTGAGTGAAGTACCTTTCATTTAAAGTATTGATTGTAAATCTCGAACCTGTGGTTTTTAAAATAAACTAAGAAAATATATTTTTCTATATGAAAACCTATTGGCCTGGAATTGTCTTGTGAGTGTGTGTTCCTCATGTATTGCCTGTGTGTGTACAACAAATGCTTAACACTACCCTCTGATAAGCCTACTGCTCGACCACACTACCACAAAATAGAGCATTAGGATTATCTCTTTTTGCCACTATCTTACCTCTAAGGGGAACCCTTGGACTCTATGCATGCTATTTCTTACTTTGAAATAGTACATACAGAGCCAACTTCCTACACATGGGCACTAGGTCCAGTCACACAACTGATGCAGCATTTTTATTGGCACAAGTGGGGTAACTCTGGGTGATAGGAACTGTGTGAATTCCTGCAGAATCTGTCTGGAAGTTCCCATCACAGAAATTTGAGAAAAATGTGTGATTTTAGGCAAAATTTGAGGCTGGCAGGGCACTGCGGGTAAGAAAACCTTGTGGGATTAATGCGAGTAACACTACCTTGGACTCCTCCAGGTGTCTAGCTTTAAATAAATGTGCAGGTTTATTAGGTTTACTTAGGTGGTACCTGAGCCAGGGGCTCAAAATCCACAGCAACACACTAAGCAAAAGAAAGGGTTAGTTTTGAGTAGGAAAATGTGATATGTCCATGTTGCGTTTTTGGCCATTTCCTGTTGCAGGCACTAGGCCTACCCACACAATTGAGGTACTATTTTTATTGAAAGACTAGTGGAAATGCTGCATAGAGGGAAATGTATGGTTCCTGACAGAATCCACAACTTTACATCACAGAAATATATGGAAATTATGTTTTTTGGTCAAAGTTTGAAGTTTGCATGGAAATCTTGAAAACAAAACCTAGTGAGAGCCATACATGTCCCTGGCCCTAGATTTCCCTAGTTGTCTAGTTTTTTAAAAAGTACAGGTTTGCTAGGTTTACCTAGGCGCCAGCTTAGCCTGGGCCCAAAACCCACTATGCAAAAAAAAGGGCCAGTTTTGAGTGGAAAAATGTGATATATCAATGTTGCATTTTGGGCCATTTCCTGTTGCAGGTACTAGGCCTACCAACAAAAGTGAGGTACCAATTTTATCAGGAGACTAGTGGGAATGCTGGCTAGAAGGAAATGTGTGCCCCCCCCACCCCCAGATTCCAGACCTGTCTTTTCCATCACAGAAATGTGAGGAAAATGTTTTTTATTCAAAGTCTGAGGTTGCCAAGGAATTCTGAGTAACAAACCCCAGTGACAGCCTTGCAAGGTATCCCACCTGGAATTTCCCTAAGTGTCTAGTTTTTTTTTTAAATGGGCAGGTTTGCTCAGTTTAAATAGGTGCTCACAGAGCTAGGGCCCAAAATTGACAGCTACCTACTGTGCAAAGAAAGGGTCAGTTTTAAGTGGGAAAATGTGATTGTTTTGAGTTGTGTTTTGTGCTGTTATTGGGTGCGGGCACTGGGCCTACTCACAGAAGTGTGGTACCATTTTTTGGAAAACTTAGGAAACTGCTGATCTGAAAGAAGATCGTGGCTCCCTGAGATTCCAGACCTTTTCCTCACAGAAATGTGAGGAAAATGTGTTTTTTAGTCAAACTTTGATGTTTGCATTAGAGCCACTCAAGTCATCACACCCTGGATTTCTTCAGGTGTCTAGTTTTTTTAAAATGTGCAACTTTGCTAGGTTTCCCTAGTTGTCGGCTGAGCTATGGCCTAAAATCCACATCTGCCCACTGTTGGACCTGGGCCTTTTTGCAGGGTCATCCCCAAACTTTTTACCTCCTCCCTCCTATTTTTTCTGACCTCTTGCTGTTGGCTCTAGGACTCTGAGCTCTTTATCACTGCTGATTCATGCTAAAGTTCAGATGCTCTCCCTTCTAAAGTTGGTATGATTGGCTTACACCTAATTGGCACATTGTAGTGCTTTCCTCTTATTTAGTTTCTAAGCACTAACATAACACAACAGAAATGCACTTCTGAGGTCAAAGAAGACTTTTATTGTTGTTAATTCTTCCCCAACCACAATATTTATGAATGACGAATTAGTAGCTTTCAAGTCCGCGTTAATCAAACAAAATATATCAGTTTGCAATATACACAGCAGGTTATATTTATAAGATATTGAATGCAAAGCAAAACAAATACTTCACCGTGTGGGAACTATCTACAGCTTCATCTTTCTAAGGTCTGCAAGCTGATGACCCCTGTCAGCCGCGAGAAAGAGAGATTCATCTACCCACACGGGATTGCTGGCAGCTGGCGCCAAGCTCCAGCACGAGGTCCGGCAGATTCGAATCTGACCCTCTGCAGCCTGTTACATTCGTCACAAAGGTGTGCCCCCTCCTCTCAGACCTGGGAAACTGAGCAAGCCTTTTGGAGACTGGCCAGGTCTCCAAGACTACTCCTGTTCCCAAGCTCAAGCAGAGAGAACAACACCCATGTACTCTCTCTTATCATGTCTAGTCTACTGTGAGAAAAACATCTTGGTTCTCTTGTGCAAAAACACAGCTTGGAAAAATACAGCTTGGATTCTCAACTGCAATGTCTAACTCCACGTTAAAGGCAATAGGCAGCTAACCTAGATATCAAATGCAATGTCATGTTAAAGGCAATAGGCAGCTAACCTAAATATCAAATGCAATGTCTAGTGTCATGTCAAAGCCAATAGGCATCTAAGCTGAATACAAAATGCAATGTCTTATATCATGTCAAAGCCCATAGGCAGCTGAGCTGAATACAAAATGCAATGTATAATATCATGTCAAAGCCAATAGGCAGCGGAGCTGAATACAAAATGTAATATATAATATCATGTCAAAGCCAATAGGCAGCTGAGCTGAATACAAAATGTAATATATGATATCATGTCAAAGCCAATAGGCAGAATATCTAATAGCATGTCAAAGTCAATAGGCAGCTAAACTGAATACATCATGTCAAAGCCAATAGGAATGCAATGTCAAAGCCAATAGGCGGCTAGACTGGATACAGCATGTCAAAGCCAATAGGCAGAATACAGAATGTAATGGCTAATGCAATGTCAAAGCCCATAGGCGGCTAAACTGAACAAAACATACCATGTGCTACTGGTGAACATTGAGCAACTAATATGCGCAGTGGTGAAACACAAAGTCATTGGTCAAAACAAAATTTATCAAATGGCAGTACACACATTTAATTTACCTGTAAGTCCCTTGTAAAGTGGTATCTCTATACCCAGGGCCTGTAAATGAAATGCTACTAGTGGGCCTGCAGTGCAGCTTGCGCCACCCACAGAGGTAGCCTTTAAAACCTGTCTCAGGCCTGCTAACGCAGGGTGTGCATGTGCAGTTTACTGCCACAGGGACCTGCCATTGAAATTTACTTGACAGTCCCAGAACTCCCCTTTTACTACATCTAAGTCTCCCCTATGGAGGATGCTATGTAAGTAGAAGGCAGGACATGTGCCTGGTTGTAGGGCCTGTTCTGGTAGTGACAAACAGTCTATTTGGTTTCTCACTGTTGTGAGTGCTGCCTTGCTCATAGGATTGCATTGGAATTACCCTGCCTTATGTCTAGGGGTATTGTCTGATTTATGAGGGGTAGCGTAGTCATGTTTGGTATGGTTGTAATCGTAGTGAGGAATGCAGCTTACTGGTGTAGGTGGATTTTATATTACCATTATATAATTGCCACTTATAGAAAGTGAGTATTTATCTGTGCTTATGACTCTGGTGTTTTACAGTTTGACTCCAATTCACATCTGGGGCAGAGTGACAGCTGGCTGGACCTTGTGCATACTTTTCAGACAGCCTGTATACAGGGAGGGTGGAGGTGCCACAGAGGTGCATCTGCATTTTGAATCGTCTTCCTGGGCTGAGAGAAGGGGAGGCATGGCACACCTGCATTTGTAAAGGCTGTGCCCTGGCCTCACACAAAGTGCTTGTTTACCCCAACTGATGTCTGGAGCTTGTGCTGGAGGAGAGAGGGGACACTGGTTGGAACCTCTTCTCTCCCTCTTTGTGAGTGCTTTGCAAAACTGAGTAAGTACAGAGGATTTTCCTCATGTAGGAGGGATACTTTTAACACACAAGAAATATACTTGGATAATGGACACAGAATTCTGCCGGAGGGACTCACCTGGAACCGCCTTGGTCTGCTGCTGCTGTGCTGACCTAGGACCTGCTGGGTCATGAGGAGGAACTGCCACTGATTGCATCCCCCTTGTGCTGGCCTGTTGCTGGGCCCTGCCACCCGATGTTTCCATTGTGTCCCCAGAGGCTGGGTGCTATGATCCCTGCCCTCTGCAACCACTTATTTACCAGCATGAGGACAACGCTGGAATTTGCAGTTCCTGCTAAGCACCTGATAAGCATCCTACGTTATTTACTCAGCGCCTCTTCTTTTGTGGGCTAAAGCACCAAAGTGCCTTGTTTTATTGTCTACAGCACCTGAAGAGTTCTTTCCGTGGTTTCTGTGAAGAAAATCACCACTGCAACCCAGGCACTTGAAGATCGTTGAACACATCATAAGCGTGCTGTGTTCCGTGCCCCTGGGGCACCACAAAGTGCAGAACGGAGCAAACTTCCTCCTAACAGTGCCCCCTGAGTGAAGCGCACTGCAAGGAGTGCCCCCATGGCACCAGCCAGCCCCGACTTTGGCCCCGATCACCGCTGCAGCCCGGGGGGGTGGAGAAAACACTCATGCACCACATCGGGTGTGGTGAGCGGAAGTCGGCGGCACCAGGAGGGAGACAGACCTCATCAGAGGTCCCTCCGGATCCCAGGGCTACCCGGCGAGCAGGACCCAGGGAAGGCAAGGGTAAGTCCTGTCTTTCCCCGGTTCTGCAAGAGGAGTGTGAAGCTCCGATCTTTTCCTATTGTTTCCATTTGGGTTTTCCTGCCCCTGGGAGAGGCAGTCATGGCCCCGTGGGTGCCCGGGGACAATTGGCACCTGGATTGGGCATTGAGGAGGAATGGCCTTCAAAAAAGAATGGAAGTTCCACACCCTCTTTCATCCATCATCAGGCACCCCTGTTCCCGCGCATGAGGAGTGCTGGGGGCCTCCTTTCCTTTGAACCGTCCAGGGTGACATTTGTGCAAAGGGACTGGCGCGGTGCACTATATAACCCTGTTGGTGACATATGTTCCCACGATATGTGCAACCCTGCTGTTTTGGTAATCTGTGCACAATGTTGAAATATGCTGATGGTCCCTGATTGCTATAGCATGATATGACTTCATGTTTGGCCCTGTATATTCTGATGTTCCGGGTATGGGCATTTATGAGGGTATATTTACTAGGACATGTGCATCTTTTGATAATGTGTTCATTGTGGCCCAGACATTTATGCTGATGTGTCTCACGACTTGCCATATGTTTCCTGATGTTCCATATATGGGCATTTCTGATGATTTTCTGACATGTGCCTTATTTTAGTAATGTTTTCCTGACTACTGCTTATGTTTCAGAATAATCAATAACCTGTGTGTTTTAAGTGACCACTGCTGGTTTTTGCAGAGTAACAGTACTGTGCAATGTTCTGACGACTGCTTGCGTAGTAGGGTATTACTGACATGTGGTGTTTGGTCTAGTGATGTTGTGTACGATACATTTTATTTTTATGTAACTTGGTGTTGTGCTTCCTTTGTGGTGGGGATAGTATGTCACGTGTGTTCTGCAAATGCTTTATACATTGCCTCTGGGATAGGCCTGACTGCTCGTGCCCCCCTCGTAACCCTTTGGTAGTTCCTGCCAAGCTACCAAGGGGGTGAGTAGGGTTTATCTTGGGTTTGTAACTCCCTCACCCTCACTAGACTGGGTGGGTTCTGCCTGGCTTAGGTGCACACCCTAGCCAACCAGAAACCCCATTTCTAACACCCACTTTGCCAAGAAATGTTCAGTTTTGAGTAGAAAAATGTGATGCATTCAGGTTGTGTTTTGGAATATTTCCTGTCACCAGTGTGTAAGAAAGAAGGAATTTTGAAAATACCCTGTAAAGCATATGCTAGTATGGGTACCCACAAATTCAGTTATGTACAAATCACCATTGCTCCTAAACTCCATGTCTTGTGCTCATTCCAGAAATACATAGGTTTCCTTGATACCTATTTTTCACTCTACATATTTCACCATATGAATTGGTCCATACTCAGTACACAATGAAAAACCATTGTACAGTGCTACTCAGTTGTTGGCTCTGTGTACCTTGGGTTCTTGAAGAACCTACAAATCCTATATATATCCACAAGTAGATGGATCTAGCATATGTAATGATATATTACTTTTGTAAATTGGCTATTATGACAAAATGTTGCATATGAAAGCATTATTGCAAATGGCCATTTTTTTCCTACTTATTTTCAGTATTTCTTTATTTCAAAAGTTAGTTTATTTGGGAAAACCTTGAGACATCTGCACATATGACCCCTTTGTTAGATTCTGAATTGTGTCTACTTTTCATAAATCTATAGCTTTTCTGGATTATCTACGAGTTTCGTACTGGTTTCCACCACAAACTAGAAGTAGGTTGAGAGCACAAAAAATGGGAAACATTAGCTACCTCTTTAAAAAATGCCAAAACTGTGGTAAAAAAAATAGATGTGTTTTATTCTGCCCAGCTTGTTCCCGAAAGCTGGGAAGATGGTGACTTTAGCACAGCAAACTGTTGGTTGATGTCATTTTTATGAAAAAGGCTAGACACTTTTTTCAGAGAATTTTTTCCTATTTCTCCTAAAAAACTCAGAATGTAACTATAGTTCACCTATTTTCTTCATCCCTTCTAGGAGAATCTACAAACCTTGAGTACTTTGGTAGTTTTCGAATCCCCAGCATGTTGAAAAAAAAATGAAAAACAATTGTCTTGGATTCTTTAAGTGGAAAATATGTTATGGAGTCCCAAGCGCAAACTACCCCAAATAGCCAAAAAAGGGCTCAACAATGAGGAGGAAAACCACCAACATTTAAGCGGTTAAACACACTAATGTCTAAAACAAAAACAGAAAAAAGAATGAAAAGTAAAAAGAACATTGCCAAGGTAAAGCACTGGACCACAGACCCTGCTACAGAAGTGCACTCATTTGTAAATGAATGTGCACATGTGATGTGTTGGAATTGTTTAGTTTATTTTACATTTCAGAGTATATTTCAGAGTAAACAGAAAAGCATGATGTGGTCCACACTGTTGGACTTGGCCCTCTCTGCAGGGTCACCACTAAACTTTTCTCCTTCACCCCTCCTGTTTTCTCGACCTGTTTTTGTTGACTTTTTAATTCTGGGCACCCTATTACTGCTAAAGTGATTGTGCACTCTCCTTTAAATCTGGTTAAGTTGGCTGACACCCATATGGCACATTCAATGTACTAGTAAGTCTATATTAAAGTGGTACTGCATGTAGTCAGTGCCTATAAAATGAATGCTTCTGGTGGGCGTGCTGCACATAACATGCAATCCACTTAGGTCGCCTTTTTAAACATTCATCCAACCTGCCATTGCAGCCTGTGTGTGCAGTTTTAAACTTGCCACCAGGCAAAATAAACCTTTTGCCAGGCCTAAACCTTCCAGGGCAAGGTGCATTGTATCTAAACAGTTAGACATGTACTTCTTAGTTCGACATGTCCTTGTAGTAAAATACACCTAAATTCATTTTTCACTACCTCTCCTATAGTAGTGCATTGGGGTTACCTTATTACATTTACCAATCGATAATGTTATGTCTGAGCAAGCAGGAATCATGTTTAGTGTCTGAGGAATTGTAACTTAAAACCTGCAAACTGGAAGTTAAAGTCTTTAATGGCAAAGTCGGATTTTAAGTCACTTTTTAGAAAGTTGCCATTATCTTGTCCTAACCATTAGGTGCCTGCAGCATGTTCGTGGGTAACATGACTAGGTGTAGTTGGCCTTTGTGCATTCCTCCCAGACAGCATCACAAGATAGGTTCTTGGTGTTGGCAGGATGGGAAACTCTGTCTTGACAGGGGACCAGGGACAGGTGGGGCTGTCACCTACCACACTTTAATGGCACTGGCCTGGATTACACACAAAGGACCTCACATCAGCCTAGTTGTGCCCCTACATAGATTGGGATCAGTGCAGTGAGGCAGGAAATTCTAGACACTTAGGTAAGGTGAAAACTCCAGAAGGTTCTCCCGCACCAAAGTGGGCACCATTTATATTTAAAAAAAAGGAAACCCTCTGAATAAACTCTTCAGTATATTCCTGGATCTGTAGATACTATAGAAGAATTACACCCCACTGCATGAGGCCTGCCATTCTTGCTGAGAAGGAAGACTGGACCTGCACCCTTTACCCCAGGCTGAAGTGACTCCAAGGGTCAGCTGACCGATCGCCTTTTCTGAGCTACAGGGACACAACAAGGTCCAAACGCCTCTCTGCAAATGCCCACAGGACCTGCTGCTCATGGACCTGCCTGGACCTTCAACTGGACCTGCCTAAGTACTGTTGGCCTCTGAGTGACTCCCTGATCTCCAAGAGGCGCCTCCCCAGGTCCGAGACCCTTGACTAGCATTGGTAGGCATTCCTCTGAAGACAAAAGAGAAATCCAGAAGTTTTGAGTCTTTGTGAATGCAAACTGGCCAGTTCACACTGAGATCTTGTCTCCTGCAACAACTTCCAATGTGAAACTCTGGTAGACCTGACTTTGTGCACTACAGTGACTGTTTAAGAAGACCAGCAATGTGAGATCTGCACTTCATGGTCTAGGGGCATCAGTCTGTGGTGATTGCCACCAGGAAGCTCCAGCAATGACCATCTGCAATGCAAACAGGTTCCTCATGGTACAGCGATGACCATCCATAATGCCCGGCCTGCTCTTTGCACTACAGGCATGACCATCCATACCACTCTCCTTGCTCCTTGTAATCTCCTCCACAGTGTAATGGACTCTTTATGCAGGAATGTCAGAGGGCAACTTTTTCTGCAGGACTAACCTGGTGCCTGTATCCAATCCACAGTCCATTGCAATCAATCCGAACTTATGACATTCCCAGGTCTAGCAAGACCACATAACTGCAAGTGGCACTTTGTGCTTTTGGGTGCTATACTTACCCACATCTTGGAAAAATCATAACTCCAGTTATACTTATTATATTTTTGTTGTTTTGGTGTTAAATCATACTCTATTTTTTACTTCATTACTGGTTGAAGTGCTGCCTAAATACTTTACACATTACCTCTCATTTAAGCCTGACTGCTTCTGTCCCAAGCTAACAGAGGGATGAGCATAGCTTAATTTAGTGACTTTTGTGGTTCACCCTGACAGTCATTGTGGTGTGTTGCTTGAGAAAGTTTCACACCCCTCTAAACCAAACATCAATTTTTTGATACTATGCATTTCTAAAGCTACCTCATAGGCTTCAAACTACATAAGCATTGTGTCCTTGGGTATGTAAGCCCTCTGTCTCCATTTGACACTGTATTGTTGCTGCCAGAATAACTGTTGGACCCTGAAAGTCATGTGGCTTTTAAGCCCTTCTCCTTTTGACTCATCTCATGATCCAGTAAAATGTTCATTATTTCCAAGGTCCTTTCGGCCTCAGTCATTTTCTTTGCTGAGGCTGTCTCTCTGTCAGCCTTTGTCTCCTTTAGAGACAGTTTCATTTCCTCCAAGGCCCTTTCAAACTCATCTTTCTCCTTTGCTAGGGCCATCTCTGCTGCAGCTCTTCTCTCCTCTGCAGCCGCCTTCCTTTACCTGTTGCCAATTCCAGCTTGGATAGCTGCAGCTTTAACTCTCTTTTTGCTTTCCTGTTCTCCCAATCTTCTGGGGACAGGCTGTGGGAAGACACACTGTTTCCTGCTGTTGCTCTATGCGCCTTCCTCTCTACTATGGGGCCATGATCAGGAGGTCCTCTTCCTCCTCCTCTACTTCATCCTCTCTCTCAACATCCTCTTAATCCTCTAAAAGCTTCTGCACTGTATATTGCTGCTGGTTGGCCTCCTCCAAGGCACTGAGGGCTATCTGAAGCTCCTTTTTCTTGGAACCCTTTGCCATGTGTAGCTCCAAATCTTTGCAAAGCTCATTCATCACTGCCACAGTGTAGCTTCCAGGATTGCTGAGATACATCTTTATGTTTGCAAGCAATTATCACATGTGCATAGTGTGGAGCAAGAATGCAATTTGAAAAAAGAAAAAAAATACATTTTGATTTTGATGTCAGATTCTTACAAGAGATTTTCACTTTTGCACAAATCACTGATTGGCACTGCACAAACACAGGTACTGGATCCCACAACTGAACACCACTGTAAGATATGAAGGGTATTAGTTGAGGGATTTGGAAACCCCACTCAAATACTAAACACAATCCCTGTCATAATTATCCTTGAAACATCACTAAATGAGTCTGTGCTTACCACTTTTATACTGTAGCACAAAAGCAGTCAGGCTTACCTTAGAGTCAATGTAATTTTGAAGTATTCATGCAGCAGCCAAACAATAATAAAGTGAAAAAACAACACAAGAAAATCACAAAGCAACTTAAAAAACATTAGTGCTGGTCAACTGAATAGATCCAGGGAGGTCTCTGGCAGCTTGTTGTGTCCCTGTAGCTCAAACAGGAGGTCAGCCCCTTGGCCCTTGGGATTACTCCTGGGGATCCTGGTTTCAAGATAAGCAGATCCAATCTTCCTTCATCAGACAGTAGGACAGTCCTTCTGTATCTTCCACAGGCCAAGTACTTTCCAGGGGTTTGTACAGGGGTTCTGAAGGTGTAACATGTATGCCTTGTGCCAACCTTTCTGTGGGGGAATTCCCTAGTGTACCCCTAAAACTGCTTCTGTTCTATTCTACCCATTCCCTGGTCCTGGCTTACAAGTAAATTAAATATGCCAAATGGACTGGGCTTGCCTACTGTTTTGAAGTCTCAGTGCCATCAAAGACTTTCTCTGCCAGCACCTGGACTATCTGCTGAGACTCCTACCCTTCCAAGTGGTGCCATATCCAGTCTCTGGGCCCCTGAAAGGTGAAGCTGGTGGAACCAAGGTGGAAATCTATGCACAGGGGCCATGGAAGGAAAACTTTGATGCACCACCTGCAATGTGGC
Source organism: Pleurodeles waltl (assembly GCF_031143425.1). NCBI lineage: Eukaryota > Metazoa > Chordata > Amphibia > Caudata > Salamandridae > Pleurodeles > Pleurodeles waltl. The sequence continues at coordinate 1,040,039,070 of NC_090437.1, forward strand.
TGTAAAAACTACTCACCACCTGCATCATTGCTGAAATTGATGCACCACCTGCATTGGAGCTGGGAAATCGACGGGTCACCTGCATCAGGGCTGGAAAAATGATGTAACATCTGCTTGCGGCAGCTAAAATCGATGTAAACTCCACGCAGCCTGGATTATTGCCCTCATGCGGCTGGATTTCACTCACAACATCGCTGGGCCTCAAAATCAACGTGAACCTGCCTGGACCGAGGTGCCCATCTGGATATCAACGCATCACTCTCTTGCAGGAGAGAAAAACAACGCATTGCCTACCCGACCAGAGACTAAATGACGCACAGCTTCACTTGCAAATAAAGAATTGACGCATCACTGACTTAAGATGCACTCTTGCCTGCGTGGCTTTATTTTTGATGCAAACCAGGTACTTTGTGTAACATCAATGCATCCATTGTTTTCTATGAAGTAAGACTCTTTTTAACCCATTCACTGCCAGGCCATTTCCCCTCCTGTGCTGAGCTTTTTTTTAGCTATTTGGGGCAGTTCGGGCTCAGGCCCTCATAACTTTTTCTCCACATAAGCTACCCATGCCAAATTTGTGTCCTTTTTTTCCAACATCCTAGGGATTCTAGAGGTACCCAGACTTTGTGGGTTCCCCTGAAGGAGACCAAGAAATTAGCCAAAATACAGCGACAATTTAGTTTTTTTCAAACAAATTGGAAAAAAGGGCTGCAGAAGAAGGCTAGTGATTATTTCCCTGAAAACGGCATCAAAAAAGGGTTTGCGGTGGTAAAATCACCATCTTCCCAGCTTTCAGGAACAGGCAGACTTGAATTAGAAACCCAATTTTTCAACACAATTTTAACATTTTACTGGGGCATACCCCATTTTTGCCTTTTTTGTGCTTTCAGCCTCCTTCCAGTTAGTGACAGAAATGGGTGAGAAACCAATGCTGGATCCCAGAAAGCTAAATGTTTCTGAAAAGACTACATTCTAAATTCAGCAAGGGGTCATTTGTGTAGATCCTATAAGTGTTTCCTACAGAAAATAACAGCTGCAATAAAAGAATATTGAAACTGAGGTGAAAAAAAACAGCCATTTTTCTCCACATTTTACTCTATAACCTTTTCCTGCGATGTCAGATTTTTTAAAGCAATATACCATTACGTCTGCCTGACTCTTCTGGTTGCGGGGATATATAGGGCTTGTAGGTTCATCAAGAACCCTAGGTACCCAGAGCCAATAAATGAGCTGCACCTTGCAATGGGTTTTCATTCTAAACCTTTGTTTTTCCAAAATGGCCACAAGATAAGGTGTTGAAAGGCAGTGGTTATTTGCACATCTCTGAATTCCGGGTTGCCCAAACTGGCATGTGAATTACAGGGCATTTATCAAATAGACATCCTTTTTACACATGGTCTTACATTTGGAAGGAAAGAATGTAGAGAAAGACAAGGGGCAATAACACTTGTTTTGCTATTCTGTGTTCCCCCAAGTCTTCCGATAAAAATGGTACCTCACTTGCGTGGGTAGGCCTAATGCTCGCGACAGGAAACACAAAATGGACACATCACATTTTTACATTGAAATCTGACATGTTCTTTGCAAAGTGCCTAGATGTGGATTTTGGCCTCTAGCTCAGCCAGCACCTAGGGAAACCTAGCAAACCTGTGCAGTTTTGAAAACTAAACACCTAGGGGAATCGAAGATGGGGTGACCTGTGGGGCTCTGACCATGTTCTGTTACCCAGAATCTTTTGCAAAACTCAAAATTTGTGCAAAAAAACACCTTTTCCTCTCATTTCGGTGACAGAACGTTCTAGAATCTGAGAGGAGCCACAAATTTCCTTCTATCCAGCGTTCCCCCAAGTCTCCCGATAAAAATGGTACCTCATTTGTGTGAGTAGGCCTAGTGCCCACAGCAGGAAATGCCACAAAACACTATGTGGACACGTCAAAATGATCAAATACAAAACTACCTGTTTTGGCGGGGGCACCTGCGTTTTTGGTCCTGGGCTCAGCAGCCACATAGGGAAACCCAAGCATTTCTGAAAACTAGACAGCCGAGGGAGTCCAGGGAGGTGTGACTTGTGTGGATCCCCCAATGTTTTCTTGCCCAGAATCCTCAGCAAACCGTAGCTAAAAAATAAATCACATATTTCCCACATTTCTGTGTAGGATCACTGCACTGGGACAGATTTCATACCACCCAACGTTCCCCTCAGCCTCCTTGTAAAAATTATACCTCATTTGTGTAGGTGGGCCAACTGCTTGTGACAGGGAAGACCCAAAAAAACATGTCGAAATTGAGGGGGAACCAAAGCGGGTCCAAAAGGGCAGTTTGAAAAAAAAAACATTTTTAGGCTGACAAGTGCAGCAGAAGTTTTATCAGTATAGATGAGACAATGCTGGGTAGTAGGAATTGTGTGGATTCCTGCAGATTCTGGAAGGTTGCATCACAAAAATGTGGGAAAAATGTGTGATTTCCAGCAAAGTTGGAGGTTTGCAGGGCATTGTGGGTAAGGAAATGGTGCAGGGTGCATGTGAAACACACCACCCTGGAATCAACCAGATGTTTAGTTTTCAAATGTGTCTAGGTCTTGTGGATTTTTCTACATGGCAGCGTATCAAAGTCCATAAAGTGCAGCCCTCACCATTCCAAGTGGGACGATTTTGAGAGTTAGCCAAGCTCTCAGGGCCCAAATGTAAAACCAAAACCCAAAATAATCAAATGTCCGCTTGTTTGCCGTGGGATAAGATGTTTTAGTGTGCGGGGGAGAGATGAAAGACTGTTACCCCCCTTCAGTTGGGGTGGGGGCATAACCAGGCCCATACTGGTTGGTAGTCACCACCCCACTATTATTTTTTTTATTCCCTGGCATCTAGTAGACTTTCTGCCCTCCCGGGGTGTGGATGAGGGGTAATTGCCCCATCTGCCCACTGGTGCGCAGAACAACTTTGGCCCCATTTATTTGGGGTGGGGGTATGGCCATACCCCCACCCTCTTATTTTGGAGAAGAAAAAAATCTCTGGTCTCTAGAGGGCTTTCTGCCCCCCCCCCCCCCCGGGGCTGATGGGCCTTCCAAAAATAGGCCAATCTGCCCCCAAAGGGGGGGTGGATATTGTCAACAGTAATGTGCCCCCATGGGGAGCGACCATTACCCAAGGGGCTGCCCCCCTAAAGAAATCACACACATACACACACAACAAACCCTAGTGCCAAAGTGCTTTCTGCCCCCCTGGGGGAAGATCGGCCTAATAAAAATACACCAATCTGCTCCCAAGGGGAGCAGAAATGGCCTAAAATAAATTCACCCCTCCCCCTGGGGAGTGACCCTTGCCTATGGGGTCGCTCCCCAAAACAAAACAAAATGATCCCTGGTGCTTGGGGGGGGGGGGGGCAGATCGGCCTAATAACAATAGGTAGATCTGTCCCCTAGGGGACGGAAATGGCCTAAAAAAAAATTGCCCTTTCCCCCCCCCCAGGGAGCGACCCTTGCCTAAGAGGTTGTTCCTCTTGCATGAAAATGATGAGAAATAAAATCCCTGGTGCCTAGTGGTTTCTGCCCCCCTTGGGGGCAGGTTGGCCTAACAAAAATCGGCCGATCTGCCCCCAAGGGGGGCAGAAATGGCCTAAATATAATTTCCCCCCTAGGGGAGTGACCCTTGCCTAATGGGTCGCTCCCCACCTCCACCTGGGGGCAGATCGGCCTAATAACAATAGGCAGAACACTCCCCTTGCATGAATTCACCTTAAAAAAAAAAAAATAATCCCTGGTGTCTAGTGGTTTCTGCTCCCCTTGGTGGCAGATTGGCCAAACAAAAATAGGCCGATCTGCCCCAAGGGGGAGGGGGGGAGCAGAAATGGCCTAAATATAATTTGCCCCATAGGGGAGCGACCCTTGCCTAATGGGTCGCTCCCCACCTCCAAAAAACTAAACAAACAACAAAAATGATCCCTGGCGCTTAGAGGTTCCTACCACCCCTGGGGGCAGATCCGCCTAATAACAATAGGCAGAAAAGGCCTTGAAAAATATTGCCTCCACGGGGAGCGACCCTTGCCCAAGGGGTTGCTCCCCTTATGCCAATTTCTAATTATAAAATAAATCCCTGGTTTCTAGTGGGCATTTCAGAAGCCAGACCGCCTAACGATCCGGCTTCTGAAATTCCCTTCCTTCCCTTTGAAGCATCTCAGGCCCCCATCACATGATCGGAAGAGAAATGCTGAGCTTTTCCCTTTGATCGTGCTGGAAGCTGATGGGGAAGTGGCGTCGCTGACATCATCAGATATCACTGGGTGGGTAGGGGTGGAAGGGCTTCCCCTTCCAACCCTGCCTTGGGGGGGTGGGAGGGAAGCCCACAGAGGGAGTGCTCCCTCTGAGCTTCAGGCCGAGGACATAATGGTAAAGTCCTCAGCACAGGAGCACTGTGCCGGTGGATATAACCATTACATCCCCGGCACAGAAGGGGTTAATTTAAAAATTCATAACTGGACTTGTGTATTTTGGATTTTTGTTGTTTCTGTGTTGTTTGATTTAGATAAATATTGACTAGTTTTCTAAACGGGTGGGGTGTCCATTTTGTAGTGTGTTCAGTGTATTGCTGTGTGTTTTGGTACAAATACTTTTCACATTGCCTTTGAGATAAGCCTGAGTGCTTGTGCCAGGCTACCAAGTGGGTGAGCAGGGGTTGTGTTAGAAGTGTAACTCCTTTTCCCTGACTAGAATGAGGGTCCCTGCTTAGACAGAGTGCAAACTGACTGCCAACCAGAGCCACCATTTCTAACACCAGGGATGGGTTTTGCTGTTGCCTGTGTAGTGTTCCTTCTGCAGTACGGGGCTTGATCAACATCTATATATGTATGTACACAGTATTTACATAGTTCATACCTACCAAAGAGAATCATACAAGCGTATAATCAATGAATGCCATTAAACGTACCTGGTTTTTGGATTCAATGCATTGCAGTGTAGCATTTTTTAAAGTTGTGCATCTTCAGCTCTTTCCTAAATAGGAGCAGTGTTTTGGCAGTCGGGATACAGGACTATAGTTCCAGATCCTGAGCACGTAAGTGGATAAGGCCTGATGCTTTGTTTTTAGGGTTGAGCCTACGTCGCATGCGCGTATCGCTAGCGAGACGTTTTAGGTATTAGAAAAGGGCTCGGAGCCCCGTCGACGTCACATCAGTGTCTTTCATTGGAAGTTGGCTTGCCTGTTAGAATCTGCTTCTTTTGATTAGTGGAAGGCACGCATACGTCAGGTCTTTTCCGTGGATAACCCTCCTCAAGCGCAGCGACCAAGTATGGAAAACATGCGAGGCTCGCTGTGGTTGTGGACTACTTTTTCTCTGTTTTCGGAGCGCAATTTCGCTGGGCAGAAGTCAAGCGCTTCGTTAATTGCACTTTTGCCGGTTATGTTCATAATTGCACTTTGTGTGAACTGTACAGCGTGATCGCGCTGTTTTTTTCTTTTAATGCAGGAAAAATCCGGTTGGGAGTTTACAACTGTGAACAGCTGTAACTCCGACAAATGCGAGACCCTAGTGCATTGCAAATGCTTGCAGTGGCGGCCCGTCCTTTAGGGCGGAGGGGCCACGCCCCCCCCACCCCATGAAGAGTGTCTGTCAGGCTGAACAAAGGTCAGCCTGACAGACACTCTTTATGTTCAGGTCAGGCAGCCAGGAGGAGACATGCGCGATTTGCGCAGACTCCTGGCTGCCTGAGCTGAACTTTGCTGGGCTGAGGAGATCACGACCCCTATGGGCGTGACCTCCTCGGCCCAGCAAAGGTGCCTCCAGGCCCTCCCCTGGGTGACGAGGAAAGCGTCACCCATTGACACTCTCCCTGGGCGCTTCAGGTTTAAGCCCTGAAGTGCCCAGGGCGAGTGTCAATCAGTGACACTTCGTCACAGAGTGGGGTGGGGTCAGCAGTCTCACTGACCCCATCCCACTCTGTGACGAGGCTGGGACTGCTGCCTTCCCTCATTGGCTGACCTAAGGTCAGCCAATGAGGGAAGGCAGCAGTCTCTACCCTCCTGGGACCTGGAGGCTAAAGGTAAGTGTGTGTGTGTGTGTATGTATGTGTGTTATGTTTTACATTGAATGTTTGGTGCGCGCGTGCATGTTTGAGTGTTATGAGTGTTGTTCATGGATGTGCGTGCGTGCGTGTGTGTGAAAGAATGAATGTGTTTGATCTTGTAAAATGAATGTTTGGTGCGTGCGTGCATGTTTGAATGGAATGAGTGTTGTTAATGGGTGAGCGTGCGTGCGTGCGTGTCTGGGTGTGAAAGAATGAGTCTGTGTGTGTGTTTGTGTGTGTGCCCCGCCCGCCCTCCTCCCAAAGCTGCCGGCCGCCACTGAATGCTTGTTTACTTTTGTTGCACATTTTAGACTGCAGGGTTTTGTTGTCCTGGCTGCGGATGAGCAAGGAACCACTAGAGGTGATTAGCTTGTTTGCCTGGCCAGCTAGTTAGCCTTTTGGTGGCAGAGGAGTTTATTAACGAATAGTTATGCTGCAATATCTGATAGAGAATGCACTAGTATTTCATAGAAGTAATTGAGATTAGGCATCTAATTGCCTAGATTTTTTGCCCCTACTCTTATAGTGCTGACCTTTCAATCAATAACTGCTGATTTTCCTGAACGGCACACTTCTTTAAATATTGTAATCGACAAGAGAGCAACTCAAACAACAACCAGAAGTTCTTGAAATGAATAATTGTTACAAACTAAGCCACGCCTTTTTAAGGTCTACAACAATAAATGTAAACATCTTTGAATGGAGACCCATACACTAGTTTCTAACATTTTAAATTAAATCAATCATCTCGAAATTCACATTTGAAAAATTTGGAGTGTTTGCAAGCCAGATGGAACTTTACTGCAGTAAAGCCAAATCCTCTCAAAATCAAATCAAACACCCTCATCTAGCAGTTTATGGTCATACAGTGACATTCAGCTGCCACATTAAATGAAAAAGAAAAAATGGCTGTTAATAGCAGCAACTCTGTGCTGCTTAATGGGTCCAGTACCGTAGTTTGCACGTTAAATGGCCATTGTGAGGACGAAGGGGACTCTTTTGTCACATTCTAATCTACATCAACAACATTTTCATTGACATCTTCCTCACAGCTGCAGTGTTCTGTCTCTTGGAGCTCGCATGTGCTGAGAATTCTACAAAACCTTGTGCTATGGCCTTGCAGTTCATGAAATGAGGCTTGATACGAGGCAGTGCATGCCTGTCGGGTAATGTTTCTCTGTGTAACCTTTAGGCAGCACATCTCTCGTTGGCTTTTTTTTTTGCTCACTAAAATGCTGGTGGTAAGGTTACCTGATGTACTCTAATTTCTGAGGCTACTCCTATAGTTTGTGAAGCTTAACGGGTACTGAGTTGTGAATTAGTGTAACGATTTTTTTGCTACTCACTAAAAATATTAAAGGTATTAATTCGAGTAACAAAGACATAAACCATGTATGTTGGAATTTGTGCGTAAGTGCATGGTATTTCTGAATGTTATTGTCTAACAGATGTTTGGCTGAGCTGTGCGTGATCGAATTAAGTCACAAAGACACGGGCTGGGACTGCAACGCGTGCGAACATTTCCGATAAAGCAGCTGAGGAGTACACTTGCATCTACCTAACAACATCGAACGGTACAACAGCCAGAAGACAGCATAACAAACCCCGCGTGTGTGTTGTCTCCGGAGGACACGTGGACATGCTCTCAATATCAGGGCCCTGTCTAAACGCACGTGACAGTGCGCTCCCTGTGACGTAGGTAGCGCATAACGATGCCACCATGAAGAATTTGATGACAGGCCACTGAATATCACAAGTGTTATTTGGCCATGGGCTTAATGAAGTCCACTTGCAGGGTTGAGGTCTCCTGCTGGGACTGGGGTCCCCTGCACCGCAGGAGGTGCAGAGCACTGATTGCGACACATGGCAGATGACGAAGTTTTCTGACAGAGCCTCATTTAAATTGGGGTGTGCCCACGTGAAGATGATAATCATTATGAACCCATACAATATAGCTTAGCGACGAAGTGTGAAATATGCCCCAGCATAGAGGCATTTCGAACAATTTAACGAGTAATATTCGAAACTGATGACAATGTAATGTCGCATGTATTTTAGGTGCCACGAAGTGAAAGGTTCTGGCAAATGTATTCTATTTCCGACGATCCTCTAAGTACATTTACAGAATTTCAAATTTTAGACAAAATCTTCGTGCAGAGATGATTTTTCATTGAACAAACGGAACTTATCAAACTGTGCACAGATCGTTGTCATCATATAAGGGAACTGTAATACTAAAAAAAAAGGGCCCATAATATGGCTGAACTGCATATTTCGTAGGAGTCATAGTCCATAAAATTCGCGTAGACTTCAAACCATAGGGGTTGAAAGCACTTCTGCTGTAGTGCTACTATGGGAAAATCAGGTATAAAATATACGCATGCATAATTATTGGCTACATTGCATTTTCTGATACCTTGTGTCAAGTTGAATAATATTGATCTCAACTAATAAAATTAGCTAATGTTCAAGGAAGACCAACTACAGCGCTTCTCTTACCCTTCCAAACAAGTGTTTAATATTATCAACGTTATCAATAAAAGCAAGCTGCATATGGCAGGCCCCAGTATCTTGGGGATCACAACGCTGTCAGTCTATGCTTCTTGGATCCAGTTTTTCTCTAGGATTTTGGCAATAAACCTTTTGCAAAGATTTCACTATAAATTTCATGATTTTTTTGTGGAGTAACAAGCACAAAAAAAAAACATCTCTGTAAGAAATTGGGTATTTAGTTGAGTAGTGGAAGTCCCATTTAATAATAAAAATCATTCCGGCCAAGGTAAGCCACTAAATAAACCTGTGGTTAACCCTCTGGTAGCTTGCCAGAAAAGCAGTGCCAAGCTTAACACAAAGGCAAAGTGGAAAGTATTTATGCAGCACACAGACAGTAATAAAGTGAATACACAACACAAGAAAAATCCCAAACCAATTTAGAGAAAATATAGTTAGTTTTAATAAATAAAATAACACCAAAACAATAAGAATCAAGTCATTAGAATCAGAGTTATGAATTTTACATTTTCTGGTGAAAACATGGCTCCAAAAAGCACAAAGTCCCAATTGTGGTTATCTGGTTGTGCTGGATCAGGTCAAAGTCACAAGTTCAGGCCGTCTACATCCACTACAGGAACTGCAGTGAAGTTTCATATTGGCATTCAACATCAGGAGACTGGTTTTGGCGTGAGGAGCAGATCAGGGGCCTTGGACAGTCGCTCTTTGGTGTGACTAGTGATAACGCGTCCAGCCTTTATAAATTACTTGTACTTGGACACGCTGGAGGTCGGTGAACCTTTTAGCCGAGTTGGGCTCTCCTCATCCTAGAATAGTTGGATCACTCAAATCAATAATCAATAACCATTATAATCAATACCCAAAACTTAATCACTAGATCCAGTGACACATTAGAAATCAATAACGATCAGTATTTTGACACACCATGACCTTTCAGTCATGAATAACCACACCAGTTTATTAAAAGTTAATGAGTTTATTTCCCTATATTAACAAAGCTAACACAATATATATGAGTCTCAAAATCAAAAGATATATGTATACGAACATTACTAGATGTCCATAACGACGGAAGAAACGCAATCTACGCAAAATCTGAATTATAATGCACTCTGTTATAGCAATACAAATCACTAATATGACTAACTGAATTTGACTAATTGCATACATCGGTCAGCATAACAAGATTTCAATTCAACATGGTGCGTCAAGTGAATACCTCGACTAACCTCTAATTAGCATTGGCATGTGGGACTTCATGCAAAACAAATTTAGTCAACACAAATTTGGAAAACTTCTAACTTGGGCCCTATCAAAATAGCAGTTGGTACCTAAGAAGGAAAACACAATGCATAATACAATTTTCCTTTCATAATTACCAAATACAATCAGCATTCAAGAAAAGTCTTCGTCCTTCAGGTACCGGTTTGATCAGCATGGGGCAGATTTCAAAGGGGCAGAGTGAAGGGCAAGTTTCCTTGCGGCACCTCGAGCTAAAATCGATGTAAACTCCACGCAGCCTGGATTATTGCCCTCATGCAGCTGGATTTCGCACACAACATCGCTGGGCCTCAAAATCGACGAGAACCTGCCTGGACCGAGGTGCCCATCTGGATATCAACGCATCACTCTCTTGCAGGAGATAAAAACAACGCATTGCCTACCCGACCAGAGACTAAATGACGCACAGCTTCACTTGCAAATAAAGAATTGACGCATCACTGACTTAAGATGCACTCTTGCCTGCGTGGCTTTATTTTTGATGCAAACCAGGTACTTTGTGTAACATCAATGCATCCATTGTTTTCTATGAAGTAAGACTCTTTTTAACCCATTCACTGCCAGGCCATTTCCCCTCCTGTGCTGAGCTTTTTTTTAGCTATTTGGGGCAGTTCGGGCTCAGGCCCTCATAACTTTTTCTCCACATAAGCTACCCATGCCAAATTTGTGTCCTTTTTTTCCAACATCCTAGGGATTCTAGAGGTACCCAGACTTTGTGGGTTCCACTGAAGGAGACCAAGAAATTAGCCAAAATACAGCGACAATTTAGTTTTTTTCAAACAAATTGGAAAAAAGGGCTGCAGAAGAAGGCTAGTGATTATTTCCCTGAAAACGGCATCAAAAAAGGGTTTGCGGTGGTAAAATCACCATCTTCCCAGCTTTCAGGAACAGGCAGACTTGAATTAGAAACCCAATTTTTCAACACAATTTTAACATTTTACTGGGGCATACCCCATTTTTGCCTTTTTTGTGCTTTCAGCCTCCTTCCAGTTAGTGACAGAAATGGGTGAGAAACCAATGCTGGATCCCAGAAAGCTAAATGTTTCTGAAAAGACTACATTCTAAATTCAGCAAGGGGTCATTTGTGTAGATCCTATAAGTGTTTCCTACAGAAAATAACAGCTGCAATAAAAGAATATTGAAACTGAGGTGAAAAAAAACAGCCATTTTTCTCCACATTTTACTCTATAACCTTTTCCTGCGATGTCAGATTTTTTAAAGCAATATACCATTACGTCTGCCTGACTCTTCTGGTTGCGGGGATATATAGGGCTTGTAGGTTCATCAAGAACCCTAGGTACCCAGAGCCAATAAATGAGCTGCACCTTGCAATGGGTTTTCATTCTAAACCTTTGTTTTTCCAAAATGGCCACAAGATAAGGTGTTGAAAGGCAGTGGTTATTTGCACATCTCTGAATTCCGGGGTGCCCAAACTGGCATGTGAATTACAGGGCATTTCTCAAATAGACATCCTTTTTACACATGGTCTTACATTTGGAAGGAAAGAATGTAGAGAAAGACAAGGGGCAATAACACTTGTTTTGCTATTCTGTGTTCCCCAAGTCTTCCGATAAAAATGGTACCTCACTTGCGTGGGTAGGCCTAATGCTCGCGACAGGAAACACAAAATGGACACATCACATTTTTACATTGAAATCTGACATGTTCTTTGCAAAGTGCCTAGATGTGGATTTTGGCCTGTAGCTCAGCCAGCACCTAGGGAAACCTAGCAAACCTGTGCAGTTTTGAAAACTAAACACCTAGGGGAATCGAAGATGGGGTGACCTGTGGGGCTCTGACCATGTTCTGTTACCCAGAATCTTTTGCAAAACTCAAAATTTGTGCAAAAAAACACCTTTTCCTCTCATTTCGGTGACAGAACGTTCTGGAATCTGAGAGGAGCCACAAATTTCCTTCTATCCAGCGTTCCCCCAAGTCTCCTGATAAAAATGGTACCTCATTTGTGTGAGTAGGCCTAGTGCCCACGGCAGGAAATGCCACAAAACACTATGTGGACACGTCAAAATGATCAAATACAAAACTACCTGTTTTGGCGGGGGCACCTGCGTTTTTGGTCCTGGGCTCAGCAGCCACATAGGGAAACCCAAGCATTTCTGAAAACTAGACACCCGAGGGAGTCCAGGGAGGTGTGACTTGTGTGGATCCCCCAATGTTTTCTTGCCCAGAATCCTCAGCAAACCGTAGCTAAAAAATAAATCACATATTTCCCACATTTCTGTGTAGGATCACTGCACTGGGACAGATTTCATACCACCCAACGTTCCCCTCAGCCTCCTTGTAAAAATTATACCTCATTTGTGTAGGTGGGCCAACTGCTTGTGACAGGGAAGACCCAAAAAAACATGTCGAAATTGAGGGGGAACCAAAGCGGGTCCAAAAGGGCAGTTTGAAAAAAAAAACATTTTTAGGCTGACAAGTGCAGCAGAAGTTTTATCAGTATAGATGAGACAATGCTGGGTAGTAGGAATTGTGTGGATTCCTGCAGATTCTGGAAGGTTGCATCACAAAAATGTGGGAAAAATGTGTGATTTCCAGCAAAGTTGGAGGTTTGCAGGGCATTGTGGGTAAGGAAATGGTGCAGGGTGCATGTGAAACACACCACCCTGGAATCACCCAGATGTTTAGTTTTCAAATGTGTCTAGGTCTTGTGGATTTTTCTACATGGCAGCGTATCAAAGTCCATAAAGTGCAGCCCTCACCATTCCAAGTGGGACGATTTTGAGAGTTAGCCAAGCTCTCAGGGCCCAAATGTAAAACCAAAACCCAAAATAATCAAATGTCCGCTTGTTTGCCGTGGGATAAGATGTTTTAGTGTGCGGGGGAGAGATGAAAGACTGTTACCCCCCTTCAGTTGGGGTGGGGGCATAACCAGGCCCATACTGGTTGGTAGTCACCACCCCACTATTATTTTTTTTATTCCCTGGCATCTAGTAGACTTTCTGCCCTCCCGGGGTGTGGATGAGGGGTAATTGCCCCATCTGCCCACTGGTGCGCAGAACAACTTTGGCCCCATTTATTTGGGGTGGGGGTATGGCCATACCCCCACCCTCTTATTTTGGAGAAGAAAAAAATCTCTGGTCTCTAGAGGGCTTTCTGCCCCCCCCCCCCCCGGGGCTGATGGGCCTTCCAAAAATAGGCCAATCTGCCCCCAAGGGGGGGGTGGATATTGTCAACAGTAATGTGCCCCCATGGGGAGCGACCATTACCCAAGGGGCTGCCCCCCTAAAGAAATCACACACATACACACACAACAAACCCTAGTGCCAAAGTGCTTTCTGCCCCCCTGGGGGCAGATCGGCCTAATAAAAATACGCCAATCTGCTCCCAAGGGGAGCAGAAATGGCCTAAAATAAATTCCCCCCTCCCCCTGGGGAGTGACCCTTGCCTATGGGGTCGCTCCCCAAAACAAAACAAAATGATCCCTGGTGCTTGGGGGGGGGGCAGATCGGCCTAATAACAATAGGTAGATCTGTCCCCTAGGGGACGGAAATGGCCTAAAAAAAATTTGCCCCCCCCCCCCCCAGGGAGCGACCCTTGCCTAAGAGGTTGTTCCTCTTGCATGAAAATGATGAGAAATAAAATCCCTGGTGCCTAGTGGTTTCTGCCCCCCTTGGGGGCAGGTTGGCCTAACAAAAATCGGCCGATCTGCCCCCAAGGGGGGCAGAAATGGCCTAAATATAATTTCCCCCCTAGGGGAGTGACCCTTGCCTAATGGGTCGCTCCCCACCTCCACCTGGGGGCAGATCGGCCTAATAAAAATAGGCAGAACACTCCCCTTGCATGAATTCACCTTAAAAAAAAAAATCCCTGGTGTCTAGTGGTTTCTGCTCCCCTTGGTGGCAGATTGGCCAAACAAAAATAGGCCGATCTGCCCCAAGGGGGAGGGGGGGAGCAGAAATGGCCTAAATATAATTTGCCCCATAGGGGAGCGACCCTTGCCTAATGGGTCGCTCCCCACCTCCAAAAAACTAAACAAACAACAAAAATGATCCCTGGCGCTTAGAGGTTCCTACCACCCCTGGGGGCAGATCCGCCTAATAACAATAGGCAGAAAAGGCCTTGAAAAATATTGCCTCCCCGGGGAGCGACCCTTGCCCAAGGGATTGCTCCCCTTCTGCCAATTTCTAATTATAAAATAAATCCCTGGTTTCTAATGGGCATTTCAGAAGCCAGACCGCCTAACGATCCGGCTTCTGAAATTCCCTTCCTTCCCTTTGAAGCATCTCAGGCCCCCATCACATGATCGGAAGAGAAATGCTGAGCTTTTCCCTTTGATCGTGCTGGAAGCTGATGGGGAAGTGGCGTCGCTGACATCATCAGATATCACTGGGTGGGTAGGGGTGGAAGGGCTTCCCCTTCCAACCCTGCCTTGGGGGGGTGGGAGGGAAGCCCACAGAGGGAGTGCTCCCTCTGAGCTTCAGGCCGAGGACATAATGGTAAAGTCCTCAGCACAGGAGCACTGTGCCGGTGGATATAACCATTACATCCCCGGCACAGAAGGGGTTAATTTAAAAATTCATAACTGGACTTGTGTATTTTGGATTTTTGTTGTTTCTGTGTTGTTTGATTTAGATAAATATTGACTAGTTTTCTAAACGGGTGGGGTGTCCATTTTGTAGTGTGTTCAGTGTATTGCTGTGTGTTTTGGTACAAATACTTTTCACATTGCCTTTGAGATAAGCCTGAGTGCTTGTGCCAGGCTACCAAGTGGGTGAGCAGGGGTTGTGTTAGAAGTGTAACTCCTTTTCCCTGACTAGAATGAGGGTCCCTGCTTAGACAGAGTGCAAACTGACTGCCAACCAGAGCCACCATTTCTAACACCAGGGATGGGTTTTGCTGTTGCCTGTGTAGTGTTCCTTCTGCAGTACGGGGCTTGATCAACATCTATATATGTATGTACACAGTATTTACATAGTACATACCTACCAAAGAGAATCATACAAGCGTATAATCAATGAATGCCATTAAACGTACCTGGTTTTTGGATTCAATGCATTGCAGTGTAGCATTTTTTAAAGTTGTGCATCTTCAGCTCTTTCCTAAATAGGAGCAGTGTTTTGGCAGTCGGGATACAGGACTATAGTTCCAGATCCTGAGCACGTAAGTGGATAAGGCCTGATGCTTTGTTTTTAGGGTTGAGCCTACGTCGCATGCGCGTATCGCTAGCGAGACGTTTTAGGTATTAGAAAAGGGCTCGGAGCCCCGTCGACGTCACATCAGTGTCTTTCATTGGAATTTGGCTTGCCTGTTAGAATCTGCTTCTTTTGATTAGTGGAAGGCACGCATACGTCATGTCTTTTCCGTGGATAACCCTCCTCAAGCGCAGCGACCAAGTATGGAAAACATGCGAGGCTCGCTGTGGTTGTGGACTACTTTTTCTCTGTTTTCGGAGCGCAATTTTGCTGGGCAGAAGTCAAGCGCTTCGTTAATTGCACTTTTGCCGGTTATGTTCATAATTGCACTTTGTGTGAACTGTACAGCGTGATCGCGCTGTTTTTTTCTTTTAATGCAGGAAAAATCCGGTTGGGAGTTTACAACTGTGAACAGCTGTAACTCCGACAAATGCGAGACCCTAGTGCATTGCAAATGCTTGCAGTGGCGGCCCGTCCTTTAGGGCGGAGGGGCAACACCCCCCCCACCCCATGAAGAGTGTCTGTCAGGCTGAACAAAGGTCAGCCTGACAGACACTCTTTATGTTCAGGTCAGGCAGCCAGGAGGAGACATGCGCGATTTGCGCAGACTCCTGGCTGCCTGAGCTGAACTTTGCTGGGCTGAGGAGATCACGACCCCTATGGGCGTGACCTCCTCGGCCCAGCAAAGGTGCCTCCAGGCCCTCCCCTGGGTGACGAGGAAAGCGTCACCCATTGACACTCTCCCTGGGCGCTTCAGGTTTAAGCCCTGAAGTGCCCAGGGCGAGTGTCAATCAGTGACACTTCGTCACAGAGTGGGGTGGGGTCAGCAGTCTCACTGACCCCATCCCACTCTGTGACGAGGCTGGGACTGCTGCCTTCCCTCATTGGCTGACCTAAGGTCAGCCAATGAGGGAAGGCAGCAGTCTCTACCATCCTGGGACCTGGAGGCTAAAGGTAAGTGTGTGTGTGTGTGTATGTATGTGTGTTATGTTTTACATTGAATGTTTGGTGCGCGCGTGCATGTTTGAGTGTTATGAGTGTTGTTCATGGATGTGCATGCGTGCGTGTGTGTGAAAGAATGAATGTGTTTGATCTTGTAAAATGAATGTTTGGTGCGTGCGTGCATGTTTGAATGGAATGAGTGTTGTTAATGGGTGAGCGTGCGTGCGTGCGTGTCTGGGTGTGAAAGAATGAGTCTGTGTGTGTGTTTGTGTGTGTGCCCCGCCCGCCCTCCTCCCAAAGCTGCCGGCCGCCACTGAATGCTTGTTTACTTTTGTTGCACATTTTAGACTGCAGGGTTTTGTTGTCCTGGCTGCGGATGAGCAAGGAACCACTAGAGGTGATTAGCTTGTTTGCCTGGCCAGCTAGTTAGCCTTTTGGTGGCAGAGGAGTTTATTAACGAATGGTTATGCTGCAATATCTGATAGAGAATGCACTAGTATTTCATAGAAGTAATTGAGATTAGGCATCTAATTGCCTAGATTTTTTGCCCCTACTCTTATAGTGCTGACCTTTCAATCAATAACTGCTGATTTTCCTGAACGGCACACTTCTTTAAATATTGTAATCGACAAGAGAGCAACTCAAACAACAACCAGAAGTTCTTGAAATGAATAATTGTTACAAACTAAGCCACGCCTTTTTAAGGTCTACAACAATAAATGTAAACATCTTTGAATGGAGACCCATACACTAGTCTCTAACATTTTAAATTAAATCAATCATCTCGAAATTCACATTTGAAAAATTTGGAGTGTTTGCAAGCCAGATGGAACTTTACTGCAGTAAAGCCAAATCCTCTCAAAATCAAATCAAACACCCTCATCTAGCAGTTTATGGTCATACAGTGACATTCAGCTGCCACATTAAATGAAAAAGAAAAAATGGCTGTTAATAGCAGCAACTCTGTGCTGCTTAATGGGTCCAGTACCGTAGTTTGCACGTTAAATGGCCATTGTGAGGACGAAGGGGACTCTTTTGTCACATTCTAATCTACATCAACAACATTTTCATTGACATCTTCCTCACAGCTGCAGTGTTCTGTCTCTTGGAGCTCGCATGTGCTGAGAATTCTACAAAACCTTGTGCTATGGCCTTGCAGTTCATGAAATGAGGCTTGATACGAGGCAGTGCATGCCTGTCGGGTAATGTTTCTCTGTGTAACCTTTAGGCAGCACATCTCTCGTTGGCTTTTTTTTTTTGCTCACTAAAATGCTGGTGGTAAGGTTACCTGATGTACTCTAATTTCTGAGGCTACTCCTATAGTTTGTGAAGCTTAACGGGTACTGAGTTGTGAATTAGTGTAACGATTTTTTTGCTACTCACTAAAAATATTAAAGGTATTAATTCGAGTAACAAAGACATAAACCATGTATGTTGGAATTTGTGCGTAAGTGCATGGTATTTCTGAATGTTATTGTCTAACAGATGTTTGGCTGAGCTGTGCGTGATCGAATTAAGTCACAAAGACACGGGCTGGGACTGCAACGCGTGCGAACATTTCCGATAAAGCAGCTGAGGAGAACACTTGCATCTACCTAACAACATCGAACGGTACAACAGCCAGAAGACAGCATAACAAACCCCGCGTGTGTGTTGTCTCCGGAGGACACGTGGACATGCTCTCAATATCAGGGCCCTGTCTAAACGCACGTGACAGTGCGCTCCCTGTGACGTAGGTAGCGCATAACCATGCCACCATGAAGAATTTGATGACAGGCCACTGAATATCACAAGTGTTATTTGGCCATGGGCTTAATGAAGTCCACTTGCAGGGTTGAGGTCTCCTGCTGGGACTGGGGTCCCCTGCACCGCAGGAGGTGCAGAGCACTGATTGCGACACATGGCAGATGACGAAGTTTTCTGACAGAGCCTCATTTAAATTGGGGTGTGCCCACGTGAAGATGATAATCATTATGAACCCATACAATATAGCTTAGCGACGAAGTGTGAAATATGCCCCAGCATAGAGGCATTTCGAACAATTTAACGAGTAATATTCGAAACTGATGACAATGTAATGTCGCATGTATTTTAGGTGCCACGAAGTGAAAGGTTCTGGCAAATGTATTCTATTTCCGACGATCCTCTAAGTACATTTACAGAATTTCAAATTTTAGACAAAATCTTCGTGCAGAGATGATTTTTCATTGAACAAACGGAACTTATCAAACTGTGCACAGATCGTTGTCATCATTTAAGGGAACTGTAATACTAAAAAAAAAGGGCCCATAATATGGCTGAACTGCATATTTCGTAGGAGTCATAGTCCATAAAATTCGCGTAGACTTCAAACCATAGGGGTTGAAAGCACTTCTGCTGTAGTGCTACTATGGGAAAATCAGGTATAAAATATACGCATGCATAATTATTGGCTACATTGCATTTTCTGATACCTTGTGTCAAGTTGAATAATATTGATCTCAACTAATAAAATTAGCTAATGTTCAAGGAAGACCAACTACAGCGCTTCTCTTACCCTTCCAAACAAGTGTTTAATATTATCAACGTTATCAATAAAAGCAAGCTGCATATGGCAGGCCCCAGTATCTTGGGGATCACAACGCTGTCAGTCTATGCTTCTTGGATCCAGTTTTTCTCTAGGATTTTGGCAATAAACCTTTTGCAAAGATTTCACTATAAATTTCATGATTTTTTTGTGGAGTAACAAGCACAAAAAAAAAAACATCTCTGTAAGAAATTGGGTATTTAGTTGAGTAGTGGAAGTCCCATTTAATAATAAAAATCATTCCGGCCAAGGTAAGCCACTAAATAAACCTGTGGTTAACCCTCTGGTAGCTTGCCAGAAAAGCAGTGCCAAGCTTAACACAAAGGAAAAGTGGAAAGTATTTATGCAGCACACAGACAGTAATAAAGTGAATACACAACACAAGAAAAATCCCAAACCAATTTAGAGAAAATATAGTTAGTTTTAATAAATAAAATAACACCAAAACAATAAGAATCAAGTCATTAGAATCAGAGTTATGAATTTTACATTTTCTGGTGAAAACATGGCTCCAAAAAGCACAAAGTCCCAATTGTGGTTATCTGGTTGTGCTGGATCAGGTCAAAGTCACAAGTTCAGGCCGTCTACATCCACTACAGGAACTGCAGTGAAGTTTCATATTGGCATTCAACATCAGGAGACTGGTTTTGGCGTGAGGAGCAGATCAGGGGCCTTGGACAGTCGCTCTTTGGTGTGACTAGTGATAACGCGTCCAGCCTTTATAAATTACTTGTACTTGGACACACTGGAGGTCGGTGAACCTTTTAGCCGAGTTGGGCTCTCCTCATCCTAGAATAGTTGGATCACTCAAATCAATAATCAATAACCATTATAATCAATACCCAAAACTTAATCACTAGATCCAGTGACACATTAGAAATCAATAACGATCAGTATTTTGACACACCATGACCTTTCAGTCATGAATAACCACACCAGTTTATTAAAAGTTAATGAGTTTATTTCCCTATATTAACAAAGCTAACACAATATATATGAGTCTCAAAATCAAAAGATATATGTATACGAACATTACTAGATGTCCATAACGACGGAAGAAACGCAATCTACGCAAAATCTGAATTATAATGCACTCTGTTATAGCAATACAAATCACTAATATGACTAACTGAATTTGACTAATTGCATACATCGGTCAGCATAACAAGATTTCAATTCAACATGGTGCGTCAAGTGAATACCTCGACTAACCTCTAATTAGCATTGGCATGTGGGACTTCATGCAAAACAAATTTAGTCAACACAAATTTGGAAAACTTCTAACTTGGGCCCTATCAAAATAGCAGTTGGTACCTAAGAAGGAAAACACA
This sequence comes from Pleurodeles waltl, assembly GCF_031143425.1. Taxonomy (NCBI): domain Eukaryota; kingdom Metazoa; phylum Chordata; class Amphibia; order Caudata; family Salamandridae; genus Pleurodeles; species Pleurodeles waltl. Next base: position 1,040,058,909 of record NC_090437.1, read on the forward strand.
ATGCATAATACAATTTTCCTTTCATAATTACCAAATACAATCAGCATTCAAGAAAAGTCTTCGTCCTTCAGGTACCGGTTTGATCAGCATGGGGCAGATTTCAAAGGGGCAGAGTGAAGGGCAAGTTTCCTTGCGGCAGCAAGGAAAATGGGGCGAAGTTACTGCATGGGCAAGACGGGGCAAATTAAAGTTAAAGTCTCTAGGGTGAGAATTCTTAAAGTCTCTTTCTCTGGAATAGAGAAAAGGGCATCAAGATGTCGTCTAAGATGGCGTCTGGCATTTGGCTTCAGAATGGCATCAAGGAAAAGATGGCTGACTTCTCTGTGTCAGGTGGGTTTAAGTAAGAAACATTCCAAATTCTTCTGGGTCTTCCATTGGAGGGTTCATAGGATGGCTTCAATTTGACCAATGAATAGTGTCCTTCTCCTAGTACTCATTTATGCATACATTGTCCTTGGAGCCTTGGAACACAAATTGCAACAAAGTTTGCCAATTAATTTTATCTTAGGTCCTTTATTGTCTGCACCTGCAGGAGCTGACCTTGCATCAAAGAGGATGGAACGGCCTAGCACGAAACCTTGGAGATAAGTGTATTAGTCATCTCTACTGGAAAAATACAGCTTTGGAATAAAATAATGTCTTTGTTACTACAAGTGAAACCACGCAGTTAACATTTGAGACCAGGCGACTAGGCCAAAGCCTCTGCTAAATTTAAGCTAAGCATATAACAGTTTCAACAAGAAAATCATAGAATACATTTGTGTTGGACCTGGCTTTTTGACAGGGACATCCCCAAACTTTTTGCCTCCTTCCTCCTATTTTTTCTGACCTGTTGTTGTTGGCTTTTGACCTCTGAGCACTTTACCACTGCTAACCAGTGCTAAAGTGCATATGCTCTCTGTGTAAATTGTACTATTGATTGGTTTATCCATGATTGACTATTTAATTTACCTATAAGTCCCTATTAGAGTGCACTACATGTGCCTAGGGCATGTAGATTAAATGCTACTAGTGGGCCTGCAGCACTGGTTGTGCCACCCACCTCAGTAGCCCCTTAACCTTGTCTCAGGCCTGCCATTGCCAGGCCTGTGTGTGCAGTTTCACTGCCACTTCAACTTGGCATTTAAAAGTACTTGCCAAGCCTAGAAATCCCCTTTTTCTACATATAAGTCATCCCTAATGTGTGCCCTAGGTAACCCCTAGAGCAGGGTGCTGTGTAGGTAAAAGGCAGGACATGTACCTGTGTAGTTATATGTCCTGGTAGTGTAAAACTCCTAAATTCGTTTTTACACTACTGTGAGGCCTGCTCCCTTCATAGGCTAACATTGGGGCTGCCCTCATACACTGTTGAAGTGGCAGCTGCTGATCTGAAAGGAGCAGGAAGGTCATATTTGGTATGGCCCGAATGGTAATATAAAATCCTGCTGACTGGTGAAGTCGGATTTAATATTACTATTCTAGAAATGCCACTTTTAGAAAGTGAGCATTTCTTTGCACTAAAAACTTGTTGTGCCCTTCAATCCACGTCTGGCTAGGTTTAGTTGACAGCTCCTTGTGCATTCACTCAGACACACCCCAAACACAGGGTACTCAGCCTCACTTGCATACATCTGCATTTTGAATGGGTCTTCCTGGGCTGGGAGGGTGGAGGGCCTGCCCTCACACAAAGGACTGCCACACCCCCTACTGGGACTCTGGCAGACAGGATTGAACTGAAAGGGAACTTGGTGCATTTCTTAGAGACTCTTTGAAGTCACCCCCACTTCAAAGGCACAACTTAGTATAAAACAGGGCCTCTGCCCTACCTCATCAGACACTTGCTGGAGAAGAAACCTGAACCAGAAACTACATCCTGCCAAGAAGAACTGCCTGGCTGCTCAAAGGACTCACCTGTCTGCTTTCTCCAAAGGACTGCTGTCTTGCTGTTGCCCTGCTGCCTTGCTGAACTCTTGTCTGGCTGTGAAAGTGCTCTCCAAGGGCTTGGATAGAGCTTGCCTCCTGTTCCTTGAAGTCTCAGGACCAAAAAGACTTCTTCCTTTCACGTGGACGCTCCGTGCGCCGAAAATTTCGACGCACAGCTTGTTTCGCGGCGAGAAAAACGCCGCACACCGACGCTGATCAACGCGACGCCCTCGGGACGATCGAGACTTCGACGCACAACCTCGCAAGGACAAAGCCGCCCGACTTCCAAGGAGAAATCGACGCGACGCCTACCGTGAGTGCGAAACTTTGACGCACGGCCTCGCAAGGACAACGCCGCCCGACTTCCAAGGAGAAATCGACGCGACGCCTGCCGTGAGACCAAAATTTCGACGCACGGCCTCGCAAGGACAACGCCGCCCGACTTCCAAGGAGAAATCGACGCGACGCCTACCGTGAGATCGAAACTTCGAAGCGCAGCCCCGCAGAACGACGCGCAGCCAGAAAATAAGCAGGAGAATCCACGCACAGACCCGGGACATCTGGTAATCCCCGCGATCCACAAAAAGAGACTGTCTGCGCGCCGGAAAACGACGCCCGACTTCCCCGCGTGGAAAAGAACGACGCAAGTCTGTGTGTGCTGAGGAGAAATCGACGCACACACCCCTTTTTCCACGCATCTCTTCTCCTGTGGCCCTCTGAGGAGATTTCCCACCAGAAACCAGGTACTCTGTGCTTGAAAGACACTTTATTGCTTTTTAAAAGACTTAAAGACACTTAATATCACTTTTCAGTGATATCTTTACAAATTCGTATTGCAACTTTGATCGTTTTGACCTACAAGTACCCAGATAAATATTCTATATTTTTCTAAACACTGTGTGGTGTATTTTTGTGGTGTTATACTATGGTGTTGTATGATTTATTGCACAAATGCTTTACACATTGCCTTCTAAGTTAAGCCTGACTGCTCGTGCCAAGCTACCGGAGGGTGAGCACAGGCTGATTTTGGATTGTGTGTGACTTACCCTGACTAGAGTGAGGGTTCTTGCTTGGACAGAGGGCAACCTAACTGCCAACCAAAAACCCCATTTCTAACATTGGTGATCAGCGGTGAGGATAGGACTTGTGTTTGTGCAGTGACATACAGTAGCTAAGTATTTCACTACCTACCCACAGTTGAAGGTCAACTTGATTTTTTATCTCTTTTTTGACTTTTGGTCTCTGATGTCCTCCTGGATATACTATTGATATTTTGGACTTTGGATTTTGGTTTTTGCTGGTAAGATCCTATCAGAATGGGATCGCTTACCTACTTATTCTTTTTGCCTACTGACCACCTCACTAAGGCTGACCTAAGGAAGCTTTGCAGAGAATGTGGCCTTCCTGTAGCAAAGAGATCTACTAAAGCAGAGATGCTACATGCCTACATAGTCTGGGAGGAAGACAGATGGGCAGAGAGAGAGGCAGCAAGAAACCAAATGACTAAGTACCCCTCAGAGGAGGAGGAGGACGACTCAGATGAGGAAAGAGACCCAGTAAAAAAAGAATGGCTCATGGCTCAAGCACGGTGGATGGAAGAGCTAGATGAGTTTATTGAAAGGGCTGAGGCAGCAAGTCTCTTAGCCCTGGAAGAAGAAAAGATTGCAGCTCAAGAGCTGAGCTGTAAAGAGCTGAAACTGGAGGCCGGATGGGCTGAGTCCAGTTCAGATGGTGGCAGCAAAAATCTTGCATCTAGTACTGCTGAAGAAGGGCACAAGCCCAGAGATGTGGTACCCAACTTGAAGAAGAGAGTTGACACACCCCAGGCGGTTCAAGGGTATGAGGTAGTTCCCGTTATGCACAGGGTCCCTGAGAAGGATTGGGGAACTGGCACAGGGAGTCATATTCCTACTGGGGGGAGGGACACTTTACTGACTCTAGCAGAGAGTGACAGAGAAAAGGGTTCCCCCCTGGTGGACGTCCTGGATATAGAGTGTAGAGACATCCCAGAAGAGTTTGGGTTGAGTGTCAGGGACAGACAGATACTGTCTCACCAGTCTCAGGAGGGTGAAGTAGAGTGCTTTTCCAAGGTTTAGTTACTGGGTGGTTGGGTGAAGGGTACTGTGGTTAATACATGTGAAGGGCAGAGTGATGTAATTGCTGGAGAGCATATGTCTGGTCCTTATTTTCCAGAGCTACGCCAACACCAGGTGGAGTGTGAGTTCTCTGACCCCAGGGAACTTACAGTGGAGGCAGACTTTTGGGTGAGTACCAGAGAGTCTGAAGAGGCATTTGGGGGTGCTCCTGAAGGGAGTGGTCTAGGTGGTTCCCGACCAAGTGAGGTGGGAGAGGATTGTAGTGTCCCAGGTAGGTCTCAGAGCCTAACCTGTACCGTAGGGCTACCTTTTGAGGGAAGCCCCGCAGTGTCAGAAGAACTTGGGGGGATGACTGTAGACAGCATCCCAACAGTTCTGGTGTCTGGCAGTACCACTCCTAGTGAGGGGGTGCAGAAGTCCAGACATAGGGTTGAGAGGGGGTGGCCGACCCCAGTGGAGGATCTTGAAAGTCAGGGGTCAGCTCTGAGAGCAGAGCCCCCCAGGAATGACCCAGGTGAAACCGTTTCTGGTTTGGGGGAAACCCAGACTCTGCCGGATGGGCAGAGGTCGGGAGACCTGCGCCAACCAGACTCTTGTGTGGCCCTTGGGGACGGCGTGTCCCTTGTGGGGGGTGAGAGTGCCCCCCAGGAAGTCCTGGCATGCCAGGCAAAGATTCAACCTCAGGGTGGTGACTCTGGGTTGGATAACTGGGTTCAGAGGTTAAACTTTGACCTGGTGGGGGGTAGATGTGCCCCCCAGAAAGTCCTGGAATGCCAGGCAATGGTTCAACCTCAGGGTGGTGACTCTGGGTTGGCTTACCAGGTGAAGAGGTCAAACTCTGACCGGGTGGGAGGTAGGTGTGCCTCCCAAGAAGTCCTGCTGTGCCAGGCAATTGTCCAACCTCAAGGTGTTGACTCTGGGTTGGATGGTCAGGTTCAGAGGTTAAACTCTGACCTGGTGGGAGGTAGGTGTGCCCCCCAGAACGTCCTGGCGTGCCAGGCAGTTGTCCAACCTCAGGGTGTCGACTCTGGGTTGGATGGCCAGGTTCAGAGGTTAAACTCTGACCTGGTGGGAGGTAGGTGTGCCTCCCAGAAAGTCCTGGGGTGCCAGGCAATTGCCCAACCTCAGGGTGGTGACTCTGGGTTGGCTAACCAGGTTCAGAGGTCAAACTCTGACCTGGTGGGGGGTAGGTGTGCCCCCCAGAAAGTCCTGGTATACCAGGCAATGGTTCAACCTCAGGGTGGTGACCCTGGGTTGGAGAACCAGGCTCAGAGGTTAAACTCTGACCTGGTGGGAGGTAGGTGTGCCTCCCTGAAAGTCCTGGCCTGCCAGGCAATGGTTCAACCTCAGGGTGGTGACTCTGGGTTGGATATCCCGGTTCAGAGGTTAACCTCTGACCTGGTGGGGGGTAGGTGTGCCCCCCAGAAAGCCCTGGTGTACCAGGCAGTTGTCCAACCTCAGGATGGTGACCCTAGGTTGGAGAACCAGGTTCAGAGGTTAAACTCTGACCTGGTGGAGGGTCAGTGTGCCCTCCAGGAAGTCCTGGCATGCCAGGCGATTGTTCAACTTCAGGGTGGTGACTCTGAGTTGAATGGCCCAGTTCAGAGGTTAAACTCTGACCTGGTGGAGGGTCAGGGTGCCCTCCAGAAAGTCCTGGCGTGCCAGGCAATTGTTCAACCTCAGAGTGCTGACTCTGGGTTGGATAACCGGGTTCTGAGGTTAAACTCTGACCTGGTGGGGGGTAGGTGTGCCCCCCAGAAAGTCCTGGCGTGCCAGGCAATTGTTCAACCTCAGGGCGGTGACTCTGGGTTGGATACCCAGGTTCAGAGGTTAAACTCTGACCTGGTGGGAGGTAGGTGTGCCTCCCAAGAAGCCCTGCTGTGCCAGGCAATTGTCCAACCTCAGGGTGTTGATTCTGGGTTGGATGACCAGGTTCAGAGGTTAAACTCTGACCTGGTGGGGGGTAGGTGTGCCCCCCAGAAAGTCCTGGCGTGCCAGGCAATTGCCCAACCTCAGGGTGGTGACCCTGGGTTGGGGAACCAGGCTCAGAGGTTAAATTCTGACCTGGTGGGAGGTAGGTGTGCCTCCCAGAAAGTCCTGGTGCGCCAGGCAATTGTTCAACTTCAGGGTGGTGACTCTGAGTTGAATGGTCAGGTGCAGAGGTTAAACTCTGACCTGGTGGAGAGTCAGTGTGCCCTCCAGGAAGTCCTGGCGTGCCAGGCAATTGTTCAACTTCAGGGTGGTGACTCTGAGTTGAATGGGCAGGTGCAGAGGTTAAACTCTGACCTGGTGGGGGGTAGGTGTGCCTCCCAGGAAGTCCTGGTTTGCCAGGCAGTGATCCAGTCTGAGGGTACAGACCCTGGGCTGGAAGACCAGGTTCAGGGTGTCCCCCCGGACCTGGAGGGAGGGGCTACTGATAACAGTGCCCCTACCATGTTGTCTTCTGAGGAGGCCACTCCTAGTTGGAGGGTGCTGGACCCCAGAAGGGAGGGCAGGGGGAGGGAAGCCTCACCCCGGGCCCTAGTCCAACCTGAAGGTACAGGCCCCAGGTTGGAGGGCCAGTGGCAGGTTAACAGCCCTGCACTGGTGGAGGAATGGTACAGGGTGACTTCTGTAAGCACCCTGACCATGTTGGACTCTGGGGGTACCGCTCCAGGAGGGAGGGTACAAAGCCCCAGAGGGGAGGACCAGGTTCAGGCTGTCATCCCTGACCTGGTGGAAGGGAGAGTGGTTAAAGGGTGCCCAGCACCTGGGGCTACCGCCCCCCACTCTCCACAGCCACAGTGGTTGGAGAGCTTTGAGAGGCCTGGGGCCTGGCTCTCATCCCTGGCAGCTGTCAGTAATCACTGTGGCTTGCTGTCCGGGTGGACAGAGTTATCCCTGGGGAGGGGACAAGTGTCACACCCCAGGGGTAGAGTGGGCAACCCCACTATGTTGGTCATGGTGGTACTATCCTGCTCCTGGGATACATCTGTGAGCAAAGTAAGGTTAGGTGCTGCACAGATGGGATCCGCAGGAAAGGAGAAAGGTTCCCCATGGATGGGCTTAGTGGGCCCTGAGAGTATGGACAGAGGAATCCAATGGGAGTCAGGAAGGCGAAGAACTGGAGCATGCCCCTGCTGTTGTGGGCCTGGGTCCTTGTTCTGTCGCCTCAAACAGGGAAGTACATCAGGATAGTGATTGTTCTCCCCTGGCTTTAGGCTGGTGGGGGGTCATGTTGGACCTGGCTTTTTGACAGGGACATCCCCAAACTTTTTGCCTCCTTCCTCCTATTTTTTCTGACCTGTTGTTGTTGGCTTTTGACCTCTGAGCACTTTACCACTGCTAACCAGTGCTAAAGTGCATATGCTCTCTGTGTAAATTGTACTATTGATTGGTTTATCCATGATTGACTATTTAATTTACCTATAAGTCCCTATTAGAGTGCACTACATGTGCCTAGGGCATGTAGATTAAATGCTACTAGTGGGCCTGCAGCACTGGTTGTGCCACCCACCTCAGTAGCCCCTTAACCTTGTCTCAGGCCTGCCATTGCCAGGCCTGTGTGTGCAGTTTCACTGCCACTTCAACTTGGCATTTAAAAGTACTTGCCAAGCCTAGAAATCCCCTTTTTCTACATATAAGTCATCCCTAATGTGTGCCCTAGGTAACCCCTAGAGCAGGGTGCTGTGTAGGTAAAAGGCAGGACATGTACCTGTGTAGTTATATGTCCTGGTAGTGTAAAACTCCTAAATTCGTTTTTACACTACTGTGAGGCCTGCTCCCTTCATAGGCTAACATTGGGGCTGCCCTCATACACTGTTGAAGTGGCAGCTGCTGATCTGAAAGGAGCAGGAAGGTCATATTTGGTATGGCCCGAATGGTAATATAAAATCCTGCTGACTGGTGAAGTCGGATTTAATATTACTATTCTAGAAATGCCACTTTTAGAAAGTGAGCATTTCTTTGCACTAAAAACTTGTTGTGCCCTTCAATCCACGTCTGGCTAGGTTTAGTTGACAGCTCCTTGTGCATTCACTCAGACACACCCCAAACACAGGGTACTCAGCCTCACTTGCATACATCTGCATTTTGAATGGGTCTTCCTGGGCTGGGAGGGTGGAGGGCCTGCCCTCACACAAAGGACTGCCACACCCCCTACTGGGACTCTGGCAGACAGGATTGAACTGAAAGGGAACTTGGTGCATTTCTTAGAGACTCTTTGAAGTCACCCCCACTTCAAAGGCACAACTTAGTATAAAACAGGGCCTCTGCCCTACCTCATCAGACACTTGCTGGAGAAGAAACCTGAACCAGAAACTACATCCTGCCAAGAAGAACTGCCTGGCTGCTCAAAGGACTCACCTGTCTGCTTTCTCCAAAGGACTGCTGTCTTGCTGTTGCCCTGCTGCCTTGCTGAACTCTTGTCTGGCTGTGAAAGTGCTCTCCAAGGGCTTGGATAGAGCTTGCCTCCTGTTCCTTGAAGTCTCAGGACCAAAAAGACTTCTTCCTTTCACGTGGACGCTCCGTGTGCCGAAAATTTCGACGCACAGCTTGTTTCGCGGCGAGAAAAACGCCGCACACCGACGCTGATCAATGCGACGCCCTCGGGACGATCGAGACTTCGACGCACAACCTCGCAAGGACAAAGCCGCCCGACTTCCAAGGAGAAATCGACGCGACGCCTACCGTGAGTGCGAAACTTTGACGCACGGCCTCGCAAGGACAACGCCGCCCGACTTCCAAGGAGAAATCGACGCGACGCCTGCCGTGAGACCAAAATTTCGACGCACGGCCTCGCAAGGACAACGCCGCCCGACTTCCAAGGAGAAATCGACGCGACGCCTACCGTGAGATCGAAACTTCGAAGCGCAGCCCCGCAGAACGACGCGCAGCCGGAAAATAAGCAGGAGAATCCACGCACAGACCCGGGACATCTGGTAATCCCCGCGATCCACAAAAAGAGACTGTCTGCGCGCCAGAAAACGACGCCCGACTTCCCCGCGTGGAAAAGAACGACGCAAGTCTGTGTGTGCTGAGGAGAAATCGACGCACACACCCCTTTTTCCACGCATCTCTTCTCCTGTGGCCCTCTGAGGAGATTTCCCACCAGAAACCAGGTACTCTGTGCTTGAAAGACACTTTATTGCTTTTTAAAAGACTTAAAGACACTTAATATCACTTTTCAGTGATATCTTTACAAATTCGTATTGCAACTTTGATCGTTTTGACCTACAAGTACCCAGATAAATATTCTATATTTTTCTAAACACTGTGTGGTGTATTTTTGTGGTGTTATACTATGGTGTTGTATGATTTATTGCACAAATGCTTTACACATTGCCTTCTAAGTTAAGCCTGACTGCTCGTGCCAAGCTACCGGAGGGTGAGCACAGGCTGATTTTGGATTGTGTGTGACTTACCCTGACTAGAGTGAGGGTTCTTGCTTGGACAGAGGGCAACCTAACTGCCAACCAAAAACCCCATTTCTAACAATTTGCAATTATGACGGATTACTACATTTGTCAATTCTTCATGATTAATTAAGCTTGTTTATATTAATGGCGAACTACTCCGTGGGCACAATTTCCCACGTACATTATTTTCTTTGCTAAAATCACACTACCTTATACGATTTTGGTTACATGATATATGAATATATGTAGGTCCTTCTTTTTCTGCGTCACCAATCCCTCCTCTGATGACTAAGTATGTTATCACATCAAATCTTCCACCACAAATTTTATTCCATTAAAATTCTGTTTTAATAATTTGGCACTCCAGTCAATTCCCTCTTCCTTTTTGTTCCTTTTGATTTTTCTCGGTATATTTCTATCATTTTATTTTGTTCTTTCTCTTCTCTTTTCCTTTTGTTTCTTGTTTTCAATATTTTAATGGCTTTCCATATTCCCCAAATACCTAATAAGCAAATTAATACTATTAATATTCCTTTTACTATTTTCAGTAACAATCCATTCCAAATGCTGCTGAGCCAATTTCCCACGGAAGCAAATCATTTTCCAACCTTTTCCCATACTCCTGGTTCTTTCAATTCTTTCAAATCTGTACTTTCGTTAGTTAAATTTGTAAGCATTTTTCTAATTTGCCAGCTGTTGTCTGGAATATAAGAACAACAGTGACGTGCATCAAGCATTTTGCAAACGCCGCCATCCTTTGCTAAAAGAATGTCTAAAGCAAGCCGATTTTGAAGAGTCATAGCTCTTTCTGCAGCAAGTTCATCATCCATCAGGATTATAGCTCCTGGGAATTTTGTCAGCATGTTATCCACAATAGTAGACAACTTTTGTATCTTAATTGAATTCAATATGACTCCTTCTGAAGGAATCATCGCTCCAAATATATCTCCTACCACACCAGAAGCTGTCTCCCTTTTCTGAATATGATGTGATTCAGACAGCTTTGGAAAATTCTTTAAGTCGTCCAGTTGATAAATCTTTGGAAATACTATTCCCAAATAACATCTCCCACACCGTCCTTTTGGAAGACGATAATAGGCATTAAGTCCACAAATATAATATACCCCTGGAATAACTTGGTCTTGTCCATTCAGCATGAACGTCCATTTAGCTTGAAACAAAAACGTATGTTTACATTCACTCGTTCCCACAAAGATTGTGTCATAATATGATTTAGGTCTATGCACACAGAGGGGGTCATTCCAACCCTAGCGGTCGGTGTTAAGCGGCGGCCAACCCGCCAACAGGCAGGCGGTCAAAAAAATGGAATTCTGACCCTGGCGGAAACCGCCAACACAGACCGCAACTTTAACACTCCGACCACCGCGGCGGGACAAACAAACAGCGCAGCGGTCACCGCCAACAGACAGGCGGGAGACAATGTACCGCCCACCCTATCACAACTCACCAATCCGCCACCTTTTCCGGGGCGGGAGCCCGCCGATAAAAACACAGCGGAAACAGACTACGAACGGGAAAACGCTCACCTCTACACATTCCACGAGGAATCTGGACAGCATGGAACCAGAACTACACATCCTACCAGCTATTGTCTACCTGCTCCTCTACCAGGAGCACGAACGCCGGCGCAGAAGACAACAGTGAGTACTGCACCTACGACACAGGGGAGGGTGGATGAGAAAAGATTACGGGCACACACATACGCGACACACCCACCCTCACCCACAACTACCTACACATCAATACAGAGCAACAACTCAGAGTGACACCCCCCAAACCCCCCGGAAGAATGCCAAGACAAAATAAAATGATCATGAAATTCAAATATATTGTAAGGCTAAGTAAAAAAAAAAATCCAACATCTATAACTATATACACATATGTAAATTGTCCTGTCCAAATTGGGTTTCAGTCATTGTACGTGGGCCAATGGGCCTCAACACATGGGCAAAGCCCACACAGGAGACCCGAATCCATTGGAGAGAACACTGCAGGGGCATCAGATAGAAAAACTACAGGCACCTCAGGGGGAAGGGAAGGGGAGGCACCTCAGCCACATGAGTCGACGACGCCAGATCCACGAGGGGCCTCCATGGCCACTGTCCCATCCTGGGGAGTGCAAAGCCACAGTCTCACAAGTCTCTACAGTGGGTGGCTTGCCCACTGTTACATCCTGGGGAGTGCAAAGCCACAGTCTCACAAGTCTCTACAGTGGGTGGCTTGCCCACTGTGCCATCCTGAGGAGTGCAAAGCCACAGTCTCACAAGTCTCTACAGTGGGTGGCTTGCCCACTGTTACATCCTGGGGAGTTCAAAGCCACAGTCTCTCAAGTGGATTACAGACTCCACTGGTACTGGAGGAGGCATGGTGCCCAGAGTGCATCGTGCAGCCCTGCCCGACACAGATCCAGGCCTGCCCCTTCTGCCAATGGGCCAGCGGTGCTTGACTTGAAGGGTCCAGCGGAGCGGTGCTTGAGATGAAGGGCCCAGCGGAGCGGTGCTTGAGATGAAGGGCCCAGCGGAGCGGTGCTTGAGATGAAGGGCCCAGCGGAGCGGTGCTTGAGATGAAGGGCCCAGCGGAGCAGTGCTTGAGACGGCGGTGCCCAGCGGAGCAGTGCTTGAGACGGCGGTGCCCAGCGGAGCGGTCCTTGAGATGAAGGGCCCAGCGGAGCGGTGCAGAGATGAAGGGCCCAGCGGAGCTGTGCTTGAGACGGCGGTGCCCAGCGGAGCGGTGCTTGAGATGAAGGGCCCAGCGGAGCGGTGCAGAGATGAAGGGCCCAGCGGAGCGGTGCTTGAGATGAAGGGCCCAGCGGAGCGGTGCTTGAGATGAAGGGCCCAGCGGAGCGGTGCTTGAGATGAAGGGCCCAGCGGAGCGGTGCTTGAGACGGCGGTGCCCAGCGGAGCGGTGCTTGAGACAGCAGTGTCCAGCGGAGCGGTGCTTGAGATGAAGGGACCAGCGGAGCGGTGCAGAGATGAAGGGCCCAGCGGAGCGGTGCAGAGATGAAGGGCCCAGCGGAGCGGTGCTTGAGACGGCGGTGCCCAGCGGAGCGGTGCTTGAGATGAAGGGCCCAGCGGAGCGGTGCTTGAGATGAAGGGCCCAGCGGAGCGGTGCTTGTCTTGAAGGGCCCTGTTCAGCGGTGCTTGTCTTGAAGAGCCCTGTTCAACGGTGCTTGTCTTGAAGGGCCCTGTTCAGCGGTTCTTGAGACGGCGGTGCCCTGTTCAGCGGTGCTTGTCTTGAAGGGCCCTGTTCAGCGGTGCTTGTCTTGAAGGACCCTGTTCAGCAGTTCTTGAGACGGCGGTGCCCTGTTCAGCGGTGCTTGTCTTGAAGGGCCCTGTTCAGCGGTGCTTGTCTTGAAGGGCCCTGTTCAGCGGTTCTTGAGACGGCGGTGCCCTGTTCAGCGGTGCTTGTCTTGAAGGGCCCTGTTCAGCGGTGCTTGTCTTGAAGGTCCCTGTTCAGCGGTTCTTGACATGTGTCTTCAGGGCACCATATCCGGCCAATATATGGAGTTCACTCGCCATCCGACTTCTCGCTTGCGGGGCCCTCCTGTGCTGGAGTCCCGGGCCCGTGGGTGTCCTCCTTCACACCCGGAATGGGGCTGGTGGGGCCCTCCTGGGCAGCTCACCTGCTGCCAGACTTGTCGGCCGTGCTGCCCTTGCCATCCTTCTGTGATTCTCTGTGGCCCTTGCCTCCCTTTGTAGATGTGCCAGGTGGCACCCCACTTCCTGACGGTGCCAGGGTAGTGCCTTTGGAGTCTGCCGTCTCTGGCCTCTCGCGCCGGGCCTTGCCTTTTTTGTTTTTTTTCCCAGGGGGTGGGCTGGCTGTCCCTTTACTGCTGGCCGATGTAGCTGCCCTTGAAGGTGGTGGACTCCAATATCCTTGTACTATGGTCATTGTAGGTCAAGGGGTTGTGGTGGCTGAGGTGCTGATTGGACTCTTACGAGATGGAGGGGGTGGGTCAGGTGATGGAAAGAGGTTAATTTTGGACAGGAAAAACTTTTTAGGAGCAGTGGGAAGGGTAGGTGCAGTGAGTATGGGAGTGGAGGAAGAGGATGTGGTTGTAGTCAAGTGTGGTGTCTTTGGGTGCAGGTGCTTGTGACGGAGGCTGTCGTGAGGTGGATGGCTGTTGGGTGGGTGGGTGGCTGCCTGACTTTGTGTGGTTTGGAAGAGGGGGTGACAGACACACTGGGAGAGGACACAGGGGACGTGTAAATGGCAGTGGGGGTGTGACTGCACGTGTGCGGAGTGTTCTGGTGGGTGTGCTGGTGATGGACGTAGTGGCTGATGATGTTGTGCATGAAAGTGTGAGTGGAGACGTCACAGGGAGGGAGGAGGGAGACAAGGAGGAGGGGGACACAGAGGAGGCAGTGGCTGTTGGAATGTCTGCATGTGGCTGTTGCTTGTGTGAATGCTTGTGTGATGTGTGGTGCTTATGTCTGGATGAGCTGCCCTTGGGTGTTGAGGTGTGTGCAGGCTGGTCTGTAGGTGTGTCTGGGATAGGCAGAGGAACAGGGGAGTGGGACTGGGTGGAGGAAGTTGGAGGAGGGAGGCAGTAGACAGGGACAATGGCTGCCATCTGTGCTGAGGCCAGAGCGTTGAATGATCGCTGATGGGCAGCCTGACCCGAATGAATGCCCTCCAGGTATGCATTGCTCCGGTGCACCTCCCTTTCTACCCCCTGGATGGCATTCAAAAGGGTAGACTGCCCAACAATGAGCGTCCTGAGGAGGTCAATGACCTCCTCACTGAGGGCAGCAGGGGTAACTGGGGCAGGGCCTGAGGTGCCTGGGGCGAAGGAGATGCCCGCCTTCATGTGCGAGCAGGCACAGGGCGAATGCTGAGGGGCTGCTTGGAGAGCGGAGCTGGTGCGCTGGGTGGCGGCTGTACCTGTTGTTGCGGTGAGCACGGATGTTGCCGCCACCACAAGGGAGCTCCCTTCCGAGGACATGTCTGTGTCGCTGATGTCTCCACGTGTCCCCGTTGTGGAGCTCCCCTCGCCCTCCGTCTCACTGGTGAACTACGAGTCGGTTGCATGGCCCTCCAGGGCCATGTGAGATGCAGCTCCCTCGTGCTCCGATGCCACTTCTCCTCCGCCTGATGATGCTAATGCACACATGAACAGGAAGAGCAGCAAAAAGGAGGGGGGGAAATAAAGACATGTTGAGTGCATGCATTGGCAACACAGTTGGCGGAGAGGACAGACACAGAAGCCCCCTGCACTACGCCGCGCACTTGGGGTACACTACTCAATCATTGGGACTTGGCCTACAAGCCTATGGACGACAACTGCACACATAGGTGACACAGGGCCATGGATAGCTGTACTTGGCACCCTACAGAGGTGGGGGGCGGGGACACAGGGCCATGCCTTACGGAGGGGCCTAGCCTACAGAAATCGCCCTGGCCTAAGGATACCCACTGCCCTCCTCCCCCACCCAGACACCTCCACTGCGCGCTAAGATAGCAGAATGTGCTGGTACTCACCCCCTTGTGTCTGCTGTGATGTCCTCACGCGCCCATCCAAATCTGGGTAGGCCACCGCCAGGATCCGAGACATCAGGGGGGTCAATTGACGAGTGGCCCCCCTCCTACGTTGGGAGGCCATCCCCAGCAGAGCCTCCGCGGTCTTCCTGCTCCTGCGGCGGATGTCCTCCCACCTCTTGCGGCAGTGGGTGCCCCGTCTGTTGTGGACCCCCAGGGTCCGGACGTCCTTGGCGATGGCACGCCAAATGTCGATTTTATGATGGGCGCTAACCTATGTCACATGTACAGGGGGAGAAATAACATTGTCATAATTTTCTGCATGCTCGATGTGAGTGGCCCCCCATCCCCACCCTTGCCATGTGGCACATGCTCTCATCCGTCGTTTGATGCATGCCTCAATCGCTCCCTTACCCACCATCTTTCATCCACCCGACTCAACACAGGCATTGCCCCCAAAGCATGCTCCCAGTGTATTTACCTGTTGGTCTGGAGGACCGTAGAGTAGCGCATACTGGGGGAGGACCCCATCCACGAGTTTCTCCAATTCTTCAGAAGTGAAGGCAGGGGCCCTTTCCCCAGTCGCAGCAGCCATTGTATCTTCCAGACCGAGGTCACAGCAGCACTTGCAGTATAGGTCCTCTCCTGTGGATGATCAGGTCTCGAGTGATTAAGCAGATAGAAAATGGCGGTCACGTCCGCGGCGGTCACGTCCGCGGCGGTCACGTCCGCGGCGGTGCGTACCGCGGCGGTGCGTACCGCGGCGGTGCGTGCCGCGACCGCCGGCGCACTTCGTCATTGGCTCCTGAAACGCATAGGGTTCAATGTTAACCAATGCGGCTTTGCGCCGCGGTCTTCGACCGCCTACAGCCACGGTGTGCCACGCCAGCGCATTGACCTCACATCCCATTGTCGCACTTCACAGGTCAGGCAGCCGCCATTTCAAGGGCCCACATGGATTAATTTCTAATGCGTCACACATGCCTAGGCCTTGCATCGACACTCATACAAGCCATTCAATGCATAGAGAATCGTGTACTGTGCAAGCTGTGGGAACGTACCTGTGGGTTGATTGACTCTGTGCTCGCTGTTGTCCTTCCTAGGCACCGTCCGCTGGGACTTGCGAGGAGATGGAGGAATGTTCCCGTGTACAGACCGCTGGTGGACCTGTCGACAATGGAGGAACGACATGTCATTCTGACATACAGGCTTGACCGAGCCACTATACAGGAACTGTGTGCCCAGCTGGAGCCAGACCTGATGTCACCCATCCGCCAACCCACAGGGATCCCCCCTCTAGTGCAGGTGCTGTCAGTACTCCATTTTTTGGCAAGTGGGTCATTTCAAACAACAGTGGCCATTTCATCAGGGATGTCTCAGCCTATGTTTTCAAAGGTGTTGTCCAGAGTGTTGTCTGCCCTGCTCAAACACATGCGGAGATACATCGTTTTCCCTGAGGTGGGGGATTTGCCTACAGTGAAGGGTGATTTCTATGCCCTTGGACATATTCCCAACATCATTGGTGCCATTGTTGGGACACATGTGGCTTTGGTACCCCCCAGTGAAAGTGAACAGGTGTACAGGAACAGAAAAAGTTATCATTCCATGAATGTCCAGGTGGTCTGTTTGGCTGACCAGTACATCTCCCATGTAAATGCCAAGTTCCCTGGGCCAGTGCATGACGCGTGCATCATGCGAAATAGCAGCATCCCTTATGTGATGGAACAACTACAGAGACACCGTGTGTGGCTAATTGGTGACTCAGGTTACCCCAACCTGTCGTGGTTACTGACCCCAGTGAGGAATCCCAGGACAAGGGCAGAGGAACGGTACAATGAGGCACATGGGCGTACTAGGAGGGTGATCGAGCGGACCTTCGGCCTCCTGAAGGCCAGGTTTAGGTGCCTGCATATGACAGGTGGATCCCTAATGTACTCTCCAAAGAAGGTGTGCCAGATCATCGTGGCCTGCTGTATGCTTCACAACCTGGCTTTGCGACGCCAGGTGCCTTTTCTGCAGGAGGATGGTCCAGATGGTGGTGTTGTAGCAGCTGTGGAGCCTGCGGAGAGTGAAGAGGAGGAAGACGAAGAGGACGACACAGACAACAGGGACACAGTGATACAGCAGTATTTTCAATAACACACAGGTAAGAATCAACACCGGCATTTTACATTTACTTACAGTCTCCTGCCTCTCTACTGTCTGTCCTTTTCACCCAGTGTATGCTAACAGAGTTGTGACTTTCCCTTCCAATTTCAGAGATGTGGGCCCCACTGCGTGACCTCTGCTTTGTTTGCCCATGGACTACAGCTGTGTGACAGTGGTATGTTGTCATCACAATGTAACTGGTCATTTTGGCACGTTTATGTCTAATACATATTTTCAAAAATACAGGCAGACTCCAGATTATTTGTGTGCAATAAGTGTGTTTATTAAAGTGCTCAATTTTGGGACATGGTTGAAAATCGGTGATGGGTGATGGTGGAGGAATATCTATGGCAGAGTCCAGATTCTCAGTCTCACAGGTGCATTTTCCATATGCCTGTGGAAGGTGGAGCAGGGGCAGTTTAAGGTTGGACAGGGTGACAATGTGGGACAGTGGGATGACATCAGGGGGTATCCTTTCCTGGCGGGGGTCTTGGCATCCTACTCTGTCTTCTTCCTAGATCTCAGGCCCCGCTTGCGGGGTGGTTCTTCTTCTGCAGTAGGTGGGGTTCTGGGGTCCGGTTGTTCCTGTGTCGTGGCCTCCTGTCCACTAGCGCCGGCAGAGGTGGTAGCCTGTTCCTGGTCCATGCTAGTGACAGGGGCCCTTTGTGGTGCCACATGGTCCCGCAATGTGGTGACAATCTGGTTGAGAGCCACAACGATGGTGCCCATTGCGGAACTAATGTTTCTCAGTTCTTCCCTGAACCCCATAAACTGTTCCTCCTGCAGTACCTGGATCTCCTGGAACCTGGCCAGGACCGTCGCCATCGTCTCCTGGGAGTGGTGGTATGCTCCCATGATGGAGGTGAGGGCCTCGTGGAGAGTGGGTTCCCTGGGCCTGTCCCCCCCCTGTCGCACAGCAGCCCTCCCAGTTCCCCTGTTTCCCTGGGCCTCTGTCCCCTGGACCGTGTGCCCACTACCACTGCCCCCAGGTCCCTGTTGTTGTTGGGGTGGTGGGTTAACCTGGGTGCCCTGTAGTGGTGGACACACCGCTGATTGACGTGTCCTGGAGACAGAGGCATGGGCCCGCTGGGTGGGTGCTGTGCTGGTGTTCCCAGAGGGGGGTAGGTCTGCTGCAGCCTGTGGCTGTCTGAGGGGAACCGACTGTCCCGAGGTCCCCGATGGGCCGGGCTGGTCATCTGGGTCCAGGGAGACAGAGCTTCTGTCATCACTGGGGGCCTCTTCTGGGGGTGGGATGGACATTTCTGGACCCTCCTGGGCGGTGTGGTGGCGTTCGGGTCCTGCAGGGGTATAAGAGTATGGTTATTGCTTCTGTGTGTGCCATAGCGTGCATTGGGTGGGTGCCCGTGTACCCCAGTGCTGGCATTCCTTTGTGGGGGCTGTTGTGACGGCGGTTTGTGGGGGAGATGGGTATGTGCAGTGGGCATGCTTAGGTGATGGCTGTCGATGGTTTGTGGTGGCATGCAGGGTTTGGTGTTGGGATGGGTGGGTTGTGATGGTGAGACGTT
This sequence comes from Pleurodeles waltl, assembly GCF_031143425.1. NCBI lineage: Eukaryota > Metazoa > Chordata > Amphibia > Caudata > Salamandridae > Pleurodeles > Pleurodeles waltl. The sequence goes on from NC_090437.1 coordinate 1,040,077,476, forward strand.
AGCAATGAGGATGTGTGATGGTGGTGGGGGGGAGGGTGGGGGTATGAGTTGGCATGCTGGTGGGGTGGGGGGGATGAAGTAGTGAAGATGAGACTTACCAGAGTCCATTCCTCCGCCTACTCCTGCGAGGCCCTCAGGATGCAGGATGTTCAAGACCTGCTCCTCCCATGTTGTAAATTCTGGGGGAGGAGGTGGGGGTCCGCCGCCAGTCCGCTGCACCGCGATGTTGTGCCTGGATACCATGGAACGCACCCTCCCCCGTAGGTCGTTCCACCGCTTCCTGATGTCGTCCCGATTTCGTGGATGCTGTCCCACAGCGTTGACCCTGTCCGCTATTCTGCTCCATAGCTCCATCTTCCTGGCAATGGTGGTGTGCTGCACCTGTGTCCCGAAGAGCTTGGGCTCTACCCGAACTATTTCCTCCACCATGACCCTGAGTTCTGCGTCTGAGAACCTGGGGTGTTTTGGGGGTGCCATGGGGTGGTGTGGATGAGGTGTGGGGTGGTGTTTGCGGTGATGAGTGTGGTGAGTGTAGTGGTGTGTGTTGTTTTGTGCGTGGTTGTTGTGTGGGTGATGGTGTAGTGTGCCTCTGTGTGATGGTGTTCTCTATTCTGTGCTGTCTCTCTCTGGGCTTCGTCTCTGATTTTTGGTCATAGGGGTTTGTGGGTGATGTGGGTGTGTGTTTTATAGTTAATTGGGTGTGTGGGAGTGTTGTGTGTATGTGTTTCAGGTGTGTGTATTTCAAATTGTCCAATGTGGCCGTGTTTTGGAGCTGTATGTGTATTTTGAGCGCGGCGGTGTGTACCGCCAATAGAATACCGCGGTTGAAAGACCGCCGCATGGATTCGTGGGTCGTAATGGCATGGGCGTATTTCTGTTGCCGTGACGGTGGAGGTTTGGTCTTCGCCAGTTTAATGCTGGCCGTTGGTGTGGCGGACTTTTGTAGATGTCGGGTTTTTGGCGGTTTGCCTCTTGAGGTTCAGAATGACGATGGCGGTTTACCGCGACCGCGGCGGTGTTGTGGCGGCCTTCTGACCGGCGGTAAGCGCCTTTTACCGCCGAGGTCAGAATGACCCCCAGAGCCTCCCTACGTGTAATGCATCTAAAGCTAGTTTCCCTTGTGTCTTTATCGCAGCAAAAGCATAGTTATCTACAGATGTCCTTTTGTGTAATTCCCTTTCTAATTTCTCCTTCCCCGCTTTTCTCCTATCGTCAGTGTGATCTAAAAAACTTTTCTCCATCGGTGAAACAAGCATGTAAGGTTCTCTCTGTGAGCATAAGCTATGTGAAAAGGTGACAATGGCTCAAAGAAACCCCTCATTAACTTTATATAATAATCTCTTGCTACTTTACTCAGGTACTCTATTAAGGGGATATATGCAAATACAACATCCTGATTGGAATAAAAGTAGTGAATATACTCCTGGCCATAAAATCTGGTCATTATTAAACTACATGAAATCCCATACGTAAGAGGCATGCTATGATATGTCACTCCTTCCATTACTGAGGTAGGTATTTGTGTGCACACATAACAATCTTTCGCATCCATTGTCTCAACATACTCATTCAACAAGCGATAGAAAACGTTGGACGAAAGTTCCTTCTTATCATGCAAATGTCTTTCTTCTTGTTCAAGTTTCTTCAAAGGAGTTAGTTCAGTAGTAGGTTTAGAAGTAGAAGCATCATTCGCGTCTCTTTCATTCCCGCCATGCATTCCAAGAATTATTGCCATAACTGTTAGTACACATGCAGTTATTATACCTATACACATGTATTTACAACACTTCATCTTATGTCCCTGTGTAGTGTAGCCTGTCATGATCTATATAGAATCAGAAAGTTGAAGACACTTTATCAAATCAGATTTGCAGACATATATATATAAAGCTGAATGAGTTCAATGTTCACATGATTCTCTTTAGCAGCTTAGTCTCTTCTCGGTTTAGCAGCTTTGTCTCAAGATCGGTTTCGAAGTCAATCAGGTTAGCAATGTCTCATCCGGTTCAAAAGTCAATCAGGTTATCAATGTCTTATTCGGTAATGTTCATGGAATTTCACTTTTCAGGTACCAAAGTGTTGTTCTGCTTCTTCGTTCTCAAGACTGAGAGATAGGAATTCGTCTGACCAATCGTTAGTGGCTATGTATGCCCACTCGGGACAGAATATCTTCTACTCAGTGTTCTTTTCCTTTTCAATTTTGCATCTCTTTTTTTTGACTCTCTCTCGCTGGTGCCTTGTTCCTCGGCTGGGTCTTTCTCTTCACTTGGTGTTGTTATTGCGACAGACACTTCTTTTCTTTTCTCTTTCAACTTTGGCCCTTCATTTTCGTTTAATATTTCTCTAGTCCTTAATTTCACTGGCGATATGCTTTGTCTCCGTTTCGCACTGTTTTCACCTGATGGACCTGCAACCGGTTCTGGAAGAGTTTGAACAGTTTCACCCTGTCCTGTCTTGTCTTCTCTCCCTAGCAGGTCAATCAGGTTTTCCTTTTCTTTTCCTGTATCTTCTTCTTCTGGGAAAGCCCTCCTCTGATCAGGCTCTCCTGCTCCTTGACCTGTCGCAGGCTCTTTGTCACCTTCAGTATCTTTGTCACTTCCTGAGGTTTCTCCTTGGTCCTCCTCAAATGAATCAGTTGTTTCTTCCTCAGAAAATATCTCCCCTTCCTCTATTTCTGCTTGTTCACCTCCTGGTTCTCATTGATCTGTCTCGGTGCCTGGTGCTCTCTTGTCAGTCACTGGCGATTTCAGCGCTTCAACTTCCTCTTCTGTGGGGCACGTCAAACCTTTTCGTGTGACTGGCGGGAATCCACTTGGGAACTCGCGCACACTTCACAGCGGTGGTAGTTGTCAGACTCACTTGGAAAGGTCCTTTCCTATGGGGTTCTAGACACAACTTCCTCACGTGCTTCTTTATCATGACCCAGTCACCTGCTTTCAGGGCGTGTCCTGGACCTTGGATCGGTGGTAAGGTGGTTGCCTCCACCTGGTGAGAAAAAGAGCGCACCACATCAGCTAGACCTTTGCAGTAGTCCAACACCATATTATCTGTAATATTCACAAGAGCATTTGCAGGAACTGCTGGAATCCTCCATGCACAGGCATCTCAATAAAATCCATTTGCATCGTGCTGAATGGACCACCTGCTCTTCCAATGTGGCTCAAATTTACCACTGTTCCCTTCCCTGCGTTCATTTGTTGGCAAATGACGCAACAATGGCAAACTGCTTCAGCAACTTGACGGAATTTGGGATTAAACCAATCGATTTTAAATAATCTAATCATGGCATCCCTCCCAAGGTGGGCTTGTCCATGATACAATCTGGCTAACTGCGTTAAAAGACTGTCTGGCAGAACCAATCTCTCTTCACTTGAAACCCACAAATCATCTGGTTTCTTTATGCACTGTAACTTGCTCCATGAGAGTTTCTCATCTTCACTGACATCATTCTGTTGGGATTTCAATTCTTCGATTGTATCTACAACCTTTAGAGCAAAGGCTTCACTTGGTTCAAGTTCTAGCTCATTTATCAAGTTCCATTCATCTCTGAGCAATATACAGTTCAATGCGCAAAGCCTTGCGACTTGATCTGCATATCCGTTTCCCAAAGAAACAAAGTCTTGTGATTTCGAGTGTGCACTGCATTTTACTACTGCTACTTCTCCTGGTAACTGGATGGCATGTAACAATTCTCTTATTCTTTCCCCATTTTTCACTGGTGATCCTGAAGAGGTCATGAAGCCTCTTTGTGACCACAACTGTCCGAAGTCATGCGCTATTACAAATCCGTACTGACTGTCAGTGTAAATGGTGACTTTCATTAATGCGGAAAGTTGGCAAGCTCTAGTAAGTGCTACCAGTTCCGCTACTTGTGCAGAGTAAACTCCTTGAAGCCAAGATGCTTCCAGAACACCTGTTATTGTACATACAGCATATCCTGCTTTCAATATTCCTAGTGCATCTCTTAAACATGAACCATCAACAAAAATAACTTGATTGTTTTCTTCCAATCGGGTGTCTTGATGTCAGGTCTTGGTTTTGTACAAAATTCAGTCACCTGAAGACAGTCGTGCTCGATGTCTTCAGCGTTCTCAATTTCGACATTTTCACTAGGAAACAAGGTTGCTGGATTCAACGTAGTGCACCTTTTCAGCTGCACATTAGGTGAACCAAAAATTATTGTCTCGTACCTTGTAAGCCTAGCACCGGTCATGTGCTGTGTTCGGGAACGTGTCAAAGGTATCTCGACTGAGTGAGGGACCATAACTGTTAAAGGATGTCCCATCACTATTCCTTCACTCTGATTTAGGCTGATACCAACTGCTGCTACGGCGCGCAAGCACCCTGGCAGGGCTGTTGCGACCGGATCCAAAGTAGCTGAAAAATATGCTACTGGTCTGTTCACGGCACCATGGGCTTGAGTCAAGACAGACAAGGAACATGCATCACGTTCATGACATAAACAATGTAAAAGGCTTTGTGTAATCAGGCATACCTAAAGCTGGAGCCCTGCACATGCATTCCTTTAATTCAATAAAAGCATCCATCTCATCTCTTTTCAGCACTATTTCATCCAGCGCATCTTTCTGGGTCAGTTTCAGTAAAGGTTTTGCTAGAGTTGAGAAATTGGGAATCCATTGGCGACAGTAGCTCACCATTGCCAAAAACTTTCTCACCTCTCTTCTCATCTTCGGTGGACTCATTTGAAGTACGCTTGTTATTCACTCTTTCATAATTCTTCTCGACCCTTTCTCTATTTGGTGACCCAAATATTTCACTTTCTTCTGGCAGAACTGTAATTTTGAAGGGGACACTTTGGCCCTCATTCCGAGCCTGGCGGGCGGCGGAGGCCGCCCGCCAGGCTTCCCCCCTCCGAAATACCGCTCCGCGGTCGTAAGACCGCGGAGGGTATTCCGAGTTTTCCCCTGGGCTGGCGGGCGGTCTTCACAAGACCGCCCGCCAGCCCAGGGGAAAACTCCCTTCCCACAATGACGCCGGCTCGTAATAGAGCCGGCGGAGTGGGAAGGTGCGACGGGTGCAGTTGCACCCGTCGCGTATTTCAGTGTCTGCTTTGCAGACACTGAAATACTTTTAGGGGCCCTCTTACGGGGGCCCCTGCCGTGCCCATGCCATAGGCATGGGCACGGCAGGGGCCCCCAGGGGCCCCGCGACTCCCCCTCCCGCCATCCGGTTCCCGGCGGGAGAACCGCCAGGAACTGGATGGCGGGAGGGGGAGTCGAATCCCCATGCCGGCGCAGCATGCTGCGCCGGCTTGGAGGATTCCTTTGGGGCAGCGGGAAACCGGCGGGAGACCGCCGGTTTCCCTTCTCTGACCGCGGCTGAGCCGCCGCGGTCAGAATGCCCCGCGGGGCACCGCCGGCCTGTCGGCGGTGCCACCGCGTCCCACTGCCCTGGCGGACTTGTTCCGCCAGGGTCGTAATGACCCCCATAGTGTCCGTTCCTTCCCAAATGGTTCAATAGGGCAATGGTGTCAGCTGTACAGTCATTTTCTGTCTTGGATGCGATCAGCAAATCGTCAATATACTGTACCAAGGTTGATTCAAATGGTAAATCAAATGATTCCAAATCTTTCTTTAGAATCTGATTGAAAATTGATGGTGACTCGGAAAACCCTTGAGGAATTCGACACCAACTGTAGACTCTGTCCAAGAATTTGAAACAAAAGAGAAATTGGCTGTCCTCATGAAGAGGCACAGAAAAGAATGCTTGTGACAAGTCGATGACTGAGAACCACTCAGCATCACAGGGAATTTGAAACATTATCACAGCTGGATTTGGTACTACGGGACAACATTTGACTATTATGTCATTTATTTTCCTCAAATCCTGAACAATCCGGATCTTTCCACTCGGTTTTATTAGTCCCATGATTGGTGAATTACATGGACTACTTAGCACTTCTTTCAGAACTCCCTGTTTCACAAACTCATCAATGAGTTGGGCGACTTTCATGAGGGTGTCTTGCGGCATATGGTATTGTGGTGTCTGGGGAAAATTTACATTGGGTTTTACGGTCACTTTCACCAATCCTACTTCTTTCCCTGTCATATCCCACACTTCCTTTTCAACTGTTTCCTGTAACTCAGCAGGAATATCTGCTTCAGTGAGCATTGGATAGAGAGTAATCAGGGGATACTCTTCATCGACAGTTTCCACTTCGTCCCCTCCTAAACTGTCCTCTTCTTCCTCATCACTGTTTGTCTGAATTTTAATTCCATCATTTGAACACATAATCGAGCATCCCAATTTACACAATAAATCTCTCCCTAATAGTGATATCGGGCTTGAGTCACACACCACAAAATTTATGTGACCCTTGATAGTTACCAATTCTGACTTGCACTGGATCTGTGATTGGGTTTGTTAGGTACCTATTTGCTACTCCCACTATTTGAACTGTTCTCCCTGAAAGTGGCAAATTTGGTACTTCGATGCTCCTAACTGTAGAACGTGTAGCTCTGGTGTCAACCAAGAACGAAACACGGTGACCCATAACTCTTCCTTCCACATACGGACCCTTTTGTTCAACTTCCAAGGATGCTGCAAGCATACAATTTCCCTCCTCATCTGAACTTTCACTCTCCCATGCATCGTTTATTCCATTCTCACTGTGTAACGGGAATTGGTGTACTGTGTCATTTTGGTTCATCCCTTGACCCGCGACCTGTTGAGGAAGCATTACTTGTTGCTGATTCATTGGTGCTAAGGGTATCTGCATTTGTTGATTAGGTACCATAGGAAACTGCTGGTGCATTGGCTGCAACTCTGCCATTTGTGCACGGGGCATTTGCACCTGCTGCGGTTGTATGGGTTGTAAACCCTGCATCTGATTTACATTATTTTGAAAATTTGGATTTGGACCTCTCAATTTCGGTCCTCTCATATCCTGAAATGCATTGACATCATTGTTTTGCTGACCTACACCTTCCTGCACCATCATTGGGCACTCCCGTTTCCAATGCCCGACGATTCCGCACGTGTGACATGGCATCACATTCTTCATTGCCTGTATACCATTTGGAATCATTACAGTATTTAAATCAGGACCATTATTCACAAAACCTCCTCGGCCTCTGCCTCTCATTTGTGGCTGAAACATAGCATTTCCCTGCTGTTGCTGCTGCGGCAACTGTTGTTGAAAACCTTGTAAACCTTGCAAACCTGTCTGAGCTGCTCTAAGCTGCATTACCATCACCTTTTCTTTCAACCTTTTCTGCTTTGTCTCAATCTCATCACTGCAGTATTTTGAATAGTTCAACACTTCGTCGATCGATTTTGACTGCCAACAAATCAAGTGCATTTTAATCATCTGACTGATCTCGGGTCTCAACCCTTCCACAAATCTGAACAGAAAATGGAGCATGTCCTTTGCCTCAATCGTTTCCGTGCCACTGTAATTTTTAAACGCTTTCAACAATCTCTCATAGTACGCATGTATTGACTCTTTAACTTTTTGTGCCGTTCTGTCAATCCTCTGCCAATCCACATTGTTCGATGCAACCTTTGTTTTCAAGTGCTCAATCACCTTATGGTATAAACTCATTACCGTAGGTGATGGTGCACCTGTGTCCCTATCCCTTTCTGGTTCACTTGTCGGCTGACCTACAGCCCTCTTACAATCTTCCCACAAATCTGCCGGAACCACAATTTCGAATAAGGTGTTCAGGTCTTCCCAAAGACATTTTGCGAGTTTCACAAATCTATCTGTTTGTTGATACCATTCAATCGGTTTCTCTCTTAATTTAGGGAAATCATCCGTAAAGGATTGAATATCGCACCTGTGCCACGGTACATGTACGAGTTTTCCCCCTGCTGTTTCTCTCATTGGCAACATGGTTATCAGGTCGTCATTCTGTTGTGCTTTTTCATTCCGATCTGGGGTACTTTCTTTCTTTTTGTCCTTTTTTTTAACCCATCTACTTTCCCACTTGTCTAAACATCTCCAGACCTGCGCGCTCTGCAGTATCCCCTTAAGGTGTGTTTTCATCCCTGCAGATCTCATGTGTTCAAAGTCTGTTGTCTCAAACTCTAGCCTGTAACTTCTGCTCAAGTGTTTAGTCTTACCTATATCGATCTCGTTTCTATCTGCAATTTCTTGTAACTTCTTATGTACCCTGCTTACTTCTCTTGTAATCCTAGGGCACATGTATCTCAGCTCTTCTTCTGTGTATGATTCTAACCTGTTCAGACCCATCGTTCCCTCTACTAGTTCATCTGCTTCCATGCCCAATCTTATTTTATTCAGGTATTCTTCTCCCTTCCCGCTGGGTGTAGTCTGTGGGGAGTTCAGACTGTTGAACCATTGTGTTAGCTGTTGTGCGTTCAGTCCCATCAATGTAGCACTTACATCAACTGCTACTGATGGTTGCTGTAACACTTCAGTTTTTTAAGTTAGCCTTACTATTAGTGGTGGATTTGACCTTACCACAGTTGACGGAACGCAAATTGGAATTGGACTAAATTCCGACAAAGACCCAGATCCATTTGGCAGTGTTCCTATCGGAGTCGTTTCTGGAGTGTTTTCTATGCATCTTCTCCCTGTCTCATTTTGTGTCATTACCCCTTGATCGCATACGTTTGGGTTTGCCTGTATATACAATGGCACTGGCGGACCTACAGTGATAAGCAGAGATATTGCATCTGGATTCTGTCTGTTCCCCGAATTCTGTGGCATGTTAATCCCCACGTTATGGCTCATCATTGCTGGCATACTTAACTGTCTCTCTGTTACTCAAGTGTACCTTGGCACTTCTTGTACCTGCTTTTGAGGCATCAAAATTTGTGTTGATTCGGCTTGAATCAATGTCGGTCTTTGATAATTCTGTCCTCCCTGCGCCATTAAATCAGAAGTTATTCCCAGATTGTGCTCTTCACAGCAGCGCCTTTGAACCTGCGGCTGATAATTATCGACAGGATTCAATTTAGGCACGTCAGGATATTTCCTCTGAATTTGTGGTATTTGTGGTGTAAAAGGCATATTGGAACTGCTCTGCCTCTGTGATATTCTCAAATTCGGTGTCACATTACCTTGTATTGGTTCTGAAGGGGCAGTACTAGTGCTTGAGCCATTTTCGCTTTCCACATATGGTGGCAGGCGATCGTTTAGCAATTGCATAATGAACTCCTCATCATCTGACTCGTCTGATCTTTTCGAATTTCTGTTGTTTTCTCTATCTCTGGACTGACTCCTGTTTGTTTTATAGGTAGCTTTCCTTCCTTCCGTTTCTGCTTCGTCAGTAATTGCTGGAAACAATTTAATTCCCTACAATACGTCTGATCTCCAAACCTTTTGTGTGCTATCCCATCTAGGATCCGCTAGTGTCTTTTCTACTTTTCTCACTCTTGTCTCAAATTTCTTTTGTTGTTGGTTTATAGCTATTAGCTCCCAAATTGCTAATGCCTCAAACTGTGCTGGTCTTGGAGGTACTTTCATGTCGTATAGCGCGAATCTTAAATTCTCCAAAACTCTTAGATTAAACGATCCATGGATAGGGAACGCTACACTTCCATGCTTTTCTGTTAACTTACACCATTGCTTTAACCAAAGACATGGTGCAACAACCTTTTCTTCAATCACGATGTAAGCTGGTGTACCCTCAGGAGGTGTTTCTTCTCCTACATTTGCTTTAATATATACATTTCCCCTCAAGGCACTCTTAAATGCTTTGAAAAATTTCATCTTTCCATCTTGTATTTTTCTAAAATATGTAATCAATAAGTGACTTTAATTCCCGGAATACTCTTTGCTTGCCTTTCCCCACCAATTGCGCTTCACGGACTGCATCCAATCCGTGCGCGATCCTTCTCACCAACCAACCTATCCCAGCGCAGCTCCTAGTGACGTCACACTCACACACTGCGGCTGACAAAGTCCTGCGGCTTGTCCTCCTTCATTCAGCTTCACTCAAAACTAATTTCCGCAATATATCGCGAGCACTAACCAAAAAGAAGAAAACAAATCTGTCGGTTTACTACAGGAAGGGTAATACAATCACTTCAGAAACCTTAGGGATTTTTCACTAGCCTCTGCAGTTATTCCATCTTTCTCGGTTTCCCGCTCTCGCAAGCAAAATTTGACCCGCAAACTTTACACTCAACTGATCAATGAACTATTCTAGTGCACCTTAGAATTAGTCAAATCTCAAAGTCGAAAACTTCCTTTCATTCCTCAATATTCATACTGACTCGTTGACCACGCCCGATCAACCTATTAAACCGAACAGATTACAACATCAATCAAGTGTCTCATACACTTTTCAACATACCCCAGAGTCTCTTGACCTCGCAGGGCCCGTCTCAAAATCAACAACCATGTGGACAATTTTTCCTGCACCAACGCTACACACATGTGAAGTTCGACGACTTCCCTACTCTCACACTTTGGAGTAACACTCCTCTAAAATCTAACCCCCTAAAATCCTCACAAACTTCTCAATCAATCTGCGGCAATAAGCTGTGCAAGCGCAAAACCCTAACTTCTCTCATACCGTCACTAGAAACGCCGGAAACATTCTCACACCTCCATTCCCTCCATTCCCAAGCTCCGATATTCCTGGAAAGTCATTGGGGATTTAGGGCATCATCATCTCTCCAACTTGTTTTCTCAAAGAAAATTCTAACTTGACTCCGTCTATTGTTCGGATAGGGTCCCAAAGGGCGAAACCATCAATCTCTGCTACCATCTACAGATAACTTGTCCAGCCTTTATAAATTACTTGTACTTGGACACGCTGGAGGTCGGTGAACCTTTTAGCCGAGTTGGGCTCTCCTCATCCTAGAATAGTCGGATCACTCAAATCAATAATCAATAACTATTGTAATCAATACCCAATACTTAATCACTAGATCCAGCGACACATTAGAAATCAATAACGATCAGTATTTTGACACACCATGACCTTTCAGTCATGAATAACCACACCAGTTTATTAAAAGTTAATGAGTTTATTTCCCTATATTAACAAAGCTAACACAATATATATGAGTCTCAAAATCAAATGATATATGTAAACGAACATTACTAGCTGTCCATAACGACGGAAGAAACACAATCTACACAAAATCTGAATTATAATGTACTCGGTTATAGCAATACAAATCACTAATATGATTAACTGAATTTGACTAATTGCATACATCGGTCAGCATAACAAGATTTCAATTCAACATGGTGCATCAAGTGAATACCTCGACTAACCTCTAATTAGCATTGGCATGTGGGACTTCATGCAAAACTAATTTAGTCAACACAAATTTGGAAAACTTCTAACTTGTGCCCTATCAAAATAGCAGTTGGTACCTAAGAAGGAAAACACAATGCATAATACAATTATCCTTTCATAATTACTAAATACAATCAGCATTCAAGAAAAGTCTTCATCCTTCAGGTACCGGTTCAATCAGCATGGGGCAGATTTCAAAGGGGCAGAGTTAAGGGCAAGTTTCCTTGCGGCAGCAAGGAAAATGGGGCAAAGTTACTGCATGGGCAAGACGGGGCAAATTAAAGTCTCTAGGGTGAGAATTCTTAAAGTCTCTTTCTCTGGAATAGAGAAAAGGGTATCAAGATGTCGTCTAAGATGGCGTCTGGCATTTGGCTTCAGAATGGCATCAAGGAAAAAATGGCTGACTTCTCTTTGTCCGGTGGGTTTAAGTAAGAAACATTCCAAATTCTTCAGGGTCTTCCATTGGAGGGTTCATAGGATGGCTTCAATTTGACCAATGAATAGTGTCCTTCTCCTAGTACTCATTTATGCATACATTGTCCTTGGAGCCTTGGAACACAAATTGCAACAAAGTTTGCCAATTAATTTTGTCTTAGAACCTTTATTGTCTGCACCTGCAGGAGCTGACCTTGCATCAAAGAGGATGAAACCGGCCCAGCACGAAACCTTGGAGATAAGTGTATTAGTCATCTCTACTGGAAAAATACAGCTTTGGAATAAAATAATGTCTTTGTTACTACAAGTGAAACCACGCAGTTAAAATTTGAGACCAGGCGACTAGGCCAAAGCCTCTGCTAAATTTAAGCTAAGCATATAACACTTTCAACAAGAAAATCATAGAATACATTTGCAATTATGATGGATTACTACATTTGTCAATTCTTCATGATTAATTAAGCTTGTTTATTCTGTGGCTGGTGGTGCTGGATCTCAGAGCCAAAGGTCTGAAGTGAAAGTCGACATTGGAGATTTATGTTCGCAGGGTATTCTTTTTTTATTTTGGAATTTTAGAATTCTTGGGAAATTAGGAGCACTTCAAACCTCTTCTCTTTGAGTTTGATAAGGTCACCTTGTGGTAGAGTGGACATAGATAAGTTTAGGAAAAGCTTTTGATTGGTATATTTTAAGTGCTTGAATTTCATCAAAAAGAGCACTGCATCGAGTGCCTGAGCCACAAAAGAGGAAAAGTGCTTTCTTACTATTCCTGCTACAGTCTTAGTATGTTTCATAATTATGGTTTCGAGGAGTACGCCTGAAAAGAAGCAAACGTTTCAGCCTCCCAGGAGTATTTCTGGAACATGTCCCTGAATTCCAATCTGATCACACCTGAGTCATTTCCACATGATCTGATTTACATGATGCACATGGGCAAATATCATGTTTTTGGATGTTTGCAAACTTTACAGGCATTCCTGTCTGCAATGGAACACCCATTCCAAGCTCATGGAAGAAAATGTACTCACACGAAAAAAATGTCCTTAAGAAACCGTTTTAGGAGGTGTAAAACCAAACGTTCTTAATCATAAACAGGGCTCTCTGTCATAAAAAAAGCTATTTGCTCATGTAAGTTAAACGTATGTGCACACATAGCTTCGTGATTTGTGCCCACCATGTGTAGCTGGATTCATTGTCCCAGTATCATTCCTGGATTTTGAAGAATTTACTAGTTTTTTTGCAAGGAGAGAAAAGGAGATGTCCTTTGTGCCAAAGTCACCCTTGTATTGAGCAGGTCTCCCAGATTAGGAAAGCCAATTGTCCAAAGCCATCTCTTTTATTAAAAAAACGTGCATTTATGTAGTGATTACATTATGCACATGTTTTGTTGTGTATTAATATATATTCCATGCTGTAATAATATATTTCACTGCTGAGAACTCAAATAATTGCTAAAGGCCCTGCAGCTTGTGCCTCTAACAAGGGTTATAATGTTATTAGACCATTTCACTCCCTGACAGGCATTGGAATATTGGAGCAGAAGGTCTATCTCGGCAAATATAATTAACAGTGAGACATTTAAACGTCTTCAGTGGAATTCTCAACATTCCTCATGTTCCTCACCGTCACTTGCATGTGGTTCTAAATCATGCAGTATGAAACATGTAAATCGGAATGAGGCCTCTAGATGTTTGTTTGCATAATATGAATGAACAGTATTAGCAGTCGGTATATGTCAGAATATCAACAACAAAAATATTGTTCCATATATCAATAAAAACATCAGTCTGGAATATTGACTAACAATATCGTGAAGGTAAGCATATCTATGCGAGTACAGGGTTACTTTCTCACTTTACGTCATTGGACACTGAATATATATTTTTTTCAAAGGACAAACTGCCTTCACAATATTTTTGTAGTCAATATTCTCAATATAATATTTTAGTAGGAGGATGTGTAAAACATGGTATTCTGGAAGTACACCACAGAGTGTTTTTAATTTACCTTTTACAAGTTAGGGTGCTGATTTGTTCACCAGTGCCCCGGTGGTCCTGCAGGATGTACATTTTTCTTGCTTGCTATTCTTTAGAGTTCAGAAGCATTTTAGTTGCTACCACATACAGAGCTTTTGGTAGCCAATTTGTTGTAGACTGAAATTCTCAGCAATCTGAGCTTTTTGACCAAGGAAAAATACAAACATGTTCTAATGTCACTGTCAAATAATATCCTCTCTCAAAAAGTTATCCGGTTGCCAAGCACTTAACTAATTTGATGCAAGAGCCTCATTTAGTAAAATAGTTCACAATTCACAGGTTCAAAGGCAAAACCACTATAGGCAAGAGAAAAGGAGATGCAGTTGCATGTATGCATATATTAACAGATTTGGATTCACGTAGCAGTAAACTAGAAGCTCTCCCTTTGATCAACGCAGAGGCTGCATGTCTCAAAGTACCCCATGATTCAACTATGTAACATAAAACATGTGTGTCATCTCTTGATGGTGATGGTCATAGGTTATATAATTGCTATGGTATGATAAGCGAATGAGGATAAGACTTTCTTAAACAGTGGGACACATTTAAAAGGACTGGCATTCCAACTACTGAATGAATGTGGCCAGCGGATTACTTAACTACCCTATTCAGGTGAACCTCATCCTTCTCAGAATTTTAGAATTTTACTAAGGAACAACTCACTGGCTTATGATTAACTTTGTGCATAATAATGGTAGAAAGATGTTAAATTATTCAAAAGTGGATTTCTCCACTGAAGGAAAGTTGTATGATGCACATCCGTTCCCAAGTTTGACGAAACAAATTCTGTCTTCCCTTCCTCTGCAAAGACTTTCAATTCCATCATTATTTAGAAAGCAGACAACACAGTACATCCAGACATTGTTACTAAGATTTATCACTCTATTAAAACCATCTACATACAGCTTTGGTGGAAGGAGAAGAGGACCATCTCAATATACAGTTGTTCTACCTGGCACCTGGCCTCTGGGAATGATGCAGATAATTACCTTGCAGGGTTTGTACCTGCCAAAGAACTTCCAGTTTCTATCAATGATAAGTGATTTTACTCTTTTTATTTGCACTAAAATTCGTACTGACCGATAGACTATATATTGGTTTCAGTCCTGATTCTAACTGAGCTAGACAAAATCTTACTTAGGGAGAAAAACAGAGAAATGTCAGCTTCCACATCTACTAAACATCAGAAGTTCTGTAATTGAATTATGGTCTAAACTAACACGTGAAACATACCGGATTTATTGATTATAGTATAGATTTTCTGTACTATTGTCCCATAGGAGAATAGAAAATGAATTATTCTAAAGCCAAATATGGTTTGCCCATTTAATCGGTTCAGTTAAGATTTTGGGAAGAGACCAGGGGCTTGATGTACATATTTTCCACTCGCAAAAAAATAGTCGCAATTTCCACTCAGGCTTTTTGCAAATGGAAAGGAATTCTGTGAACCAATCTATGTAATTGGTCTGTTCACAAAATTTCAAATCTCATTGAGTGGCAACGCGACATAACAATAATATGCTTAAGGAGGTCCCAAATAGTGAGCCAGAACGGTAGACTAGAATAACAGCCCTGTTGGGGGTCAAAAAAACGCAATGCCCATGATTCTGTTTATTAAAAGCAATCTTTTAAGGGTTGAGCCTGAGACAGCATGCACTAGCAGGTGCATATTGCTAGCAAGATGTTTTGGTAGGTAGAAAAGGGCTGCTAGCCCACCCTGGCTTACAATTTGTTGGCTGCAGCATTCCTCTTCTCTATGGTCTTCTTAATTGGCCAGTGCTGGCCAAATGTCACTTCCAGTTCTGTCAGTGGAGCAGGCCCAAGCACAGATTAATTAAACTTAATTAGTGCCCCTCCGCTGCCCGCACTCTGAGGCACTATTTCTTCTACTCCCTCCTACTCTCCTGTCTGGTTACTGTTTCCTGTTTACGTCTGAGATGCTTGTTCATCTTGGGAACTTGTCTCTGCTCCCAGCTGCTCACTTGCGACAGCAGGGACATTCTCCCCTTGACTCAACAGTGGCAAGGCAGGTAATGCATGGCAGGTCCATTAACAGACAATTCAAAAAATACACAAGTGGAGTGCTTTTTATAGTCTAGTAATGCTGGTTCAGGTTTCTGGTGACACATACAAGTCACATGTCCTTCTAACGTGTGGTTTATGTCCTTTGCAGCAGTATGGATCATATTGAACAATTACCCATATGTGTGCCTTCTTTGTAAATAAGCACCATGTAAAGCGAAATGCGCATGATGTCACAGATCATGTTTTTGTAATATTGTGCGGTAGTACGACACTCGGGCTGGTGTCTAATCTGTTTCACTATTAAATGCAAAATAAGTAAAACACTTGTATCATTCCACCCATTTCCGCATTGTTAGAATTTGAAGCAATAGCTCAGTGGGTAATGCGTGTGTTCATTTTTGAGTAAGGTGTGTTGAAAGATTTGTGGTATTGTCTGCTCTTCAGACTTCATTATAACCAAAGCACGACCAGTGCTTTGTACTAAGAACACCCAATGGGGCAACATGGGCCTGTCATTAGTAATGTGTTTTGAAAAGTGTCAGTCTTTAGCTGAGAAGGTCACCATTCCGAGGTCAGCTACAAAGAAGGCTTTCCTTAGCAATAGTGTGCATATAGAGCACTTCTGATGGTCCCTTGGGGTTTTGGTGAAAACTTGTTGAGTGACAAGCGTCAGGTGTGATGCAGTTTTTAAGGTATCTGGTTCTCTTCTCCCCACTAGTACAGAGGGTGTATTGTTTACTTTTTTTCCTATGTAACATTACAAAAGAAGCCCAGCTAAAAGAACTACCACAGGATGGATAGAAAAAAGGATTTTCCTGGTAGAATAACCCTCACCCACTAGGTTATCCCTTGGTGGCATGCTTCATCATTGGGTTTCTTCTCGTTCTGCTATGGAGCGGGGCGTGCTACGACCTACGGGATACGTGGAAGCACTGATGTAGTCTCATCAATATGAATCACGGGGGATAGGAGTGGTGGGGTCTTGGGTGAGTTAAAAATACCCATCTCCTAGTAATTCCAATGATTTAATAGATCTCTTGGAGGCAGTATGATTAAAAAAGGGGTGCAGAAGTGGGGGATGTAATGTGCCTGACTTCCTAGTTTACATGTTTCAGAGCCTTATCCCTAGGCTCCTCTTCAGGACCGAGGTGGAGTCCCTGGTGCCACTCCTTGTTTGACTACCTCTAATGCAAGCATAAATAATACATGCTCCGGGATATGGTGCAATTCACCTTACTGATGTGGTGTCATAAGATGATACCTATCATTTATGGTGTCTATCATTGATACTCAGTGGTATTTGGACTCCCATATCATAGCTCCTCTGGGAGGGGTGTGTGCTTGTTGTCACACTTTCCTCAAAGCGATACTCCCGCTGTGTACCTAATGCTCACCTCCTCAGTGAGTAGTCCACGTGTTCATTTTTGACTTGGCTGTTTTTAAACATTTGTGGTATTGACCGCTCTTCAGACTTCATTATCGCTAAAGAACACCCAGTGCTTTGTACAGAGAACACACAATGGGGCAACATGCACCTCTGATTGTTAATGTGTTTTGAGAACTTTGGCTGACAAGGTCACCTTATTGATGTCAGCTACAAAGAGGGCTTTCTTAGTAATAGCGTGCATATGAAACCACTTCGGATGGTCCCTCCGGGTTGTGGTGAAAACATGCTGGGTGGAGCTTGGAATGTAGTTATTAAGGGGTCTGTTGCTCTTCTCCTCACTAGTATGGAGGGTGTATTGTTGTTTAATGTTTTCCTCACACCCCAAATTGAAATTAACCTAACTTCTTTTAAATAAATGTCAAATCCTTATTCAAATTGTAATGTTACTTGGATGATGTATTAATATTTTAGAAAGGCATTGTTTTGGAGTCAATCAGGTTTGTGCAGCTAATTTACCAAATCACCCATAGAAAAAAACTTTATCACGCTGCACTGTTATCTAACCTTCTTAGGTGGGCATGGCTCTCAAATTACTAAATTTAATTCATGAAGTCAAGGATGTATTAACACACAGTAAAAGACTGGGTTACGCTACAGAAACAAATGATAAAAACTACAAATTCAAAAAAAGGAAAAATTAAAAGGATCTTTAGAATAGAGACAGACCTATAGCATATGAGATAAAGTATCCCATCTGTACATTTTCAGAATACTGCAGTCAATCCCAGATTATCGTGACCATCCAACAAGAATGAAATCAGGAGGTGGTATTTTATTCCACATAACTCTGTTAAGCTCCAGACATGTAATTTGGTAAGATGAGCTTTATTAAATACCACCAACCCACAGCAGATGCAAACACTTCCAACCCTCACCAACTGTCAAGACTCTCACCTCCCCAGTGACCTCACCTGGAACCTAGATGACATGTAAGTTCCAGGCTATGCCCAACATTCCTAGATAACCACAACACATCCCCTTTACATACATTGAAAATATTTCACAGAAACAGAGAAGGAAGAACATTTAAAGAATAAACAGGATAAATAAATAATAACATAATGTAACTGTGTGGTGACGACCAACAGTACCCGCAATGCACAAAGGCATATAATATCGTAAGTTACAAATTATCAAGGAACATAATCACTCAACCACAATGGTCTTGAGCGAAGTCTGGAAGGAGCCTTGATGCATGGTGTTGCCTTAGACCCGCTCAAGGAAGGATCTTCTCTTAGATCAGGGCTTAAGTCAGGGGAATCTACCACCCGGTTATTCCATTTCACTATTCTAGACATGCTCCACACGTCTCCATTATTAAGTACAACCACATTCTTCCTAACTTCCTTAATGCAGAAAGGACCTTTGAATCTTGACTTGCCCTTGGTTCTAAACCCAGGATCCTTCAGCAACACCATGTCACCAACCTTCCATTTGACACTGGAAACACCATGTTTGTAATCATACCGCAATTTGTACTTACATTGGTAACCCCTTCTACGATCAGACGCTCTACTAAGTTTCTCTTGATCAAGATCCCCTAGATCAAACTTATTCCTAAACCAAGCAGGAGACATTTTGGTACATCCCGATCTACCTCTCATATATTCAAAAGGGGCGATACCAGTGATACTATTGGGAGTATTACAATATGCCCACCACTGGTCTCTCAGAAGATCCGCCAGGGAAGCTCTGGTTTCGATTGCTTCTTGGACACAGGATTTTACCATCCTGTTCATACCTTCAGCAAGACCATTGGCCTGAGGTAAATACAATGAGGTTTTCAGGTGCACAACGGCTAAGGAATCCAAAAACAACTTCATTTCCTGAGAAGTTAACTGTACACCGTTATCTGTGATTAAATGACTAGGTACACCCTCCCGAGAGAATTCTTCCTTTAAAAACTCAATCACAGTTCTAGTGTCCACAGAATTCACACATTTAGTTGCCACCCACTTCGAGGTGTAATCCACTATGAGCATGACATAACGCTCATTTGCAGGTAGGAGATGGAAAGGACCCATAAAGTCAAGTCCTAATTTCACCCATGGTTTCTCTGGAACTGCAACTGGGGAAAGTGGAGATTTCACTACAACTTTGTTTTATCATTGCGTGCACAGGTCAAACAATCCTTCACCACTGCTTCTACATCCCGATCTAAACCTGGCCACCAGTATACTGTTCTTAACCTTGATTTAGTCATATTCCTGCCTAAATGACCCTCATGAGCCAAATTTATAATTTTACTCCTCAGACTAGAAGGAGGTATGGATTTAGTACCACGGAATAATTCACCACCACTTAGAGACAGTTCATCTCTAACATTCCAGTACCCCTTTAAAGAATCGGAAACGTCCTTATATTCTGGCCAACCTTTCACTACGAGCTCTGCAAGATCATGTCTGTCTGAATCCTGAATAGATGCAGTCTTCCAATCATCTTCACTTACGGCCAACTCCCTCACCCAGTTGACTTCTATCTCGTTTTCAGACTCATCATCACCATCAACCGATGTTCGGGACAGGAAATCTGCCACAATATTCTTTGGCCCAGGCACATATTCAACAGTGAAATTATATTCCATTAATCCTTCAACCCACCTTTTTATCCTGGGCGTCAATTCTTCCCCTTTCTTAGAAGAAAATATTTGACCAAGGGGCCTGTGGTCTGTTCTCACTACAAAAGGTAAACCCCACAAATAAAATCTGAAGTGCTTAACTGCCCACATGCACGCAAGTGCTTCTCTTTCTATAACGGAATACTGCTGTTCAGCTCCTTTGAGGGATCGGGACGCAAAGGCAATTACTTTCTCCTCCTGGTTAACCCTTTGGATCAATACCGCTCCCAGTCCCTTAATACTGGCATCTGTGTACAAGAAGGTTTTGGCATGTATATCGAAATGTCCTAAAGTGGGCATCTTCCCAATACAATCTTTCACAAAAGTGAAGGCAGCTGTACACTCATCTGTCCAAACAAATTCACACCCTTTCTTTAGGAGAGATCTCAGGGGTTGGGTCACACTCGAAAAATTGGCAATAAACTTAGAATAATACTCTGCTAGACCTAGAAAGGATCTTACCCCATCTTTATCACCGGGTTGAGGTGCCCTGACAATGGAATCAACCAATTCTAACTTGGGCTTGATTCCCTCACTAGATATAGTATGGCCCAAGTAAGTTACCGAAAAGACTCTAAACTTGCACTTCTCCCTCTTCACAGTCAGACCAGAACGGGCCAGCTTACTCAACACCTCTCTAAGAACTTTGTCGTGTTCTTCCACAGTACTGCCATGAACTAAGATATCATCTTGGAAAAATAAGACTCCAGAGACTTTCCCTAAAATCTTCTTCATGATTCGTTGGAAACATGCAGCCGCAGAGGCCAATCCAAAGGGCATCCTTAAAAATTGGTAGGCTCCCACTGCCGTCACAAATGATGTGAGATGTCTAGAATCGGGATGCAAAAGAATTTGGTGATAGGCTGAGGATAGATCTAACACACTAAACACCTTCGAACCACCCAAACCCGACAATTCTTCAGCAATGTTGGGTAAGGGTTGGCGATCTACCCATATATGCCTGTTGAGGTCTCTAAGGTCCACACACATACGGATCTGCCTCCCCTTGTCTTTAGGTGCCAGAAAAACGGGAGCCAACCACTCAGACGATTCTATCTCTTCAATTACACCAGCGCACAGAAGCTTATTCAACTCTGCTCTGAGTGGTTCTAACATCAACTTAGGGACTCTTCTCACCTTATGCACAGAAGGAACAGCACCTTTCTTCAGGATAATTTTGTGTTCGAAATTAGTTAAACATCCCAATTTGTCATTAAATACTTGAGGGAACTCCTTAAGGATCTCAAGATTATCATCTCCGTCATTCACCACCATAACCTGACACTTAGAGTTGGGGTCTAACTTAATTCCCATGTCACGCTGGTGACGCCAACCTAGCAGGTTATTTCCACGCCTCGCTACATAAACTTTCCCCACAGTGGTTTTGTTCTGAAATTGAATCTTCATGACCTTATACCCAATTACTTCAATCTTAGTGCCACCATAACTAACAGGATTGATATCAGGCTTAATTAAAGAATGAAAATCCTCCCCAAATATCGCTCGCCAATTCTTGTCCCCCACCATAGTGTAAGGCGATCCTGAGTCTGCCAAAACTGTGACTATTCTGCCATCAAGCTCAATAGCACACTCAGGCATGACAACTGGCCCAGTATCGACAACTTCACCATTGTTCTCAATATGGTTGATATCAGGTTCAATATACAAAATCATCTTGCTAATATTATCAGTTATAGAATCTATGCCACATTTGTCACTATTGCAGACCCTAGCATAGTGGCCTTTTTTTCCACATTTTCTACATAGAGAGTTTCGTGCAAAACAATTTGAGCTGTTCGCTGTGTGACCAGAGTTGCCACAGCGATAATAACGCTGATGTTTGGCTTCTCTCCTCTTCTCCAGGTGCTTTGCTGTCGTTGCTGACCTTCGAAACCTCTTCACGAATCTGAGGTGCCTGTACCATGCATAACTTGTCTTCTTCATGGTCATTCATCTCCTTGATCCAATTGCTGGTACTTTCCATTCCTTCCACAATTGCAATAGCTTCTTTCAAATCTGGGTTCTTCGTTAACAACTTTTCTTGAACCCTCTTATTGTTTGTACAGCGGACTAATTGATCACGAATGAGAGAATCCGTGATATCACCAAAGTCACATGTGCGTGCTAACGTGCGTAAAGCAGCTACAAAGTTTCCTACACTCTCTGATTTGCCTTGGAATCTTGCAAAAAATGTGTGTCTTTCCAAAACCACATTGAGCTTTGATTCAAAATGTGCAGCTAAAATTGCTACTGACATTTCATAAATATCCCTGGGTTCCCCCTCCGCCCCTCCTACTGGAAGAGTTTCAAGACTATCATAAATGTTCCTGCCCTCAATTCCCAAATTATGCAATAGAACAGCCTGTTTCCTAGCTGGAGAGAATTTCTCCCCCCCCAATTGCTACAAGGTAGGAGTCAAAAAGGTTCTTCCAACGTTTCCAAGGAAGAATAGAGTCCCCTTTGTCTGATAAAAAGGGGGGCGGTTGAGACATCGTGGGAGAAGCCATAATGAGTTTGGAATTTAAGTCTTAGAACAGGTGAACAGGTGAAGGTACAGGCAATACAAGTAAATGGACACCAGCAGAGGTAAAGGTGCGCATTTAAATGTATTCACCGCAATCTGAAAAGCTTAAGATAAAACAGCAACCCTGTATTCAAATGTAGTAACGGCCACAAGGCAAAATAAAACAAACGTCTTACAGTTTGAAGTATTTGGACTTCACATTGAACACTCCGTAATTGAGTCATACGTGTATAGAACAAAAGTACAGTGAGCAGTCTAGTGTTCAGCCGAAATGAGCGAAACAAGCGAAACTTCACACCGAAATCCCGTAATTGACCATAACCGGCGTGGAAACACCATGCAAATTGCGGTCTAGTGTTCTGTACTCACACGCGCGTCATACTTCCAGAGCAAGGAGACGCGTTGCTATGGTTGCGCGTGCCGCTCCTCGCGAACAGGAAGAATTGTTGAAAGACGCACTCTCGCGCACAGTGAAAACTCCCCGCGTGCAGAGAGAAACCGTTGAAAGGCTCGCGCTGAGAGACAGGGAGCCGAAAATAGGTGGAAAAAGGAAAAAATAAATAAATAAATAACAACGATGACTTTGGAGATAGCGCAGCGCGTCTCCCGCTGCGTTGGAGGTTCCGATTTTCCAACACCTCACCGCACAAGGCTCCAACGCGTCAATCACCACCAGGAAGCCGCCCAATTACATCTGCTGCAAGTGTAAGAGGAGCAATGTCAGTGCTGCCAGGATTTTACTGTCTTCAGGATCAGGATCTCCAAGCCAGGCACCCTCGATCAGCCGATCTCAAAGAGAGCAGAAAAACAGATGCCAACAGGAAGAAGATGCGTGGGTTCCGAGTTGGTGGTGACTCCTCGTCGCCAGTGTTAAGCTCCAGACATGTAATTTGGTAAGATGAGCTTTATTAAATACCACCAACCCACAGCAGATGCAAACACTTCCAACCCTCACCAACTGTCAAGACTCTCACCTCCCCAGTGACCTCACCTGGAACCTAGATGACATGTAAGTTCCAGGCTATGCCCAACATTCCTAGATAACCACAACACACTCCTACTAATTTCTTCCAAATCATTCTCCTACCAACCCTCTTTTAAATCTTCTGTCTCCTGGTCCTTTGAAAAAAAAGGCTCTTCTGGTTGCGTATAGTAAAAATAAACTGAAATTCAATTTTGTGAAAAACAACACTTTCATATGCAGCTTGTAGTTTTTAACACACATATTTCAAGCAGTGTGATGAATGCTGCTATCACAACTGTACTGGAGTTTAGGATGTGCACTATCATGTTGATAGATTCCTGCCCTCCAGAAGAACAAATACACATGGTCAGAATTTTTCCCTGAACTACCAATAGTTCTCCATTTTGAGGAAAAGAAAAGGTAAAAATCTAGACTTTCTTTAGATCTAGGCTCTACAGGATCACACAGTCAGTGTGACACATACTTGAAATCTAATTGTCTCCTATTTGAGATCTCACCAGCACTTTAAAAGTCTGTTCTGCAGCTCTACAGATACTTCACTGTCTTATCTCATTCAAGTGCTACACTGTGAGGCATGTCTTCAATCACACAAAGCCATGAGGTGCCAACCGAGGAGGTGTCAAGCCTCCCTCAGACTGAAACCCACGCATAGCACCATGACACCAGGGCAGCATTTCTCCACACACCCACATCATCTCACTGCTGCTTTTATTTGTCTTATTTTAACCCCTTTGCTCCAACTGTTTCTCTGTGTATATCACACTAACTTTCTCCAAACTTGGAATCCACTCTATCCCTTTTATTCCACCTCATGTTTTCTCACACCCTTTTCTTCCTCACATCTCACCATTCTCCTTTCGATGGTACTTACTGTCCTTCTATCTTAGTTTTCTTCACTGTCTATGTTATCCACTCATTTTTTTATTTGTGTGCTCAAACCTACTGTAGGGCTGTGTGAGTGTTAATGAGGAGCCTTTGAAGATTTCATATGCAGGGGCGTTGTTCTTCAGGAGCAGCATACAGGGGTACGATTCTTTGTAGGGATCAGGCTCCTCATGTAGCACATGATTTCATGTGGTGGGGATCCTATCACAAACCTCTCTCACTCCATGCCCTTGTTATTCTTGTTTTCTTTTTGCTGCATCTGGGACTACTATTGTATTGAAGAGGAAGCAGGCAGCTTCTAGTTCAGCAATGCCTCAGATGATCATAAGAGGGTGTCAAATAGAACAAATAACCCTTTTTTAGGTAAATAGACACACAAAATGTTACTTTGCCTGTGGCTTCAAAATCCATGACCAAAAGCTGGGTGTAAGGAACTGGAATTTACAGTGCCAATAGCTCTAACCCTCACAAATGTGAGACTCATTGGCATTGCCAAAGTTAATTTTTTTTAATGCAGCCTCTTTTCCTGAAAGGAAAATAGCATGTGTTTAAAGAAAATGAAAAATTAAAGAAGTCTTTTTTAGGAGAAGGAAGTAGTCCCATGAACCACTTTATATTGCTAAAAAACATGTTGTCAACATTCTCTAGGGGATAGAAGCCCCTTTGCTATCCCTTCCCATTTGGAAATGGCTTCATATCAATTTTGAACTGGTGGTAAAATATTATCGGTCTCAAAACTTTAATACATACCTTAATGGAGTGTTATTTGGAAGGAACGTTCTTAATGCGCCTCTTCCAATTAGCGGTTGCTTAGTATTCAGGGACAACTGGGGTTCATGGAGAAAAGGGGAATTACCCTACCACCTTCCGGGGGGAGGCAAGAACAGGGAAATAAACACAAAGCGGCTGAAAAGAAATTACTGCTCCAAAACACTGTGCTGAATCTCATGGGTGAACTCTGGTGAACTTTGCAGATGTCCTACTGCGCAAATACCAACCGGGTGAGGTTTTCTTTTACCTGCAGGCACAAGCTACAGCAGTGACATCATCAGAGAGGGAGTGCGGAATTAGAAAGTAGTGATCTGGTTGCTTTTGGGGCACATGAACAGTGGCCCTGGGAGGAGGTGGCAAAGCTCCTTTCACTTCAATGGCTGGGGGTGGGGCAGGCCGATGGGAACAAGGAGGGAGTGGGTGGAAACAATGTGTTGATCATCACAGAAGGGCAGGCTGTAGGAGGGGGCAGGGGGCTGTTGTCCTGGCAGTAACATATGTTTAGTTCTGCATTTGGTTTCACTGTGAAAAAAACATAATGGAACTGAGCATGAGAGGGTGCTCCTTATCTTCACTGTAGAGGGCCAAGAGAGAGAAGGAACCAGCTGCGGACAACAATAGCACTGGTGGACTAAGAAGTAAGTGTGCAGTTAGGGTTCTGTATCAGGGGAATCATCACATCGTCACCCATCACTCCCTCTCCCCATCTCAACACCCTCCCTGCTGTATTAGCTACAGTGGGGGGTTCTTGATGGGCCTCTTTTGTCTGCAGCTCAGCAAACAAAGGCTCATAATTAACTTTGAAGGGTGAGTGATTGAAGGGAAGAATGGGTGGTGTTAGAAATTGGGTCTCTAGTTGGCTGACAGTTTACACCCTGTCCAAGTAGGGACCCTCATTCTAGTCAGGGTAAGCGAGCAACACACTGAAGATAACCCCTGCTCACTCCCTTGGTAGCTTCGCACAGGCAGTCAGGTTTACTCAGATCAATGTGTATAGTTTTTTACCCACACACACAGTAACGCAGTGAAAACACTACAAATGGACACCACAGCAGTTTAGAAAAAAGGCAATATTTATCTGAATAAAACAAGACAACAATGACAAAAATCTAACATAAACTAATTTTTAAAATAAAAAGAGTCTTAATCCATAGAAATCAATGGATGCATTGTTTTCGCACAAACTGGTATGTGTCAAAAAGAAAGCAGCAGGAGAGGCGATGAGTCAAGCAAGCAGTGTGTTGATTCCTTACTCGCAAGTGAGGCCGTGCGGCAGTTCTTATCCCACCAGGTAGGTGTTGCGTCTATTCTTTCCCCTGCAGAACAATGATGTGTTGATTTTTGGACATGCAGCCTCAAGTTCTTGCTGCAATGTTGAAGATGTGACGCCAAGGGTTGATGTGTGGAAAATTGCAGCGCACTGGGCGAAGTGTCCGCTTTGAGAGGTGTCGGCCGTTATACCACTCTAGCCAAGGAATACCCATCAGGATTTGCAGGAAACTCCTCAGCTCTCTTTGTGTGACTGCCTAGAGTGAATTCACAAACAGCCCAGCTGTCAGTCTGACCCAGACGTGTATTCAGCAGCCAGGCAGAGGCACAGAATGGTTGAACAAGAAAATGCCCAATTTCTTAAAGTGGTATATTCAAACTTACAACCCAAAAACCAACTCCACAAAAAGATGTATTTTTAAATTGTGAGTTCTGAGGCCCCAAATTCCATATCTCTATCTGCTCTCAATGGAAAAATGCACTTAAAGTATATTCCAAGGCAATCCCCATGTTTCCCTAAGGGAGAGGTAGGCCTTGTTATAGTGAAAACTGAATTTAGCACTATTTCACCATCAGGACATGTAAAGCACATGAGTACATGTCCTGACCTTTCAAATACACTTCACCCTGTCCATGAGGCTGCTTTGGGCCTACCTTAGGGGTGACTTAAACATAGTGAAAGACACAATTTAGGCCTGCAAGTGGGTGCACACACAGACACTGCAGTGGCAGGTCTGAGACATGCTTCCAAGGCTACTAATGTGGGTGGCACAATCAGTGCTGTAGGCCCATGAGTAACATTTGATTTACAGACCCTGCACACCTCCAGTGCAATTTACTTACTAGTTACTCAAATACACAAATCATGGAGAAAACCAATCACCAATCAAATTTAGACAGAGAGCACTTGCACTTTAGCACTGGTCAGCAGTGGGAAAGTGCCCAGAGTCCTAAAGCCGTCAAAAATGAAGCTCAGCACAGGATCATAAAATGAGGTCAGAAGCCCAAGACAGGGACAAATGTGCCAAGAGCTGACAGGTCTAACTGGTGGATGGATGAAATGGTGGATGGATAGATGCATGGATGAATGAGTGAAAGGAGGAATTTAAGAATGGAAGGGTGAAAGGCAAGGAGGGTGTATGAATGAAAGGGAGGGTGGATAGATGGATGAAGCAAAATGATGGGTTGATGGATGATGAGAGAAAGGATGGTAATAGAGTGAGTGAAAGGATGGATGAATGGAAGAGTGGAAGGGTAAATGTATGGATGAGTGGATGGATTGGTGGATGGAAAGAGTGAAAGAATGGATGGATGAGAGAAAGGATGGATGAGTGAAAGGATGTATGTAAAAATGGATGAGTAAAACAATGGATGAATGAGTGAACAGGCAGGGTGGATTGTAGTCTGGATGAAAGAATTGATGGATGAGTGAAAGGGTGAATTGATGGATGATAAATACATGGAGAGATGGATGGATGGCTGAGTGAAAGGGTAAATGGAGGGATTCATGGATGGAATGATGGGACAAAGGGTGGATGGATGGGTGTAAGAATGGATGGCTAAGTCAAAGGGTGGTTAGATGGATGAGCCAAAGATAGGATAATGGATGGATGGAGTGAAAGGATGGATAGATGGAGCAAAAAGGTGGATAGATGAGTGAAAGGATAGATAAACAGATGATTGAATGGACAGATGAATTGATGGATGAAAAGAGGGATGGATAAGTGAAAGGACGGATGAATGTATGGATGGATTGGTTTGATAGGTAGTTGTCACTGGACCAGTAGTGGCTTTCCCATAGCTATATTATAACCTCTTTGTTTTGTGGTCCATTTTTATTGTATCAAAAGTGAACAATTATTCACTCTTGGTATAATACAAATAAAATGCAGACCCCCTTCGAGTCTAGCAACAAATTGAGGCAGTGTAGCCAGGTGTTGGAATCCCCGGCTACATTATACAGTAAACCGGGAGCGGAACGCTGCTTCCCCGACCCCGACAGACACAACTACGAGGATATCGGGAATCCAGATAGCCGTATTCCCGACAAAATACCTGAGAGACTCAAGGACGGAACAACGATCTCCATGATTGGGAACCCGGATATCCGGGTTCCCGACGTTATAGGAAACGAAGACTGACTACGCGCGGCGCGCCCGTTTACAGAAAGAGACGCCGAGGGAGGAGACGCGGAGAGCGGTAAAGGAGAGGAGACGTCCAGCCCACGAAACAATGAGGAAGAACCCACGGAAACCAGTACAGGAGAGACCATTAAGGGACAGGGAGGTCCTGAGGAGCCCGAGCACCGCCACGTCCCCGGAGGGACGTGGCTCAGTCAGGTACGGTCCTGGTTAAAGGACAGCCTATGTTTCATGGTAGGGAGAGAGGGAGCTGCAGGGGGCGAGGGGAGGAGAGGAGGGGGTAGAGGAAGGGGACCAGAGGGAAGAGATGGCAGGGATTGAGAGGGGCACTTATATACCCACTAAGAGCACAGAAATAGAGAATTAGTTAATAAATAACTGAACACTCACAGAGGTGACTTCACTGGATTCCTGAGCCTACTATCACCACGGCATTCGACCTGTGGGGAAGGGACCCTTGTTTTTTTCTCTCTCTCTCTCTCTCTCTTTTGATCTGGAACACCGTTGGGGAACATCATCTAGAGTCATCAGGAACCCTGGGGAAACAGAGGACAACAGAGAATTACCACCCAATCAGCCTCATAACATTGGACATTTCAAAGTTAAACTTGCTACAATAAAAGCCACGTTTACTCACCCTTCCAATTGAGTACCTTAGTCCTTCTTGTCGCTCCACCCACTGCCACAGGCAGCTAGTGACATTGTTCGAATGCTGACACAGTTGGATGAAGGTGTCAGTGCCAGCCATCAGAGGTACTGTTTGGAGCTGGTGGGAAGTCTGTGTGACTATGTGTGTGAGGTAGTGAGAGAAAGTCAGTGGAGGAATGAGTCAGAGTGAGTGGGAATGAGTTACAATAAGGGCCAGTATGTGTGAGAATGAATGTGAGGGAGAATGACAGTGAGTGTAAATGAGTGTTAGTGTATGTGAGACCGAGTCACAGTAACACTGAGTAATTCAGAATGAGCGAGAATGAGTGGGACTGAATAAGACAGAGTGGGCCAGAGTAGGATGAGTGATATTGCATGAACTAGTGAGACCAAGTAAGACTGAGTGAGCCAGAAAGGAAGTGAGAGAACCCTTCAAGAAAAAGCTCTTTGGAATTTGAGCCAAGAATTGACTACGCCCCACCACTTTTAAAGATCAGCAGCCATCACTGTTAATGTTTACTAAACACATTTACAGATTGGGAAATCCTTTTCTTAATAGCTAATTGCATCTCACACATTACAGAATGTGTTTTAGCAGTCTCAAGCCAGCAGATGTAACGTGGGGGTTTGTGACCATTAAAACACTTTGTACATCAGCCCCAAAATACTGTCCATTGCCCTGTTTTAACCTTAGTTCCATAAGGAATCACTAATCCTTGCATGGATATCTCATTCAATGAGTAAACAGCACATCTCTTTCTCTGTTGTGCAATGCTGAAGTACTCACAAGTATAGCATGTGCAGTTTAGGTAGTTAGGATAGAACTAATTGTATACATAAACCTTATTAGTTAGCTGGGCACATATCCACCATCAACTGAATACTGAGTCTAATGAATATACCTTTAGATCGTTAACTCAGCTGAATTCACCTTCTAAAATCTTTTGCCTTTACACAGAATGTAAAATCCCTTTGAAAGCAAAGGTGACTCCTACATCTTATGAGATAGAATTGTACAGTGATGATTCACCTAATTATTAGCCCAGGTTTTCCTTTTGTGCCTGTAAAGGTTTTAGCAAGTACTCACCAATCGGGCTAGGATTGACAAGATGGATTAAGGAAAGTTAACTAGTAGACTCAAGGCACGCTGCATGAAATGCCCATATTGTTGTTGCTTGTGTACAAATTACCCTTTGCTCATATAAGTGCAAATAATCCATTTTAGTTTCTCTTTGAATTTCTTCTCGTCAGCCCAGGGGCTTTATTGCCAAGAATTCTTCATGCTTCTGTCTGCTACCAATACCCTCTGCGGGGCAAAGGGCCCTCTCTGCTACTAAGTTGTTCCACGTTATGCGTGATGAATGAGCCATGGGGATAAAGAAATTCCACAAGTACTAGAATATAAATGGGACTTGATGGAATACGGTACATGCTCAATCTTTATCCCTCCCCATGCATAAGTATTGCAACATCTACAGAGCTATTACCATTCTTGATTTCCATAAAGCATTTGGCTCCAATTACCAAGACATTCAGAAATCCTACGAATTCCTAGTCTATCCTGGAGTAATTAATTATATAACAGTATTGAGACTAAGGGCCTTTTTAGATTTGTTAGACCACGGTGAAGGATATCCCAATTCCCTGAAATATAAATTCCATTATTCCCTACGGAATTTTTATTTTGGCGGATGGAATATCGTCCTCATCCTCCAAAATCTAAATAGGCCCTTAGAAGTAACTTTCACAGTTCATTATGGCTTACACATGCAGATGTCATGTCTGGATATACACACTAACACATCTCCAAAACTCTGAAAAAGCACTGGGACAATCACCACATGCTCTTTAGCCCAATGCATTTCTAAAGTAATTTTTTAAGTTAGGTCTGAGGATAACTACTATATAAATTAGCCCAACCTGCAGAGTTGCCATTTTGAAATTCCATACAGGTTAATTAATTCTTTCAGCATTTTCTGTTTGTTAAATGGGGCACTATTCAGATAAATGTAGAGCGCTGTGTTAATCTGAAAGGGTACATTTCCCTCTAGTAATAGTTACTAAGTGTCACCAGGAAATAGGGAATGCCCAGTAGCAATATAAATGTGACAGACAGAAAATATCTGCATTGACAGAAATGAGAAAAGACAATGAAACTTCATGAAACCTACAAACATACACAACAGTGGATCTCAAGATTGTCTTTGATCCTCCTTCTCTGTGCCGGGACTATGAAACAGACAAAGCCACCATCTCACCAGGGATCACTCAGTGACCCTTTCCAATTGTTGTAGCTCAAAATGAAGAAGGCCGCCTCGCTACCTTCAACTGTTCACTAATGAGCTGTGGCACGAGACAAAGTCTGATCTCTTTCAAGGCCCCCAGGAGATGAATTCTGACCTAAGTGCACCTACTGTTACACTCCACTCTGACTTACCCAGTTGGCATGCGAGCATTAGGAACAGAGAGAACAGTTGAATTTCTTAAAGAGGACAAGATCACCTTGGAAGAGATGCTGAGCAGTTATAGCAAGCAAGCAGACGCTGTTCTACTGTGGTGTGAAAAGTTGATCAAAGCATTCAAGAAGGGGTAGTATTCAGATCAGAGGCCAAGAGGAAGGAGGGCACTAATCTAGAGGCTTTCCTGGAGGAAACTTTTCCTTTTTTGGAAATTTTAGAGAGTAACAACCAGAGGTCCAGCTGTAAAGCTGGCCATATTAAGGGAAACCCTCTAGAGGACCTTGACAAATCCTTATATGTTGACATTGGCACCATTGTTAGTGCTATTCTAAAAGTCTTGGAAATGATCTGCGGGTCAATGGGACTATGTGCCCATCACTAATAATTTCCTATTCATTGGAACCCTTACTTTACTCCCACCTTGGACGCAGTTTCCTTTGACAAGTGTAAATGTGGAGGTGGCTTTACAGTAGATTTTTTTTGACAAGTGGGCCATTACATATCTTGAAACCTGTAGGGACACGTAAACGTTTGACAAAGGTGAGTACTTTCAGTGCACCCAGCTTCAGCACTGGGAGAGCAACCCATTGGTGAAAGCAGCGACCACTAGTGAATGTATCACCACTTGAAATTTAATTTCTATTGACTGCAGACCAAAAGCCATCATTGAATTCATAGACAATCCTGACAGTGACTGCCCTGAGCCCTCATTGGTGCTGTATGGATCACTAGAATCAGGTGTTGGATAAAGACATGAGACAGGGATAATGGAAAATCCTATGCCAGGACCTGCAGAAGGCCTACATTAGTATCCACGGAGGAAAGATGAACATTATAAAATGGCCTTTATCTGATACCTCTCCTAGGCAAAGCTGCACATATTTTATTGATCTTCTACTGAACTGTACTAGTGCAGTCCCCTTCTCACAGAATACTTTTTCCTTATGTTGTGAGACTACCCCCACATTAGACCTTTTTGAAGGAGATGTTTTCAGCTTTGAAAGTAGAGTTCAGTTAAACTTTACCTTCCAATATTGCTTTTGTCTTGTTAGGCTACATTCCCCCTTCTTAACAATGATTAAAAAGAGATAGGCTGCTTTTATGGAAATGTGCTGGGAATTAGATTCCATTTGATGGTTAAAAAAATTCAAATGCATGTGGAGTCCATTCCTATTTCTTGGCAGCACTTCTGACTCCATCTTATCCATTTGTATTCCAGACACTTAGGGGGTCATTCGAGTTTGACTGTAAAGGAACCGCCATGCCGGCAGCAGTCTTTTGACTACCGCCAGGGTGGCGGTGCAGACCGCTATATATCGAGTAAGGCGGTGAACCCAATGCAACACAGACAACTCACTGCCAGCACCGCCACCTCCGATAAGCAGCAACCGGCTGCAGCAGCCAACTTCATTCAGGCAGAAGCCAATGTTCCGTCCACCATATTCCAAGTCACCACACCGCCAGGATATCCGGTGCGGGCTGGCCGCCATGAAAAACCTGGTGGAAACAAAGTACAAAAGGAGACACCCACCCCCAGGTACAGAGACACCTCTGCAGCTGCAATGGCAGACAAATTGCTTGTCTTCCCAGCGTTGTATCTCGCCATACACCTTCAGGGCCACCGACAATGACGAAGATGACAACCGTAAGTACGCCTAGCACAGAGGGGAGGAAATGGCTGTGAAACAATCCCACACATAACACACATTCCTCGCACAGACAGCTAAGGCCACAAACAGGCACATAAATATACGTCAATGGGAAGTACTCAATACGCACACAAAGCCAAGCTGATACGTGCCAAACATACAGCACAATACACACCAACACCACCAACACATCCCATAACCACCCAACGACAAATAGACCACAAACACCTCAACGCAGGCACAGACAGGCATGTCATGCGACACCACACATACAAACACACCATGAACTCTATGTAGCAATGACACACAATCAATAGCCTTGAACACACATCCAAACAGTGATACAGGTGACAACACGTACAACCAACAATTAAGGGAAATCCACACATGCAGCATCATACACAAGGATGCAACACAACACACCATACAATCACACAAGCAAGCAGTCACACACATCAAAACATCCCATGGCCCAAACCATCTACCCAGTGCATGCAACAGCGCAGACACAATACATACACAAACCTCACACACAGATGTCACATCACCACGTAGAAGGAAACCAGGACAAGCATCTCAACTTGACAACCACAGCAATTATGGCAGTCGCATTCAACAACAAAAGAATTATAAAACTATATACAAAATGTGCCAATGGCAAGTCCAATGTCCAGAAATGCAGGACACATTGTCCATGAATCATGGGCCCAACTTGACTCCTGACAATAGGCCTCCACGTCATAGGGGCATCAATGGGACAGGCAGGCTCCTAGGGGTGTAGGGGTGGTGGGTGAGGCTTGGCTGTGGAAGGGGCACATTTAGTTTTGGGCTTAGGAGGGGTGACTTTCGCACTGGGAGGGGTGGATTTCTTGCTGGGTGGAGGAACAGGGGAAATATCAGAGGGGGCACCTGAGGAATGGGAGGTGGAATGGCCTGAGAGGGGCAGGGGGACACAGAATTTATGTGGAAAATGGGTTTGGAGAGGAGTAGGGAAGAGGTCAAGGGCAGCAAGAAAAACTTTCTTAGGCACACGGGGCAGTCACATGTTTGCGTGTTGGGAGTGGAGGTAGAGGGAGTGCTCGTCTGACATGTTGGTGTGCTGTATGTGGATGCTGATGTGTGCACTGTCTGTATGTGTGGTGACTTAATGTTGGGTGGGTGAGTGTGTGCTTGTGCATTCATTTGGAGGAGGGGGCAGAGATGCAGGGAGAGAGAATGGGAGATGTATGAGTGAATGTTGCGGTGGGTGAGCAAGTGAGGTGGATGTGCTGCAGGTGGCTGAGACAGTAGTTGTGGTGAGTACGGATGTGGTGTGTGGGGTGAGTGTCTGTGAGTCTGCTGTTGTGGTGATTGAGGGTATGACAGGAATGGCAGTAGGACCAGTATGTGATGATGCAGTGCTGGTAGGTGTGAGTGGAGATATGACTGCAAGGGTGGAGGTGGTGGGGGAATGTCTGTCATGTCTACAGATGTGTGTTGTGTGTGTGCATGCCTGTGGGAATGTTTGTGATGCTTATGACTGTCTTTGTGCACCTTGTCTGTTGTACTGGGTATATGCTGGTATGTAGGTGTGCTTTGGATGGGTGTAGGGAGAGGGGTTGTGGATTGAGAACAGGTAGCTGGAGGGGGGGACGGAAGATGAAGGGACACTGGCTGCCACCAACGAGGAGGCCAGAGCCTGAAACAATCTCTGTAGGCCAGACAAGGCACCATGAATGTCTTCCAGGAACGCATTGGACTGCTGCATCTGGGATGCCAGTCCCTGGATGGCATTCATGATCATTGTCTGCTCCACAGAGATAGACCTCAGGAGGTCAATAGCCTCCTCATTGAGACAGCAGGGCTGACTGGAGCAGGGGCAGAGGTGTCTGCAGAGAAGGAGACGCCCACCCTCCTGGGTGGGCGGGCACGGGCAACTTGGTAGGGTGCTACAGGAAGGGCTGTGCTAGTAAGGGGGTGGCAGACAAGGATGGTGCTGGGATGGTACCAGAAGGCTCAGTCACCACTAGAGAGCTGTCATCGAAGGGGAAATCTGAATCAGATGTGTTGGTAGCTCTAGTCTCCCCCGTGGTGCTACCCTCGCCCTCTGTCCCACTGGTGCCCTCAGCTTCAGTGGTGCCCACCTCCTGGGTCCTGTGGGCTGCTGCATCCCCACTCGCCAGTGCCCTTCCTCCTTCACAAGATGATGCTAATGCACACAGAGGTGGAGAGAGAGAAGGAGAGTGGGAGGAACAGAAAGGGAGGAAATGATGTTAACCCACACATCCACTTCATATACAAACAATACAGATTACAGCCCCTGCCGGGGAAACACAAGACCATTTAGCAATCATTTGCTATTGGGTCATGCAAGCAATACCCAAACTCACCTCATCCCTGCAGCCTAAACACCTGAATGAAGACCCCTACATGGCTATCAACTGCATGAATGACTTATCCAACAAACCAGCCCAGAAACATACCCATCCACATGTCATCCATTACGGGATGATACCAATCTGAGCAAAAAGGGACTGGGAACACTAATTGACAGGAATGTGTGGAGTACATGTGCTATGGAGGTCCATTGATGTAGCAAGTCAAACAACTGCAATGTTCATGTAACATGCCTGTCATTACCCATATACAGTGCCTAAATGACCATCTTGTACTACAACAGTACACACAGAGTTGGTGGATGCAGCCAGTGACATCATTACATACATGAGCAACCCATGCCTACAGGTGAACGTGTGTCACAGTACCACCACTTCTTCTCTTGCATGGCTCAACATAGCTAATGTCACACACTCCTATGTGATGGGTGTAACAATCAGGATCTGCATTTCCTAAATCACATCTGACCATGTCAATTCCTAATCCAGTGAGGGTCACAGTACAGAACCATGCAGTAGTCACCCGACAGTCAACATTTACCCCCTTGTGGCTGTTGTGCTTCCTTCAAGCACTCATCCAACTCTGGGTACGCCACTGCCAGTATGCGGGCCATTAGTAGGGTCAGGGTCTGACGGGCACCCCTCCCACGTTGAGAGGTCACCCCCAGCTGGGTCTCTGCGGTCTTCCAGGCCCAGCGCCTCAGGTCCTCCCACCGCTTCCTGCAGTGGGTGCTCCCCCAGCTATGGACCCCAACGGTCTGCACATCCTTGGAGATTGCTCATCATAACCCTTTTTTCTGGTGGGCACTGACCTGCATGGGAAACATTCAGAAAAAGGGGGACATGATTTTAATTACAATACAGCAGTAACCTTTGGATACACACAACAAACAGGGACCATGCACATTGCCAATATTCCACACATATCTTGTTCATGCTGAACACCTGATCAGTCATAACATGTCAATGTGCACACACATATCTTGTCAAACACCACCTGACATGTGAGCCAAAGTACGTTGTACTGACCTGTTGCCCTGGAGCACCGTACAATCGTCCATGCAGGGGTAGGACCCCTTACACCAGTTTCTCCAATTCCTCCATAGTGAAGGCTGGGGCCCTATCCCCTGCAGTGCGTGCCATCGTTGCTCCAAGTGACAGGACACAGCAGCACACAAAGTGGAGGTGTGTCATACCCGAAAGCTAGGAGTCAAGTGAGCTGGCCCATACAAAATGGCAGTTACGACCTCAGCGGTCATGACTCTCACTGCCGGTGGTGATAGTCATTGGCCCCAGTCTCCTATAGACGTCATTGTAAACCAATGAGGAGTTGCTCCGCGGTTCAAACCGCCTTCCGCCATGATGACTTCCGTCAGCGGAACAAGGTCACTTCCAGCTGAACAAAGTATGCCGGACAGTCGGATGCCATATTAACCTGTGACATTACTGTCCTGTGTACACACTGCGTAATTACCTGCACGTAGTTACAAATAGATACATCAGGTCACACATGGTCGATTATGACACATGTAGTGTGTGTTTGGTGACATCACCACATTTGTCACTACACTACAATATATGATCAGTATAGTGGAACACATGGAAGGTTTTCGTGTACATATCTTGTATACGTCCATTGTCACAGAGCTCATGTGCCATCGTCTGGTTAGGAATGGAGTGTGGAGTAATGTGTCTTCCCACAACATGAGAGCCAACTTGCATTACTTACACCTCGTGACTGTCGTATGTCATGGTTGGTGCCCTACATTGTGAGTGGTTCCCAGATTGTTGCTTGTGTCCCCGCACAGCTATCGCCACAATGGAGTGATGAGAATGCACCAGTTTACCGGTCACTCATAGATCTTGATACCATGGAAGAGTGCCACATCATCCACATCACGTATCGACTTAACCATTTGTGCATCAGGGAAATGGTCGCTGATAGAAATTGGGTTTTTGGTTGGCAGTCAGGTTACCCTCTGTCCAAGCAAAAACCCTCACTCTAGTCAGGGTAAGTCACACACAATCCAAGATTATCCTATGACCACCCTCGGGTAGCTTGGCACAAGCAGTCAGGCTTAACTTAGAAGGCAATGTGTAAAGTATTTGTGCAATAACTCATACAATACCACCATATAGCACCACAAAAATACACCACACAGTGTTTAGAAAAATATATAATATTTATCAGGATAATTGTAGGTCAAAACTAATAAAGTTGCAATGCGAATTTGTAGAGATATCACTGAAAAGTGATATAAAGTGTCTTAAGTCTTGAAAAAAATAAACAAAGTCTCTTTCAAGCACAAAGTACCTGGTTTGGAGTGGAAAATCTCCTCAGAGGGCCACAGAAGAAGAGATGCGTGAAAAAATGGTGTGTGCGTCTATTTCTCCCCAGCACACACAGACTTGCATCGTTATTTTTCACGCGGGGAAGTCGTGCGTTGTTTTCCGGCGCACGGACAGTCTCTTTCTGTGGATCGCGGGGATTACCAGATGTCCGGGGTCTGTGCGTGGAATCTCCTGCTTGTTTTCCGGCTGCGCGTCGTTCTGCGAGGCTGCACGTCGAAGTTTCGCTCTCACAGAAGGCGTTGCGTCGATTTCTCCTCTGGAAGTCGGGCGGCGTTGTCCTTGCGAGGCCGTGCGTCGAAGTTCCGGTCATCCCGAAGGCGTTGCGTCGATCAGCGTTGGTGGGCGGTGTTTTTCTCGCCGCGGAACAAGCTGTGCGTCGAAACTTTCAGCGCACGAAGAGTCCAAGTGAAAAAGAGAAGTCTTTTTGGTCCTGAGACTTCAGGGAACAGGAGGCAAGCTCTATCCAAGCCCTTGGAGAGCACTTTCACAGCCAGACAAGAGTTCAGCAAAGCAGCAGGGCAACAGCAAGGCAGCAGTCCTTTGTAGAAAGCAGTCAGGTGAGTCCTTTAGGCAGCCAGGCAGTTCTTCTTGGCAGGATGCAGGTTCTGGTTCAGGTTTCTTCTCCAGCAAGTGTCTGATGAGGTAGGGCAGAGGCCCTGTTTTATACCCAAATGTGCCTTTGAAGTGGGGGAGACTTCAAAGAGTGGCTAAGAAGTGCACCAGGTCCCCTTTCAGTCCAATACTGTCTGCCAGGGTCCCAGTAGGGGGGTGTGGCAGTCCTTTGTGTGAGAGCAGGCCCTCCACCCTCCCAGCCCAGGAAGGCCCATTCAAAATGCAGATGTATGCAAGTGAGGCTGAGTACCCTGTGTTTGGGGTGTGTCTGAGTGAATGCACAAGGAGCTGTCAACCAAGCCCAGCCAGACGTGGATTGTAAGGCACAGAAAGATTTAAGTGCAAAGAAATGCTCACTTTCTAAAAGTGGCATTTCTAGAATAGTAATATTAAATCCAACTTCACCAGTCAGCAGGATTTGGTATTACTATTCTGGCCATACTAAATATGACCTTCCTACTCCTTTCAGATCAGCAGCTACCACTTCAATACTGTATGAGGGCAGCCCCAATGTTAGCCTATGAAGGGAGCAGGCCTCACAGTAGTGCAAAACGGATTTAGGAGTTTTACACTACCAGGACAGGTAAACTACACAGGTACATGTCCTACCTTTACCCCACACAGCACCCTGCTCTAAGGGTTACCTAGGGCACACATTAGAGGTGACTTATATGTGGAGAAAGGGGAGGTTTAGGCTTGGCAATTTCTTTTAAATGCCAAGTCGAGGCGTCAGTGAAACTGCACACACAGGCCATGCAATGGCAGGCCTGAGACAAGGAAAAGGGGCTACTTAAGTGGGTGGCACAACCAGTGCTGCAGGCCCATTAGTAGCATTGTGTCTACCAGCCCTAGGCACATATAGTGCTCATTACTAGGGACTTATAAGTAAATTAAATAGTCCAATCAGGTATGATCCAAGATAACCATGTTTAAAGGGAGAGAGGATATGCACTTTAGCACTGGTTAGCAGTGGTAAAGTGCGCAGAGTCCAAAAGCCAGCAAAAACAGTGTCCAAAAAGTGGAGGGAGGTGGGCAAAAAGATAGGGGTGACCACCCTAAGGCTGTCAGGTCTAACAGTCGCCCAGTTGAAGCCAGACCCCCTGCCGGGTTTGAGAAATCCCCATGCCATTCCTCCAACTGTCCAGGTGTTGTCAGTCCTGCATTTTCAGGTGAGTGGCTATTTTCAGGTTACAGTGGGACTGGCTGCAGGGTTTTCACAGCCCCAATTCAGTAAGGTGTTGCAGGATGTGCTGGATGCCCTACTCAAACATGTGCACAGGGACATTAGGTTCCCACAGTGTCAAGAATTGCCCACTGTAAAAGTAACCTTCTACAACATATCAAATGTCCCCCATGTAATTGGGGCCATTGATGGGACTCAAATTGCCTTGGTACCTCCGAGGACAAATGAACAGGTCTACAGAAACAGGAAGAGTGCATTTTCGTTCAATGTACAAGTGGTGTGTCTTGCAGACGAGTACATTATACAAGTGAACCCAAAATTCCCAGGATCAGTACATGATTCCTACGTCCTGAGGAACAGAAGTGTCCCTGCAGTGATGTCACAGCTCCATGGAGAAAGGGCCTGGCTCATAGATGTGTGCTACCCTCCATATCATATGTTTGTACCCCTCATAACACAGTCAGCACTCTGCCTAGCATTGTTGCCTATGGTCATGTTCCCTTTTCCACACAGGTGACTCCGGATACCCCAACCTGCCCTGGCTCCTGACACCTTTGAGACATCAAACTACAGGGTTGAGAACAGGTACAATGAGGCACATGGTAAGACAAGACGAGTGATAGAGTGGACTTTCGATCTCTTGAAAGCTAGATTTTGTTGCCTTCATGTCTGGTGGTGCCCTACAGTACTGACCAGGGAAAGTCTGCAAGATCATTTTTGCATGCTGCACGTTCCATAATCTATCCCTCAGAAGGCACATCCTACTGTTGGAGGAGGGGGGACATTGATGCTGGAGCAGTGTTTGGGGCCAGTGATTCTGATGCTGAGGGGGAGGCAAACGAGAATGAGGCACACGACAACAGGACTGACCTGATTCGTCACTACTTTCAATGATGTACAGGTATGTATGAATTGTATGTCATCTGCACATGGAAGCTGTATTGCTGAAGCCAGTCACTAG
The DNA here is from genome assembly GCF_031143425.1 of Pleurodeles waltl. Classification (NCBI taxonomy): domain Eukaryota; kingdom Metazoa; phylum Chordata; class Amphibia; order Caudata; family Salamandridae; genus Pleurodeles; species Pleurodeles waltl. Next base: position 1,040,118,093 of record NC_090437.1, read on the forward strand.
ACAGTATTTGCATGCATCAAGGTGTGTGTGGGGACTACAGCATTCTTTCTTGGTTTCCAACCTTGAAGGGTAGTAGACTTACCATGAGGGGTAGTGGTAATGCACTGCTGCTAAGTACATGTGTGGAATGCTGGTGCCATTGCTGTACAGCCTTATTGTTGTACCAAAGGTTTAGGGTCCTCAGTCTGCCTGTTTGGGGATATGTTAGGGGGAACTATCAGTCTTGTCCTGCTGTGTAGGCATGTCATGCTGCATTGTCAGCTGCTGTGTGGCAAGTACCTGTTCCTGACCACTCAGGGAGGTGTACATTAGAGGATGTTACCTATGTTACAACGTTCATGTCCCACATGTGTGTGACTGCCTATGCAGACCCTTACATGTGTGGTATCATAGCTGCTCAGCCTGTCATCCTGTGTATGTGTTCAAATGATGTGGATGTATGTATTGTTTACATGCCTTACAACTTTGTGCTTGATTCCATTTCATTTTCCCTCTTTAGGTCACATCTCTGTCTGCAAGCTGATTTCTGTATTCTCTGTTGGCATCGTTGACACAGGAAATCATTACAATTTGGATTTACTTACACACCTGCCTGGGTGTCCCACAACATTTACCACTTCAACATTGTTGTGGTGCTGACATGTGTACACATTTGCTGCTGTGAAACAGGCTTGCCATTATATACAATGAAGAGACATGCACCATGACCTATGTGAATTTGTGTTTATTGAGTGTATGAAATCAGAGTCCAGAGGAGTGGGGTATTGGTGTGGGTGCTGATCAGAGTGGGTGGTACAGCTGTTTGTCTCACAGGTCCTGTATTCATTTTTAGGGAATGCTGTGTGTACTTGGTATTGGACAGCCAACAGGGTGGTACTGCTGTTTGTCTCACAGGTCCTGTATACATTTTCCCGGAATGCTGTGTACTTGGTATTGGACAGCCAACAGGGTGTAACAGTGGCACACAAGGGTGACAGTTCAGATGAAGGATCAATTCATGGTGGGGGGATTGGTGTTGGCCTGAGGTCCTGCAGGATGTCTGGATGGGTGTCCTCTTTTGCGGGGGGTCCCTCAGCTGCAGGGGTAGGGGTGCTGGTGGCCTGTGGGTCCTCCTGCTGTGCCTCAATTCCAGTAGCAGGTTCTGATGTTGTCGCCAGTGATGCAGCCCGACTACTGGATGTGGCCTGCTGTTGGGTTGAGGATGTCTGCAGAATGCTGTTCAATTCCTTGAACTCCCCTAATATGGAGACCATTGTGGCATTGAGTGCCTGCCACTGTTGCATGGCCTTCTGGTGGTATTCCCCCTGCAGCCTTTGCGTGTCCTGCAAGGTGGTGTGTACCTGACCCATCTTGTCCTGGGTTTGCTGGTAGGCTCCCAGGTCTCCGGAGACTACCTCCTGGCCAGTTGTGTCCTGTACCAGCCTCGTCCCTTGGCCCGCGATTGCCCTCCCACTGGCTCTTGCCACGTGCCTGTGCTCTTGGTGTAGTGTGCCCCCTCCCACTGACACTAGAACCACCATTGTCCTGGGTTCGCACTGTTGACTCCTACCCATGTCCTGTGGGGCACACTGTTGTGTGATGCGACCTTGGGAAACAGGTATGGGAAGGTGGGCTCTGCTGTACATTGGCTGCCACAGGGGAGGTGGTTTCAGTTGTGGGCAGGGTGATGCTGGAGGTGGTGGACTGACCACTTATGCCTGATGGGCCAGGTTCGTCATCCATATTCATACTTCCAGGGGAGTCCTCCCCTACTGGACCTGTTTCCAGGCCTGGACTTTCTGTCTCTGGGCTGCTCTGCTGTGTGGCAGTACTTGGGAGACCTGTGTAATGAGAGGTATTGTGTAAGATGATGGTATTGTAGCGGTGACACACATGATTGTATGCCATCATTGACAGGATTTGCAGGGCACTAATGAAATTGACAGTTATCAGTCCACTGCTTGTGTTCCCATCAGTGGAATGTTACAATGGGGCTGTTTTGGAGGATAGTTCATGTTTGCCTTGCTACTGTCATTGCCATGTACTAATGTGCATTCCTAATACTTATTGGTGATGGGGAGTGACGTGCTTTAAGGTGCAAATGCAGTGATGAGATGTGGATGTAGCAGTCATTCAAGGGTAGGGAGTGATGCATTGTGGTAGATGTGGTACTTGCTGTAGTGTGGGGTATCCATGCACTAGGTGGGCCTGTAAGGGAATGGTGTTAGTGGGGTGCTGTGGTATGCAAGGGTGGGTATTGGGCCCATTTTGGGTTTGTGCACGTTAGGGTGGTATAAGGGGGTAAGAGGGTGGTGGGGGTACATGCTGTGCACGGGAACATGTTGGCCGGGGAGCAGAGTAGACTTACCAGTGTCCAGTCCAGTAGGTATTCCCGTCAGCACTTCAGGATGTAGTATGGCCAGGACCTACTCCTCCAACTGACATTTCTGGGGAGTCCGGTGGGGGTCCACCACCTGTCAGCATTCCTAATGTCCTCCCATGTGCATGGATGGTTCCCCACTGCATTCACCCTGATGAGTATCCTCTGCCATAGGTTGTTCTTCCAGGCTATGGATGTGTGCTGGAGCTGTGCTCCAAACAGTTGTAGCTCCACTCTGAGGATTTCCTCAACCATTACCTTGAGCTCCTCTTATGTAAGTTGTGGGTTTGGTTTTCTGGTGGTGCCATGGTGGTTGTGTTGTGGGTGGGGGTGTTTATTGTGCAGGGATTCTGGATGTTATGTTTGTTGATGTGAGTTTGTGTAATGATGTGTGTGTGCTCTCTGGTGTTTGTGTTCAGTGTGATGCGTATTCAGTGTGATGGTGCCTGTGGTATCTAGGTGCATTGCCTCCTTTAAGTGTGCTCTTGCCTCGCTCTGTCAGAGTTTCTGGTTGCAAAGGGTTCTGGGTATGTGTGGGGAGTGTCTTTTGTAGTGCTGTGGACAGGTGAGTGTATGTGTCTCAGGTGTTGGGTAATGGCATTTTCCAATGTTTTGCAGTGTTCTGGCGGCGGTGCCTTTTTTCCCCTCGGTGGTTCTGACCATCAATGGATGTCCGCCATGTTGGGTCCGCGGTGTTGATTTGTGAATCGTTAATTGGCTGGCAGGATATTCTCGGTGTGGCAGTGCTGGTGGTGCAGCCGCCTCCTTCACGCCTTCGTTTCAGCCGACGGTGTCGTTTGTTGGGTGTATTTTGGGTGGTGTTGTGTGGGTGACTCACGGAGGTCTTCACTCCTCCATACCTGGCTTCGGTGATGACTGCCAAACTCAGAATGAGCACCTAAATCTTTTTGCTTTCTAAGATATTGATTTCATAGAGAACTCTTATACTCTGACTGTGACATATGAGTAAACCCAAGATTACTGCTTTAATACAGACCTGCACTAGCCTTAGCCGTGGCTCCCTGGTGCATCATCAAAACTAGCCAGGGGCGCCGCACACAGTTTGGGAAACACTTAGCTATTTCCAGTTCGGACACAATAAAACTACAGCCAATGGTTCCCAAACTGTGTGTGACGCCCCTGGCTAGTTTTGATGGCGCACCAGGGAGCCGCGGCTCCTAATTTGGGAACCACTGCCTTAGGAGGCTAGAACCCTAGTATTATTTTGCTCTGGTTGGCACTTTTGTTTTTTCAGGAGAACTCGATGGAGGTGGAGAAAGGGATACGTTTAGGGAGAGTTTAAAGCTAGTGATCATCATTTGATTATTGAAACTGTAGTATTTACCCATAGCCCCATGCATGAAGTTCATTCACTTGTTTTGTTTTTGTGTAATACATACACTTTAATGTTTAAAGGCATCACATGTTTCTGGACAGGTGGGCACACAGCTTGGAGCATGGTGAGCCAAAAGAAAGAAGGGTTGTGCAAGGTGTGTGAAAGAAACAGTATTGCTTGTGGCTGGGGTATGAGCCCTGGTCAAGCACGAGTCACAATCCCTTGCGTGATGAACCACAAAAAGTCACTAATTTAACATGTGCTCAACCCTGGGTAGCTTGGCACAAGAAGCAGTGAAGCTAAACTTAGAGGCAATGTGTTAAGTATTTATGCAGTACACAAACAGCAATACAGTGAAAACACAAAACAATAAAAATCTCAACCCAATTTACAACAATAGAGAACATCGTAATAACCTATTTGACACCAAAACCATCAAAATCCAATTAGTAGAACCAGAGTTATGATTGTTTTAGGTCCAGGCATGGGTTCAAATTGGTGGAAGCCTCTTATGTCCCTGTGACTCTGAACAGGAGGCCATCAAATCTAACCTTTGGAGTCACTTCTGAAAGTCCTGGGTGCTGGTGAAGATGCAGTGCTCCACAACAAGGTTAGCCTCTAAGGCAGCAAAACAGTCATTCCAGCTACAGCAGCAGTCTGACAGAGTGCACAGCAGCAGGCAGTCCTCTAAGAGTCCTTCCGCAAGTCCAATAGTGAATTGAAGAATAGATTCTGAGAGCTGTATTTTTATAACTAGGTGCCCTACTTCTAGACATTAGTAGACATTTGCAGAATGGTTCTTTGAACTTCCAGGGGTTTCGTGCTTCCCCTGCCCTGGCTCCTAGCTGGCAGCATTGAGAATGCAGGGTTGTTAACCTTATTGTGTGGTGGCAGAGCCCCGCCTATTCAGGTGTACGATGGGCTGTGCTTACCTCCACCTCCCTATCAAGACAGTTAATGGGCCATTCAAGCTCTGCCAAACTCACTATTGTGTGACTGGGAAGACTTCACAAAGTCTAAGAGCTAAGGGCAGGAAAATGCCAACTTTCTAAAAGTGGCATATCTAATTTTGAAACTATAAAGTTGACTTTACCATAAAAGATGGCTTATCATTACAATTTTTTAGATACCAAACATAACATAGCTATCACCTCTAGTTTAGGAATTGCAGTATATTAAATATAATAAGGAACCATTAATGTTGTCCTATGGAAGGGTTAGGCCTCAAAGTAGTAAAAGACGAATTTGGGAGTTTTTCAATACAAGAATATGTAAAGCTTAAAAGTACATGTCCTACCTTTTCATTATAGAGGACCCTGCCGTATGGGCTAACTAGGCCTACCTCTAAATCATAACTTATATGTAATAAAAGGGGAGTTTAGGGCTTGGAAAAAGGTTTTAAATGCCAAGTCAACATGGCAGTGGGATAATGCCTTCAAGCAGGCATAGGACATGTTTGAAAGTGCTTCTTACTTGGGTGGTTCAATATGTGCTGAAGACCCACTGGTAGTATATAATTTACAGGCCTTGGAAATAAGGTATGCCACTCTAAAAGGGACTTACATGTAAATTAAATATGCCAATCACATATATGCCAATCAAGTCATGTTTTAGGGTGTGAGCACAAGCATTTTAGCACTGGTTAGCAGTGGTAAAGTGCACAGAGTCAAAAGGCCAAGATGCCAACTTTGAGAAAAAAGTAGGTGGAAGAAGGCAATATGTTTGGGGTGACCCTATAAAGAGGTCCATTTCCAACAGATTGCATTATGTAACCATTTCTTTACATGTGATTTGAGTTACAAGAAATCTCAATACACAAAATAGGCAAAAAGACAAGTGCCATATTAAAAGTTGATCAATTCTAGCCCATTTAAAGCAGTCATTTAAAATGAGTATTATCAGACTTTGCATGCTGAAGTTAAACTTGGCTCTACTTTGTAATTGGAGTTATGGCTGTGTTTAGAGTGCGACTGAGCAAGAGGAATAGCAGAAAGGAGAAGCCCTCACTTGTACCCCTGTGTTACCATTGGTGGAGCCTGAGTTGGCTCCACCATTGGTAACCCATGACCAGACACTCTGTCCACCTTCGTTTGCTATGGCATTTTTCTCTAACATAATGAGGGTGGGGCACCAGTCATTGATTTTCTCTACCTGTCTCTGCCATGCAAGACATGGCAAACCCCAGCAGGGAAATTGCATGATAGCCAAGACAAGCAAAGAGAAAAATCCCTGCTTATCAGGGCAATTTTTTGTTTTGTTTTGAGAAAAGAACTGCATGAGGAGTTTGTTTTTGCTAAATCAAAACTTTTCCTGAACAGATGCTTTTGACACAGCATCAATCCTGCAAACCGGCAGATCTGTGAAGGGAGCAATCACAGCAGCAGCTTTTCTCCTAGCACAGAGATCCTCATCTGCCAGATAGGCATTTTTCTATAGAGCGTAAGTTCCTCCACCTGGTTGACAAAGATTCATGGCGGAATGGTGGACTATTCGCCATGGTCTAAATCTCTCTCTTAATTGGGAAACCACTGTCCCAAGTTCAACTTATTCATGTAGGGGTGCCCAGTAAAAGGGGTGATTTTGTTAGAAGTGTGATGTGGAAGATATAAATGACGCATGTATTTGTTATGTACGCTTTTATGCTATTATGGTGTTTGTTCCAAAAGTGCTAGCAACAGATTTCCTTTGTTGGCCTCTTCAGTGGTCATTGTTAATGAATATAAAGAAGCGATAAATATATTTGTGTGAGCTATAAGATAATTATGTTGACTCATATGTACACATTTCAGATTCTAAACTGACTATTAGGTGGTGCTGTCTAGTGGTGGGGAAGAGGTGAAGAGAGCTACTAGTAGTGTGCTGTGTATTACTTGCAGGAATAGCCATGTAGAAACAATATATGACACCATTATTTTGCCTTCTAAAGCCAATTTGGACTGAAGTATTTCTACTAGATCTGTGTGAAATCGGATTTGCATATGGGTGGTCCATGTCTTGTGGGGCATAGAGAGAAAAAGGTTTACAATGGAATGTGATCCAAATATTTACTATTGGCTGAGATTAATGCAAATTTTCCACCAATCACATTTTTGTTTTTCTACGTGACATTTTCCAAATGAGACAGATATACGTGGCTTGTGTTGTCACTGTACCATAGGAGTCGGTTGCACCTCACTGATGGGGCCCAATAAAGCTGAAACCAATTAGGGGTTGCTTGTGTTCACGTATAGAGGGATTCTGGTCTGGGGATGTAGCTGAAATATTCTTAATGGAGAAATGCCAAGTTTGATTTGCATATGGCTAGCCATTGCCTGGTATGGTTCAATCCTGCTGAAAAAGATGAGTTCTCTGTAGGGATAAATTATACAATTATTTAATTATTTGGTCAACAATAATATCATCTTAATGGGAATGTAGTGTAATTTAGCCGAGAATATTAATTCAGTTATTACTGCACATATCCCTTCCTATCCACCCATCAAAGCATTTTACCCTTTATCCATGTAGTATGAATATTACATGTTTTGCAACAGATTCTAGAAAATGTATTAGATTAATACAGAAAAAAATCCATCTAGTTGCAAAGAGTCCAAATACACTGTGTTGTTCACTTATTTGATTCCACCTCTCTATTTCACTGTGCTTTCCAGCCTATTGGTTGCACTGCAGCCAGTCCTGAAGGTATATGAGCGTCCTATAATGGTCATATAATATTCTGAAGGCCTATGTCCTTTACAATCCTTTGAATATGTTTTTGTGCTCCTATGATCAGATATTGATGTGTTTCGGTCTATGAGAAAAGGCCTCCTCTGTTCCACAGCACGGTGAAGTGTCAATACATTCACTAAAATGGACGTTAAAATCAACACTATTGACAAAGCTGAAAATAATTATTTACAAAACATGCAAGTACCTATAATGTGCTCCACTACTAAAAACACATTCTGGGTCAATATCTATACTATGTGAATAACTCCTCCTCTCCACCACCATTGTGAACATCTCCTTTACTGGGAGTGACATGGACATCAGTAGCAAACCTAAGTGACAATGAGTACACCCAGGCACCAAAGCATGCACAAGTCTCCTGTACTTTCTAAATATTCAAAGGCCCTAAAAAAAAACATGCTAGCAAAAAACATGTAATGAACCAGTCAAAATCGTGCATGTCCATAGGAGAAGGGAGCATGTTCCTGCTAAGTACATGGTACTTGTTACCAGGGTAAGTCACTCTAGAATATTTGGAGGGCTGGTGAGCTACATGCCAGTTTGGAATGTGAAAACAGAGCACACAGTTAGGGAAGTGAAAGGACAAAGCTTGACAGGTAGGGGAAAAAGATAACCTACTCACTGAGACTGGCTGCTCACATGGTGTAAGCAGGGCGTTTCTGAGCTGAGTCGCCAACTGATGTTGTGTAAGACATCAACCATGCCTGAAGTCATGCTTTGTGCTGCTGTACTGTAAGGAGAGACATGTGATATCACCTCACATAACAGTGACACTCAGGCCACCATGTTAGGTGGCCTGTGGTCCTGGAGGGTACCAATGAAATCCCAGACTGCTGAGCGGGAAGGCTCACCTCACTCACGGAGCTAGTGACCACCCGAGAAGGAAGCCACATTGCAAGGGATCAACAAACAAGTTCAAGGAAAGGGAGGCGATATCCACAGGAGCACTAATATGATCGGTAACTCAGAAGTGTCTAGTGTCAACATTCCCAATCATACCATATTCAGATGAATAAATCATATACAAATCAGAATGTTTCCTAAATCAAACTGCAGAATAACAAAATATGTTCTCAAAGTTCTTTTCATACATAAAATCATTGTTGCGCTTGGCCTTCACCCTCCTGTTTTTTTAACCTGTTTTTGTTGTTTTCTAGAACTCTGTGCACTGTTAACCAGTGGTTGCTCCTTTTAACTATTGTAAAATTGTCCTACACCAAGCTGGCACATTTAATTTATTTTGTACCTTGTAAAGGAGTACTACATGTACCTAGGTCCCTTACATTAAATGCTAGTGATGGGCCTGCAGCACTGATTGTGCCACCCACTAAACATGACTTGGGCCTGCCATTGCAGCAGTGGTGCAGTTTTAAACTGCCATTTTGGCCTGGTAAAATAAACCTTTTTCCACACGGGGGTCTACGACCTGTTGGGGACTCTCCATCAAACAGGGTCCTCCCTGGCAACCCTATTGGTTTATTTTAAGGACTCTTACCTACTGTGTTTTCACTCCAGTGGCATGCTTCATTGTTTACTCCTCCTCACAGATATTCTATACATATATTGGTGGGTGAAACCTTGGACATTCTAAGGGAGCTCTTATAGTTCCACCTATTTTTAGGGAGGGGACCTTCATACTAAATTTGTCTCATATTGTCTTTATTCTCTTATTTATTTCTCAAGAACCCTGGACAAGTTACAAAACTAGTTTATTGATTTCTACAGTGTTTCTATTAAGTGCTCCACATTAACTCTGGTCCACATGTTTCAGCCCTAGCGTGCCTGCAATGGTTCACTTTGGCTTTCTTCAAGACCACCAGTATATCGATCCCTGCTACTAGATAAATGTATCTTGTGACCATAATAGTCATATCCATATATATTCTGCATTCAAACATTTATCCTTGCATGCCACACACTTGAGGTATTTCCTCAGACTTGTTCCTGTAGGTAAGAAAAAGACAGAAATATCTTTGTTAGTCCTAGCTACTTGTAGCAACTGCTTTTATTTCCAGTACATTCCTAATCGTAAGTGCATTTCACCTATGTGACTCATTTCCAGTGAAGAGGTAAAAACAATTTGAAAATCGACCATGCATCATTAAACATTTGGGAGCATGTGCTAACAAGTGAGACTATGCTCTATAGGTCTTTTAAACAAGTGGCCGTCTTTCAGACTGTTACTCGGTATATTGTACTTTTCAGTTATTTCAGGAGATATGCCGTACTTAACTGTGCAGATATGCTCGTACTCATCTCATGCTTATATACTTAATAGTTATCTACTACTAACCTTGTAGGCACCTCGAGGATGGTCAGCCTTGAAGTCACTCTCTAACCGAGGTATCTTAGGTACATAGAAATTCAGGACAATATTTATGGGCCTCAGATTATACTAACTACTTATTGAGTTACTTGATAATTCTAACCTTACTTCATGACAAAGCCGTTTACTTCGTCAAAGGACTTGACTGGTAATTCGCTTAAATCTTCACCCTGAAGAAATATGTGAATTTGTTTATACAACGTTGGAATTTATTTACCTATAATAAGAACCCCACACAGAGCAATTACGTTGGTACCTTGTGGGGTCGATAAACAAAGATGAATTCTAGCACATGGATTATTAAATAATATGTATTGCTATTCATTATGCACATAGTCTATGGACACAGGTTGACACTCCTGCTTCTACGGTGGATTAGGAGTTGCTGACCAGATGACTGGGTGAGAAATCTTTTGATATTGTACCTAGGTTCTGTGTGTGTTCACATGAAACACGACATGTTTTATGTTCTGAGCATCATGATTTGCAGCGTTTTGACATTTAACGAAATATATTTTCTAACCAAGTGTGTGACCTGTAAAAACCTACCTTCTAACAAAAAAATGTGTGTTTGACAAATATTGTTTTTGTTTTTACAGAGAATAACACCTTTCATCAATATTCTCATACTAGGAAGAAGATATGAGCATGGTGTACCAATTAACATTCTGCTTTTTTTTTTCTAAACGACTGACTGACTATGGCAGTGACTCAGGCAGAGGGGTGAGTCCTGATGAAGGCATCAGCCCTGAATGCTGTAATTTGAAACATGAGAGGGTGATTATTCCCATAAACTACCTATCGAAATTCTTTTAATCCAGTCTGGGTAACCCAAAAATAATGGATCAGAATTGATAGTGTACCCCAAGGCAGTTTTCACCATATATAAACACATTGTTGATACTAACCTATATCATTCAAACCCCAAAAAATGTTTTGCTCCACCCCTGTTAAGGGCAACACAGGGAGTGTAGAAGCAGCCTAACGCTGAAGCATGCCATGGATAGTGGGCGAGGGTGCTTTTATCCCATAATAAGAGATCCCTTAGAGAGTAGGTTTTTAGATTTTTGCTTTTGATTTTCCTTTTATCAACCTTTATGCATTGTATATTGGAATTTAAGAAGATGGTTAATAAGTGAATGACTTTCCCCTCTTTTATGTGATGGTCCTAATCATTTGGTGTGTGCAACTTGTTTCCTGGGTCACTTGACTAATTGCAGCTGGAAGTTGGTCTTTGTGTATTGCTTCCTGTTAGAAATGGGGTCTTTGGTTGGCAGTCAGGTTACCTGCTGTCGAAGCAAGGACCCTCCGTCTAGTCAGGGTTAAAGAGAATCACCCTCAGCTAACCCCTGCTTACCCCCTTGGTAGCTTGGCACGAGCAGTAGGCTTAACTTCAGAGTGCTAGGTGTAAAGTATTTGTACCAACACACAGTAAGTCAATGAAAACACTACAAAATGACAAAACACAGGTTTAGAAAAATAGAGAATATTTATCTAAACAAAAGAAGACCAAAACGACAAAAATCTACAATACACAGGTCAAGTTATCACTAAAAATGCAAAAAAAGAGTCTTCATGTAATTTTAAGCACAACGCTAACACTGTTAGCGTGAAAATGTACTTTGGGTGCGTCAAAAATAACCCCGCACGGGCGAGTGTGTGATGTGTCGATATCACTCACGAGGGAGACCTTCTGTTGTTTCTCCTTTAGTCGGGTCACGTGCGTTGTTTCTTCTCTCTGCAGGAGAGCGATGCATTTATCTGGTCAGCACTCTTGGGTCAGGGCAGGCCTTGTGTCGTTTTTACACGCGCAGTAGTGTTTGTGTTGGAAATCCAGCCGCACGATGATCCGAAAACCACGCAACGCGGGTTGCGATCTCCCCAGCCTCCGTCAGCGATGCTGTGCATCATTTCTCCAGCCCTGGGCATCAATCTTCAGGTCGTGTTGCAGGTGAGCGTCGATTTCCAGCCGCGAAGCCAGTGGAGCATCGATTTTTCAGCCGCAGATCAGAGTTGCGTCGATCTTTTCTCGCAAGGCAGTCTGTGCATGGAGTTCGCACTCTTGGGCTCCCAGCTTCTCCCTTCAGGGTCCCAGGAACTGGATGGGCACTACTTGGCAGAATAGGAGTCTCTCCAGAGACTCCAGGTGCTGGCAGAGAGAAGTCTTTGCTGTCCCGGAGACTTCAAACAGGAGGCACGCTCTAAATCAAGCCCTTAGAGATCTTCACAAGAAGGAAGGCAGCACAAAGTCCAGTCTTTTTCCTCTAGCACAGGCAGAAGCAGCAACTGCAGGAGAGCTCCACAAAGCAGAGTCACAGGCAGGGCAGCTCTTCTTCCTCAGCTCTTCTCCAGGCAGAGGTTCCTCTTGGTTTCCAGAAGTGTTCTAAAGTCTGTGGTTTTGGGTGCCCTTCTTATACCCATTTTCTCCTTTGAAGTAAGCCTACTTCAAAGCAAAGTCTCTCTTGATTGTGAAATCCTACCTTGCCCGGGCAAGGCCCCAGACCCTCACCAGTGGGTTGGAGACTGCATTGTGTGAGGGCTGGCACAGCCCTTTCATGTTTGAGTGACCACTCCTCACCTCTCTCCTAGCACATATGGCTCATCAGGAAATGCAGACTACACCTCAGCTCCCTTTGTTTCACTGTCTAGTGAGAGATGCAACCAGACCAACTGTTAAACTGACCAAGACAGGGAATCCACAAACAGGCAGAGTCACAGAAATGGTTTAAGCAAGAAAATGCTCACTTTCCAAAATTGTCATTTTCAAACACACAATCTTAAAATCAACTTTACTAAAAGATGTATTTTTAAATTGTGAGCTCAGAGACCCCAAACGTCACATGTCTTTTCGCTCCCAAAGGGAATCTACACTTTAATCATATTTAAAGGTAGCCCCCATGTTAACATATGAGACGGACAGGCCTTGAAACAGTGAAAAACTAATTTAACAATATTTCACTGTTAGGACATATAAAACACATTACTATGGCCCTCATTCTGACCCTGGCGGTCGGCGGAGAGACGGCGGTCGGACCGCGAACAGACCGGCGGTATTAAAAATGGCATTCTGACCGCGGCGGTCCCCGCCGCGACCGACCGCCACTTCTCCACTCCGACCGCCACGGCGGTCATGACCGCGGGGCTGGAGTTTGCGCACTCCGGCCCGGCGGTCGTCCCAAGACCGCCAAGGGTATTATGACCCTGCCTACCGCCGCGGTTTCTTGCGGGCGGGAACCGCCGTGCGAACCATGGCGGTAAGCACTATCGGGGCCAGGGAATTCCTTCCCTGGCACTGATAGGGGTCTCCCCCACCCCCCACTACCCACCCGAGTCCTCCCCCCACACCCTCCACCCCCCTGCCACCCCCCAGAGGTGGTACGAACCCCCTCCCCACCCCCACCCCGACATGCACATACATGCACCCCGACATGCACACACCCCCAACATGCACATATACACACCCCCTACACACACATACACAACGGGGACACATACCCGCACACATACATGCAGACATGCGCACCTGCCGAACAGCACACATTACCCATAGACACAGCAGCACCCCCCGCCCGCATACACGCACTCACACACCCCCTCTACACACTCACACGCACACCCCCATGCACGCCCACATCACACAACACCCCCCCACCCCCTCCCCTCACGGACGGTCAACTTACCTTGTGCGTTGGTCCTCCGGGAGGCGACGGGAGCCATGGGGAGGTGACCGCCAACAGAAGACCGCCAACAGAAGACCGCCACACAGAAATGTGGGTCGTAATTCTGTGGGCGGTGTTCTGCTGGCGTGGCGGTGGAGGTTGACCAGTCTCCACTTTCCCGCAGACCGCCAGTGTTGCTGCTGGCGGTTTTCCGGCGGAACGCTCCCAGCGGTCAGAATGCGCACAGCGGCATACCGCCGCGGTCGGCGGTCTTCACCGCGGCGGTAACTCGGCGGTCTTGCGAAAAGACCGCCAAGGTCAGAATGAGGGCCTATATGTCCTACCTTAACCATACACTGCACCCTGCCCTTGGGGCTACCTAGGGCCTACCTTAGGGGTGCCTTACATGTAAGAAAAGGGAAGGTTAAGGCCTGGCAAGTGGGTACACTTGCCAAGTCGAATTTACAGTTACAACTGCACACACAGACACTGCAATGGCAGGTCTGAGACATGATTACAGGGCTACTAATGTGGGTGGCACAACCAGTGCTGCAGTCCTACTAGTAGCATTTGATGTACAGGCCCTGGGCACGTCTAGTGCACTGTACTAGGGACATTCTAGTAAATCAAATATGCCAATCATGGATGAACCAATTACACACACATTTTGTATAGGAGCACTTGCACTTTAGCACTGGTTAGCAATGGTAAAGAGCCCAGAATAACAAAAACACCAAAAACAGAGTCCAGCACACGTCAGCAACTTGGGAAACAGAGGCAAAAAGTTAAGGGAGACCATGCCAAGGATGAAAAGTCTAACACTCCCAGACAGTGAGAAAAGGGAGCATTAGTGTTGGAAGAATGGGTCATTCCTGGCCTGATGAGGGTAAGGAGCTGCCAACTACCATACTTGCCCACCATAAAGGCTTTTCTCGAGCACACTCACAAAGGGTTTGACACTGGTCTTTTGTGACACCAGATAAGCTAGGTCCAGGGCAGACAGGCAGGCTTTTTCAAGCACCTCTGGGGATGGAGACCTCCAGAACCTTCTCCTACTTCAATGTGGGCACCAGGTATAAATAATAGGCCCTCAGACCGTAATCTTCAGTACATCTCTGGGCCTGTGAATACTACCGAAGAAGTACTGCAGCTTTCTTGTCCTATACCTATACCTTGAGGATATTATGTGAACATTATTGGATGCTCAAATACCTTTAGGGCTGGTTGCTGAGCGACCACAAAGTTAGACCATATAGTGAAATAGAAAAGTGGACATTTTGGAATCAAATAACCAAGAAACAAGGATAGAGTGTATTTGACCTCTTTACAACTAGGTGCATTTTTTTCTTTAATGATCTAATACATTTTCTATAATAATGTATTGCAAAACCTGCTGTATTCATATTACATGTATAGGTGCTAAAGGGCATTGATGGATGGAGGGGAGGGAATGCGTGCAGTATTAACTGAGGTGATATTCTCAGCTGAATTACACTGCAAATCCAATAAGATTTTAGTATTGTTGACCAATAATTCTGGAATTTAACCCCCCTTTTGCAACATTAATATTTGCCATTGTTTTGCTAGATGAACACAAGAGTGACCCAGAATGTTCACATGAACCTAGGTTTAAAATGTAAAAAAGCATATATTCATGTGAAGCTCACTTTTTTAGAAGATTGTGCACTAATGTAGGACATCCTGCTACTGAATTAGTCAGAGAAAGAGGCTCAGATATAGACAGTTACACATCTGTCAAAATATCTCAATTATATATATTGCAACCAGTACTCAAATATAGAAAAGACACATATTTTTATTGTTGTGTATAACCATCAAAGTATAAAATATTTTTGTAGTAATCACAAAAGATGCATTTGTGAAGGAAGTGCACCCAAAGTGAGAAAAACACCACAAAAAATACAAGACAATCAAAAAATCATTGTTATTTCATCAATAATTAGTGTGTCTATACAAAAACAGCCTCCATATGATATTCAAACAACTACATTTATGGATCAATCCTCCTTATTGCATAGGGAAAAATAAGGACTGTCTTGTTAGTTGTTGATGTTGTTTCGACCTTTCAGGTGGATACTAGGGTCTCATCAGGACAATCATTGACCTGGGGAGCTAACATGGTAAATTGCATTCGGGCAGTGGTTCCCAACCCTTTTGAATTCTGTGGACCCCCACTTTATCATCACTGGAGCCCAAGGACCCCCACTGAATTATTATTGGAATCCGGGGACCCCCGATTGAGTCATTACTGAAAGCTGGGGACCTAATCTGTTAATATTTTATTTTGTAAGCAGTCGCGGACCCCTTGAGAAGGCTTTGCGGACCCCCAGGGGTCCCCGGACCACAGGTTGGGAGCCACTGCATTAGGGTATGAAAAATTGGTTCTACGAGTAATGGAAATCTTAATTAGAAAGAATATTTACGTACTGGTTGCCTTACAATAGGACTGCCATTGTGGATGAAAATTGGGGATAAGACTGCATCTTGACACCCCAGGTCAAACAGGATTACTTTAGAAGCCATCCCAGAGTCATTGGATGATCATCCAACTACTGTAGAAGTCATTTTCATATCATCAGACATCATCAAGCTCTTGAAGTCATCAGCAAAGTTTAGAAACTTAAGCCTGATGATTCGAGGATGACTTGAAAATGAGTATCTGATGACTTCACAAGGTGTGACTATTCCTGATGACTTCAGGAGGATTTAAAAATAAGCATCTGATGACTTCACAAGGTGGGACTATTTCTGATGACTTGAGGAGGATTTCAAAATGACTATCTGATGACTTTAAAAGGTGCGACTTTCCTGATAACTTCAGGATGATTTTAGAATGAGTACCTGATGACTTCACAAGGTGTGACTATTACTGATGACTTTAGGAGGATTTAAGAATGAGTATCTGATTATTTCATAAGATCCAATCTGTTCTTGATGATTTGAAAATATATATAGAAAACTCCACAAGCATCATTTCTTTCTAACATGTTTTTAGAATGATTTGCTGATTATCCCAAGAATACACCCACTATTTTGGCTACATTTTTGTAAGAAAGGTCCGACCTGTGGTGTGATTTTAGAATTATTTGCTGATTACTACTCAGTGAACACTATTTAGGCATTAAAAGAGGTTTTTTTAAAATGCAAATTAGCATACAGTGTGCTTCATAAGATATGTAAGAACAGTCACAGGTAAATATTTTGTGAGTTTTTTTTACATCATTTTATTTATAATAATCAGTAATAACAAGTATATTGTGATAAAATGTTAAAAACATGTTAGTTTAGATTCTAATTGATCAATTGCATGTAGGGCCAATGGGATTAGGCAGTAATCGAGTATGAACTTATTGAGCAGTATTGTCTAAACCTTGCAGCTGGGAAAAATCAAATTATCAAAGAATGGAAACTATACTGCACATTCTGTGAAATTTAGCCACTTGATATTTTAACAAGGGGTTGCAGACTCAGGCAACTTGAAACTTTACATGCTTTTTTAACTGTGTAGAGTGCAGTACTGCAAAGTAAAAAAAAATGGAAACCATTCCTGCAATGGTGACTTTTGCTTCTTGCCCATGGTCTCCATCAGAGATCCTACCATAAATATGTTTGCTAATCAGATTCTGAGTCCAACATTATGCACCATCGCCTGCTATCAAGCAAAGTTGCTTGGTCTTACTCCCCCATAGATATTGTTATTGGGCATCACCCCAGACCACACCCCTCTCACTGTCAACTGTCTTTCCTTAGAAAGCCAAAGGCTGGGGCATCCTGATGCTGGAAAAAAGTCCAATGTACAAACTTTAGGCCAAGTAGCTAAAAATTTGCCCTGGTGCAGGTGGGAAGTAGCATCACCTTAAGTTTTGTTATGCCAATGGGTTTATGGTTCACTACAATGGTTTCTCTTCTGTACTCCTGCCAGGGCTGGCTCTAGGGCAGTGCAACCGGTGCCACCGAACCGGGTGCTGACTTCAGTTGGGGCACCATGGTTACAAGTATATTATGGTTTTAAAAGCACCTGTTGTGACGTTCCTTGCCCCCAGACTTTTTCAGGCAACAATAAATATGTCAAGATAACTGGTGATTAATGTTCTGAGTGGTGAGAGATCGGATTAGCTAGTGGATGTTTTAAGGTAGCGCAGAGGTTGAATATGCCTGCCGCAAAGAGCAGGTACCATACAGATTAAGGGGCATATTTATGAGCCCCTAGCTCCACCGGAGCATCACTTTTTGTGACGCTCCGGTTGCACAATGCCCTGCGCCGTATTTACAAGGTGGCGTTAAGCCACGTTTAATGTAGGAGGCTGGCCTGTCTTATAGTGGGTACCTTGTGGTACGTACACCTTGTGCCAGGTCCAGTTATCCCTTATTAGTAGATTAGAGGTGTTCTAGCAGCTTAGACTGATAGAGGTAGCTATAGCAGAGCAGCTTAGGCTGAACTTGGAGACATGCAAAGCTCCTACTATACCACTTATATTACTTAGCACTATATCATAAGAAAACACAATACTCAGAATTACTAAAAATAAAGGTACTTTATTTTAGTGACAATATGCCAAAAGTATCTCAGAAGATATACTCCCTTAGGAGGTAAGTAATATACACAAAATATATACACAAACCAAAATCAGGTAAGTAACAGTTAGACAAGTAGTGCAAACAATGTAGAATCACAATAGAATGCAATAGGGAGAAATAGGCCTAGGGGCAACACAAACCATATGCTCCAAAAGTGGAATGCGAACCATGAATGGACCCCAGGCCTAGTGTAGTGTGTAGAGGGTCACTGGGAGTGTAAGAAAACACTAAGGGTGTCCAAGATACCCCACCCCAAGACCCTGAAAAGTAGGAGTAAAGTTACCCTACTACCACAGAAAGACAGTAAAGTCGAGATAGGGGATCCTGCAAGGACAACAACTGACTGCAAAACACTGAAGATGGATTCCTGGACCTGAGGACCTGTAAAGGAAGGGAACCAAGTCCAAGAGTCACGCAAGTGTCCGGGGGGGCAGGAGCCCACTAAACCCCGGATGAAGGTGCAAAAGGGCTGCCTCCGGGTGGAAGAAGCTGAAGATTCTGCAACAACGGAAGCTGCCAGGAACTTCTCCTTTGGTCAGAAGATGTTCCCGAAGTGCTGGAGGATGCAGAGTTGTTTCGACACATAAAGACTGTGAACAAGCCTTGAAAGCTGCAAGAGTCGCGGTTGAGGATTTTGGATGCTGCCAGGGCCCAGGAAGGACCAGGAGGTCGCCCCTTGGAGGAGGACACAGTGGGGGCACTCAGAAACACAGAGAGTCCACGCAGAAGCAGGCAGCACCCACAGAAGTACCCGAACAGGCACTGAGAAGATGTGAGGATGACGGTCGACTCAGAGTCACAAAAGAGGGTCCCACGACATCGGAGTCCAACTCTGCGAGTTGGGCAATGCAGGACGGGGTGCTGGGGACCTGGGCTAGGCTGTGCACGAAGGAATCCTTGCAAGAAGCCCTAGCAGCTGCAGTTCACGTCTGGTGTGGGGAGGCAAGGACTTACCTCCACCAAATTTGGACAGAAGGGCCACTGGACTGTCGAAGACACTTGGACCCAGCTCCTGTGTTCCACGGACCACGCTCGTCAGGATGAGATGGGACCCAGAGGACCGGTGATGCAGAAATTTGGTGCCTGCGTTAGCAGGGGGAAGATTCCGTCGACCCACAGGAGATTTCTTCTTGGCTTCCAGTGCAGGGTGAAGGCAGACAGCCCTCAGAGCATGCACCACCAGGAAACAGTCGAGAAAGCCGGCAGGATGAGGCGCTACAATGTTGCTGGTAGTCTTCTTGCTACTTTGTTGCGGTTATGCAGGCTTCCTGCAGCAGTCATCGGTCGATCCTTGGCAGAAGTCGAAGAGGGAAGTGCAGAGGAACTCTGGTGAGATGCCCACAGGAGAGACCCTAAATAGCCCTCAGAGGAGGATTGGCTACAGAGAAAGGTGAGCACCTATCAGGAGGGGTCTCTGATGTCACCTGCTGGCACTGGCCACTCAGAGCTGTCCATTGTGCCCTCACACCTCTGCATCCAAGATGGCAGAGGTCTGAGACACACTGGAGGAGCTCTGGGCACCTCCCCTGGAAGTCCTGGTCAGGGGAGAGGTCACTCCCCTTTCCTTTGTCCAGTTTCGCACCAGAACAGGGCTGGGGGGATCCCTGAACCAGTGTAGACTGGCTTATGCAATGAGGGCACCATCGGTGGATGTTATTTCACTCAGGCTGCAGTGGCAGTCCTGTGTAAGAATTGTCTGAGCTCCCTATGGGTGGCAAAAGAAATGCTGCAGTCCATAGGGATCTCCTGGAACCCCAATACCCTGGGTACCTATGTACCATATACTAGGGAATTATAATGGTGTTCCAGTGTGCCAATCAGAATTGGTAAAATGAGTCACTAGCCTGCTGTGACAATTTTAAAAGCAGAGAGAGCATAAACACTGAGGTTCTGATTAGCAGAGCCTCAGTGATACAGTTAGGCACCACACAGGGAACACATATAGGCCACAAACTTATGAGCACTGGGGTCCTGGCTAGCAGGATCCCAGTGACACATATCAAAAACACTGACAACATAGGGTTTTTCACCATGAGCACTGGGTCCTGGCTAGCAGGATCCCAGTGAGACAATAAAAACACCCTGACATATACTCACAAACAGACCAAAAGTGGGGGTAACAAGGCTAGAAAGAGGCTACCTTCTTACAGTGGCTTAACGCCACCTTGCAAATACGGCTCCTTCACATGCAGCCCTTTGCGTGGAAGGGGCGAGCCACAGCAACACCCTTTGCATTTTGACGCTGCCTCAGATTCACAAGTTTTCATAAACCTGAGGCAGCGCCAAAATCTAACGCCACCACAGGGGTGGCATTAGCAAGGCGCAACAAGGAGAAATACATTTATTCCTCCTCATTTTTTGCTTTTTCTGTGTGTGCTGCATTCTGCAGCACGCATAGAAAGAGCAAAATGCCAGACATGATTGTTGAGGGGTTTGATTGTTTTTGTGCGGGAAGGTGTCCCTTCCTGCACATAAACAATCATTTCAAAATGACGCTTTGGCACTTCTGTGTGTGCTGCATTCTGCACGCACAGAAGTGCCAAATCACCATTAGTGATTGTTTATGTGAGGGAAGGGACACCTTCCCGCACAAAAACAATCAAACCCCTCAACGCAGACATCCTTGCACAATGGTGCAAGGATGCCTGTGTTGGTGCAAGGCAGCTCAATTTAGCGCCAGCGCAGGGGACAACACAGGGGTGCTCCGTTTTCAATTAAATACAGCGCATCACTGCATTGTGAAAATGACAGAGCGCAGTGCTGCCAATTTTGGCGCAGCATTCAGCTCAGTCATTTTCCATTGTATATGGGCCCAAGTGCATATAATGCAAATAGGTCAGTGTGTTACTACTTTTATCGGAGAGGTCCTTTTATGACTTGCAGTTAAGAAGTTACAATCCTAATATAGAACAGCAAGCTATTAACTCTTATCAAAGAACTGCATGCATACTACAAGGTATAGAGCAGATAGTTATGATTTTTTCCTCAGTCTTTCATTATCCTAATGTTGCAAAAAGGGTTCATTTGGGTAGAAATGAATTCTTACTTATTGTTAAAGAGAACCCCCAACCATGGTGTTACATTTTAAATTCTGAATTTGTGCTTCTACAGACCAAGCACTCGAACTATACACCCTGCCAGTATGGATGATATGAGACTCCCACACCCTGTAGTCCTCTGTCTTATGTAACATTTCTTGGACACTGATTTGCACACCTATGATTGATTGTCTCTGTGCAATGTTTGTGCAATATAAAGTGTTCTGACATCCTATACTGGTATGAGTGGCGCTATAAAACTAATTAAATGCAGCTGAGAGAGAGTGTTTATGGAAACTTGAGGGGCACTTATGGAAACTTGAGGGGCACTGTTAAGGGTGGCAGGTGGGCATTGGGGGGCTCCAACATACATTGTCGCACAGGGTGCCAACAGCGCTAAGGTCGTCCCTGACTCCAGCCAGCCCCTCCAGGCCTTTAAACATACTGCCCGACCCTCCGCATACTAACTTAAGAGTCAGGTTGTAGGCCTCACCTGCCCTCCTGTCTCGAGTGTGGGGTCTCAGTAGTCAGGTCTCAGTAGTCAGGTGTGTCAGAATGCACACTTTAAAAGTACTAGCCAGCCCTCAGCTGACATAGATTTCCCCTCCTGAGCAGCGCTGATGGCGTTATTACCATGATTCCACCAGGCCCTGTGAGTGCATGCTGCACTGATAGTAGTACGGCTGTCAATGGCAGCACCATGTATGTATTCAGTGCCCCACCCCAGCACAGTTCCAGATGCAAGATGTGTTCTGCTGGTTGAGTCATAGCCTGCCCTGGCAGTCATGTCTTGGTGGTACCAATAAGTCTGGCAGCAGAGCACTGAGCTCGAATGAGGCAGTGTTAGAGCGTGGGATGGGTTGGGCAAAAACAGAATAACACAGACAAAATTATTCTGTTTGTATTTTTGTTGGTCTTTCACCTCAAATCAGCTACGTTTAAAATAACGCAAACACTTTAAATGAACAATGAAGTTCAAGTTATCGGTGGGAAGTGCACTATTTTGCATTGTGAAACTCAATTGGTAAATGTAATCCCTCTGCAGATGTCTTTCTGTGTGTAAAGAGCGAGAAAGAGCAAAGAATCCTGGTTGGCGGTGTAGGGAATGATGTCTACTTATAGTGCTATGAGGTCTCACACTACAACTGCAAATTCATTTTGACTGTGCAAGTCATTAATTGTATTCAAGACAGTAAAAGATACTGTGACTCAAAGTGTCACACATTTGGCTGTAAAATGTCACTCCTGTGTTCATGTAAATCATGGGAATGTCGCACATAAGCACTCCGAAAATTTGGTAGCTATGGTAGAGCTATGTAGATATTTTCACAAAGTGCTATGGAAATGTTGTTGAAGGCATTATACTTATATTTAAAAAGTGCATATGATGAAAAAGCTACTGAGGCCTCTGTGCTATGCAGATTGAAAAATTATTATGCAAAGAAACAATTTTGTTACTCTGCGCCTTTTTCCATGGATTTTGTTACTGAGAAGGAATCCAAATATACAACTACATGTTCCAGAATGCAGTTCATGATAGGAAAGGAAGTCTGTTGAAGGCGCTTACAACCAACCAAACATCTACTTCACTGCACCAATCAGATATTTGGGTGTTGGACCTTTTCCCATTGGCATTTCCTTTGCCCTGGATGCCTCTATTTCCGCCGTTCCTGCATCAATTGGACTAAATAATTAATCATTCCTTTCAAATGTTTTCTTTCATTTTTGGTTTGGTTGTGTTTTCTTACAATTTTATTTCGTTAAATTTGTTTTCCCATATTTTGTTTCCTCTAATGTGGCTATGGGATCACACACCGGCTCTAAAATTCAGTTGTGGCGATGAGGAGTGAGTTAATGGCAAAGATGCTTTAATCATATCAGTACAGATTTCTTTATGCGTGCAAATTGTAGACTGCATCATTGCACACTTTAATAAACTCTTCTGCAGTCATATCATCTCATTTCCAGGTCATGGGTCTACAGGCTATTATTCTTTTAAACTATAGGTTCAGAATCTTTTTCCGTCTGGAACTAAATCGGTTTTCCTGTTTTCTTGTTCCTCTCATGTGTTCACAGGGCCTCTTTAGGGGAGGGTGAGGTGTGCTGCTGCACTGGGTGCTGCTCTGGCTTGGGGGAGCACTGACCTGAGGGGGCCCTGTGTTTAGCAATAACTTACCAAACTTGCACCACCTGAAAAGTTCCTTATATGCGTCCAGCCTTCAGGACGCAATTAAAATGTCAAGACACCTCTTGTGAATAATGATCCTGTTAGGGAAAGAGACGGAAGTTTTGGCACAGTTTTGACTTGCCATAAAGTGGTCATAAAGTAGCGTAGATGTTTCAAAGAGCAGAAATATATATTTATATAGCTAGCTGAGCGGATTAGTAAGGCCGGCCTTTACAATCCCTTAAAAGCAAGTTAAATTTATGTGAACATGGGCTCTGGAGAGATGAGTGGCACAGTTGCCAGGTGGCAGTGAGTGAATTTGAGGAGGTGGCATGGGGGGTGGGGTGCGCCAAAAAAGACTGTCACACACAGCGTCACCAGTGCTAAAGTTGGCCCTGTGTGTTCAATAAAGTTTGTTGAAATGAAATAGATAGAGGCTGTCCTGCAACCAACCTTGCTCACCTGTCCCCGCCTCCCGGCTGTTTCGTCCAATCAGTCAAGGCGATTGTTGTGTCCAAACAAGCACGCCCTTACTCGATCACAACTGGCCGGCCTTTGTTGTACCTGAAAACGAGGGAAATTTGAAGCAGGAGCGTACATGGAGCTATACTGAAGGAATTACATCAGCTGCTTGCCGTGTACCTTTAGAGATAAAGACGAGGAAAGGTGCAGGGTTTTGAATGAAATACAGTAATCTGGCAGAAGGGGAAAGGGAGTAGGAAAAGATAGCAAAGGGAGGCGAGATGACCGACGTGAGCGAGGCATGGAACTCACCCACCCCCTAGGTGAGAGCTGCGCTAGTTTCGTAATTTTTAAATTGGGGGTATAGGAATGCCTCTCACTCTCAGCCTTTTAAAACGTTTCATTTCTCTCCTATCAATACATTTTCCTTTTTTCTTCTACATCTCGCTTCAGCAAGGTATTTTTTTTAATTCACGTTCCTTTCTAGAGTTTACACTCTGTTCGGTGCTCCTCGTTCACTGTTCACCCTGTACATCTGCTCTACATCTGCTCTTCATGCTGCATCCGATATCTACCCTACATCCACACACCTCTCAGCTCCGCACAAGGGCTCTCTGCACCCTTCACCGTCCACACATTTCGATCTCAACAAACACCCTCCAGGCCCTCGTCAATCCTCCCTCTCTTTAGCAGCTGCAGCGTGCTGGGGTTTTCATAGGCCTCTTCTGTCTGCAAGTCATCAGATTAAGGCTCTTAATTAACGCAAAAGGATGGGAAGGTGAGTGAATGAGAGGATGATTAGTGGATGTGTGAAATGGTGGCTGGATGAGTGAAGGGGTGGATGGATATATGATGAATCGAGTAGTGAAAGGATGGATGTAAGGATGGATGAGTGAAAAGGAGAAATGAATGAATAAATCGGTGGATGGATGAATTGATGGCTGGACATGTTAAAGGATGAGACAAACGCTGGATGGAGTGGGTGGATGGATGGGTTGAAAGGGTGGATGGATGAATGTATGAAAGGATGGATGCGTGAAAGGGTGGACAGATAGATGAGTGAAAGGCTAAATGGATAGATTAATGTTAGTGAAATGGTGGCTGTGTGGGTGAGTGAAAAGGTGGATAGATAGCTGCATGGCTGAATGAATGGATGGGGTAAAAGGGTAAATGGATGGTGGATGTAGTGAAAGGCTGGATGGATGAAGAGTTGAAAGAGTGGATGGATGAGTGAAAGGATGGATACAAGGATGAATGAGTGAAAAGGAGGGTAGGTGGATGGTTGGATGAACGGGTGGATGGATGGATGAGTGAAAGTGTGGATGAATATGAGTGAAATGATGGATGGGTGAGTGAAAAGGTGGATGGATAGATGCATGGCTGGATGAATGAAAAGATGGATGTAAAGATTAATGAGTGAGAGGTTGGATACATGGGGGAAGGGATGAGTGAGAGGATGGATGATGAAGGTTGGATGAGTGAGTTAAAGCCTGGATCGATGAGTTAAAGCGTAAATGTATAAATGAGTGAATTGATGGACTGAGTGAAAGGGTGGAAAGATGAATGATTGGGCCAAAGAATGGATGGATGAGTGAAAGGATGGATGGTTGAGTAAAATGGTGGATGAATACATGAGTGAAAGGGAGGATGGATAAAAGCGGATGGACAAGTGAAAGGATGGATGACTGAGTGAAAGGATGGATAGGTTTGAAGATTGAACGGATAGGTTTGGATAGGGACGGACAGATGGACAGAAAGGTGACATACTGAATGTTGGATGAGAGACTGAATGGATGACAGAATGTGAAGATAAAAATGTGGATGTCACCTTCACAATGAATGGATGTGAATGGAAGGTTGAAAAGATGAATGAATAGATGCTTGGATGGAAGAGCAAGCTCTTCTGGGGAGGGCCACGATGACTTGTTTTGCTAGCTTGGTGCCATAAGAGCTTTGGTTCAAAGTGGGGGTGGGGGGGAATTTTAACTCCATTGCACACTCCACTTGGTTTATCCACTTTGTACACATCCTTTTTAACGCCCTCTGCTCTTTATTAAGAACAAGAGTTCCCTACTGTTGGATATGCTGTACAAACTGTATATCTGCTATCCCTTCTCCACCCTCCAGAGGCTATCCACACACCATATGCACTTTCAACCCTCTACCTCTGTTCTCCATGTACTCTCCACACTCTGAAAATACATTAACCACTGTGTAAATCTCCTATATATACACTCTGCATCTGCTTTCCACAGGAATTGTTCAAACTCCACTCTTCACATCCACTTGCCACAATCCACTTTCTCTTTCTGCATCTGCTGTATGCCCTGAGCATCATTGTCCACCACAGACATCCGATTTATATGCCCCACATGCTCTCCATCCCCAATTTGTGCTCTCCAAACTGTTCATTCTCTCTAGTACATACCCTTTTCCTCCATCCTCCACAAATGCTTTCTGCCCTTTGCATCCTGTCTCCATCTTCACTTTCCACCCTCTAGAGCTGATCGCCACCCTTAAGATGTACCCTCCCCTCAACACACATGCTCTGAAACCCCTCCAGTGCACATTCCACATGGTCTGTATCCTATACTCAACATATACTCTCCACCTTCTATATACACTCTCCATTAACTACACTTTTTGTCCACCCTGTACTCTACTGTAAACTCTCTACATGTGCTGTAAGTGCACTATTCATCCTGAACATCTGCTCTCCAGCCTAAACTTCTGCCCTCCACCCTTGACATGCCCACTGCATCCTGCACATATGCGCTGTACACTCGACCTGCACTTCCCGCTCTGTGAATCTGTTCTCCACATCTGCTTCACAACCTATATATCCACACTTCACTTCTGCTAACTGCCCTGCATATCACACATATTTACCATCCAACCTATATATATATATGCACTCTCAAACCTCACTAGTCTTTGCCACCATGTACATATGCTCTTATCCTCCAGACAAGCTCTCCACTCTTAAAGATACACCTTTCACCCACTTTGTGATCTCTTCAGCCCTCATATCCTCTGAGTACTTTCCTCTGTATCATCCATATGTTATTTCCACTATGGGCATGCATTCTCCACTTGGTACATCCACTGTGCAACTTCCAAACTTTCCCTCTATATCTGTTCTTCTCACCACTTCACCACATCTTATGTGCACGCTATACATCCTGTTTTCACCAGGTACATCCCACAGCCCACATCCTCTCTCCATGTTCCACTTTTCATGTTTCCCCATTTTCAACACCACATTGTATATTCACTCCCCCACCCTGCTGCAACCATCTGCTCTCCAGCTGCTACCTTTACACAGTTGATCTCATCTCTAGATCTCCACACTTGCTCGTCATCCTTCATGTGGGAACGCAATCATCCAAATGGGTTTTCCACCCTTCATTTGTACGATTCATTGTCCTCCCTCTATATCCACCTTTCAAATGCATTCTTCAGTTTGCACATCTAATTGGAGCCTTTTGAATCAACTTGCCAAGTTACATTTCCTCTCCCCACCCTCTACATTTGCTTTCCACTTCTGCTGTCTGTGCATTACATCCACAACCCACTCTCTGTATCTGCCAGCAACATCTGCTCCCTAACCTTCTCATTCACACTTAGCCCTCTTCATTGTCTCTGCCTGCTCTTCATTGGGTCTCCACCCTGTATATATTCTCCGTATAACATCCACTTATAAATCTGAACATCTGCTTGTCACCACCTACACTGCCTCCTTGTGCACCTTTTGGCCCCTAAAACCAACCTGTTCATCCACACTACATCCTCATGTCTCCCTATCTCCTGAACATCCACTGACTCCCCATCTCTGCTGACCCCCAGCCTCCACAAGCACTCTACATTATTTTTCTTGAAATTTCTGCTTGATGTGCTCTCCAAATCTGCTCAGCACACCACACTTCACTCATTATATCTATAGTCTTGATTCCACACTCCACGATCACAATTCATAGCTACTCCTTTCACTAAGCATCTCATCTTATAAAAGCGGTCTAGGGTACCATCCACTCTTTACACTATAATTTGCACTTATAATTCATGTTTACTCAGATTGTTTTTAAAAATAGCACGATTTATGCGCTGCCATGTAGAACTCCATTCACTGCATTACTCACTGACATTTACTTTGAAAGCACTCTTACTGCTTACCCATCACCAACATACTTACTCTCGCCCTTGTACAATACCCATCCACTTACAGCCAGTTGCGTCATATGATTGCCATTCATTCATCCCAATGCATTGGCACTCACATCACTACCTAATAGCCCACTCTTACCACTTACTCAGATCCTCTGCTCACAGACTCTATTTCTAGTTTTTCACACCGTTTATTAACTACAAACACACAACACCATTCACACCAAACAGCCACTTGCAACAGATCCATTTTTCTTATTCGCGCAAAGTTCATATGCTCAACAATGCATCATCACTCGCATTGCACAGTTATTCTGAATATTACTCTTAACCAGTCTCCAACACCTATTCATACCAGTCTTCAACATCCACAGCCGAGACGCCCATTAACAACTCAACAGTGATTCACATCATATAATTTCAACCACTCAGATTCCCACTTTAATTACATACTCTTTGCCCTACTCCTACAAGCCAATAACAAAACAACTCACCATGTTTTTCACATATTTCACTACACCATTCACTTGTGTAACACCAGAAACCTGCAAACCCATTAATTCATAATTGACCTGCTCCTCATCTCAAGCTAGTCACAGTAACACTCACATCTGTTCCCTTCTCTCACTAATAATAATATTCACTGGCACATCTCAGAAGCTTTATAACATTCTCTGAACACACTTGCCAACACACTCTCACTCATAGCCTCTCTACGTGCTCCTCTCTCACTGTCATTACTATCTACCTCTTGCTGCTGACACAAATCCAGTCAGAACTAAAATGGTTAGTGAGATTGAGATAACTGGGTTAAAGACATGATAGTAGTTCTCTCTAGCCCTCTGTAACAGATTGCTGTACATGCAAAAGCTCATGTCCAGTATATTGAAAAGAGAATTCCTTACCTTTAACATTATTGTTTCAGTTTAGTTAAACACAGTGTTGCTACATTAAGACATGCAGCGAGGCCATTTCATTTCACTGAAAGCTGGTGGTAAGAATGCATCTTTACATGGATTTGAATTGTAGTATTACAATAACATTATGTCAGGCAGCTATATGGCATTCACTAATTAAGGCTTGTATATTTTTGTTTAATGGTACATTTCAGTGCTGTCAAAGTCCAGTGGAATGACCCTGGGAGAGAGAACCACCAAGCACAATGAAATACTTAAAAGCAGTCATCTTGGATTGTTACTGGAATGGGAAAAACTATCCAGAAGTCGTCATGGGATCACAGTGAAGTAATAAAACCACACCCTGAATTACACATGAAGTCACTGTGAAGTAATGCAAGCAACACCTGAAGTACTAGTGACGTTATTGTGAAATAGCCTGCTCCCATCCCCTAGTTGCTATTGTGTAATTTGTAGCAATCTGCTTCCATCCCCTAGCTGTCATAGAGTCATCATGAAATAATCTGCCCTCATCCCTTGGTTGTCATGGAGTCATCTTGAAGTAATCTATCCCCATCCCCTAGTTGTCACAGAGTCATCACGAAGTAATCTGTTCCCATCCCAGAGTTCTCATGGAGTTATCACGAAGTAATCTGCTCTAATCCTTTTGTTGTCATGGAGTAATCCTGTAGCAGTTAAAGATAATCACACATTTTCAAAGGAAGTCATCAGTACACCATCCTGCAGTGGTTTCAGTGATGACGCTGGAGTCATCTCATTTAAATATTTTGCCCTATACACATACTTCAGGATGGCCAATGATGACTTCCCCAGATAATTACAGGAATAGCCCAGCTGAAGTCATCAAATTACTTCAGAATGACTCCAGGAAGATCTTCCTTTTTGACTTGGGACTGTGTATAGGTATAAAAAAAACAAAATAAAAAAAAATTAAAAGTGTATAATAAAAGAGAGAAACTCTCTCACTGGAACAATGCTTACTCAATATTACCTTGTGTTTGCGTTCAAACGATGCGATGCTCAAATTGGGCCTGTAGAAAAAAGCCAAAAAAAGATTTTTTTCTAAAGCTAACCCTTATAACTTTACGGGAAGCTCAAGGGGTAGAATCTTACCTGTCATTCAACAGATATGGTTCTCATACGTTCTAAAGCGGTTCCCACAATGAGGAACGCTTGAAACGTCTCGATAAAATGTGTCCTCCCATTCGGAGAGACAATAGGAAGCAGAGCGCTTTTGCTCTTCCCTTCAAATAAACATGGCTGGCGGCACCTGTACGACTGCGATCGCCTGGGGCAAATCTGACGGAACACAGCTGACTAAGCCGAGCAAAGCCCATGTACCCTTGCCAGCACACATCAACACAGAATGCCTCCAGATAAAAATTGGAATTCTAAAGGGCATCTTAATAGTTGACAAAAACCATGTATTCAAACATGTAAAGTGAACACGCTTGGGATCCTCAGTAAAACAATTTGAAAAAAAGTGAAAAATTATAGATAGTAGGTTTCGAACACTGAGTTTCTCCAACTCATGCGTGCAGTATTAAGCCAATAAACTAACCCTGAAACGGTAACGGGGAGTGTGCTTTCTGTTACTCCAGCATGTGGCGGGCCCGCACGCATCCCGGCTAGCTCACATCCGTAAGGACATCTGTCTGACATCAATTGGATTTCAAGGGGCATCCCGATACTAACCAAATAGGACCATGCTTCTAGCTGTATAAGTTCAGTGAACCCACTAGGCATCCTAAGTAGAAAAATATTATCAATAGGATTCAAGGACGCGAATCCTGAGTCACTACAACTCATAGGTTCAGTGTAAGGCCAATAAGCTGACCCCATGCTATCTGTTTCTATGGCGTTTGACTGAAATTCAGGAAAACCATATTTGGTTTCTGTAAGCCATCCAAGGGCATCAATGAATCTCAAATCAATGGCATGGCCGTACAATTGCTCAAGAAAAGGAGGACGCTCTGAGTCACCAAAAGACATAAAACAAAGGAGAAAAAGGATACAAAAAAATGTAGTAATAATAAATATGAGGAAGAGGATAAGAACCATAAATCTGAGTAACTATGGGTTCAGTATTACAAAATTGTAGTAACCTGATACAGCCAGGGAAAGCAATTGCTGCTCATAACTGGAGCTTTTAGCTGATTCTCTGGGAGACAAGAAGGGAGAGGTCAAGAAAGGGCACAGAGTACAGTTCCCTGCCAGACTACTTTATCAAATGGAAAGGCAGCGGACAATGAAATGAATGATAGTCATATTATTAATAGGAGGGCATATGTAGAAATCTATAAAGGAAAAGTGGTCTGAGAGCCCTAGAGGTACAGCCCGTCTATGGAGAGGTATACTTGCAGGAAGGGTTGGACATGTCAGATAAATCTGCATACGTTTAAACAGTGACGTACAGTCAAGGTGTTGTGGTGCATGCATGAGGCATTCATAGATCGAAATAGGAAAGTCTCAATACATACACATGACACATCATCATTCTTCAACTAATGTCGACATTATCAGTTCTAAAATGTAATGAACTCTCTCCATTCCTCCATGGTGTTTACATTTTAGTCTCTGCAAGTTCAATCTGTTACTACCCCTCTTGGAAATGGAACAACCTTCTCAATTATTTGCCATCTGGGGTCTTCGGACGTAAGTTGATGTTCTTGAAAATGCTGCACCATTGGTGCTGTTTCTACACTGCATCTGATGAGGCTCATGTGCTGGCTGATTCTTGTTCGTACTGAGTCGTCTGAGCAATATAAATTAGATCACAGTAACAACACACACAATAAATAACATTGGCAGAGGCACAGTTGGTATGATGCCGTAGGATAACCTGAATGTCACAATGTGTGAACAGTTTTGTATTCAATGTATATTGACAGGCAACACAATTTCCACATCTGTATTGTCCCTTGACAGGATCCAGACCCAATAAAGAAGGCAATGTCATGTCAGTTTTTTGGATTCTGGCATCTGCACACACTAAATGGTCTTTTATGTTTCTTCCCTTATTGTAAGAAAAGAGGGGGGGTATATTGAAAGGGATCCATATTTTTGAGGAAGGACTATTGTTTCTTAATGATTTTTTACAATGTTCTTCATTTGTGGGCAAAATGTGGACTCACACACACTATTCTGTCCATTGGAGGTATATCTTGATTTTTTACGATTATGTCCCTGGTAGTATACCAAGCCCTTATGAAGGAACTCCTGATTAGTCATTTAGAATAAGCTCTCTTGTGTAATTTCTGACTAAGTATTGCCCCTCTCTAAAGTAATTGCTCTTCAAAGAACAGTTCCTTTTGAGATGAACAAATTGGCCAAAAGTCAAACCATCTTTGAGAGCCCTAGTCTAGACAAATAATACATTGTGTTCTGTTGGTTTACGGAAAAGAGAGATATAAAGTTGATTGGCGTCATTCTTGATCAAAACATCCAAAAAGGGAATGCTGTGTTGGTCTACGTTACATGTAAACTTCAAATGGGGCTGACAGCGGTTGAGATAATGAGTGCACAAATTTAACCTGTCCTCTGTGCCTATCCAGATCAAAATGATTTCATCAGTATACCATTTCCATCAGCATATATTGCTGATAAAAGGGTTGCACTCTGTGTTGATACCCACATGCTCCAGATGACCATCACACAGATTCACCAGATTTGGAGCACAAGTTGCTCCCATAGATGTACCAGAGCATTGTTCATAATATTCAACTCAAAACAAACAGGAAGTAATTCTTAGATAGGGCAATTTCAGGTAAATCAATGATAAAATATGTTGGAACTTGACAAAGTGTCCAAAATCTCCTTGATCACTTCAATGATGTCTCTTTGAGGGATGATAGGCACAAGGACTTAATGTTGAGGGTTACCAGAAGCTCATGGTCAGGATCATACTCCATACCCTCAACTAAATTGATCATGCCCCTAACCTGCTGGATTCATCTTACATGTATAGATGCTAAAGTACATTTATGGATGAAGGGGATGAGATGTGTACAGTATAAACTGAAGTAATATTCTCAGCTGAATTACAAGTCCAATACGATTTTAGTATTGTTAACTAAATAATATTTCAAAGTAACCCCCTGTTTG
This sequence comes from Pleurodeles waltl, assembly GCF_031143425.1. Lineage (NCBI taxonomy): Eukaryota > Metazoa > Chordata > Amphibia > Caudata > Salamandridae > Pleurodeles > Pleurodeles waltl. The sequence continues at coordinate 1,040,150,953 of NC_090437.1, forward strand.
TAACAGTATTATATGCTGTTGTTTTGTTAGCATCACACAGGCTTTCACTCTTTGTGTTCTTGAAGTGCTACAACGGGCAAAAACGATGGGCTGGAATACAGCTTTATTAAAAAATTAGTGGCCAAAATTAATTCAAACACTCCACCCATCACTTTCTCTAGTTTCCCAAACGAAACACCCCAAGTATGAAAGGTATGCTCAGACGTGACATCTGTGCGCGATATTTCATAAAACTCAAGCCATCAGTTTTCTCCCATGCAAGGGTAATGTAGGCATTAAAAGTTTACGGTAAATGAGCGTTCTCCTGTAAGGGGAATTGGTTCACCTGTTTATGGTTCATGTAGTTACCATGCACGTCCTGTTGCTGTAATGTTGTTATTTTCCTACAACAATAATCTCATGTGAAACATTTTATTCTGAACTACTTGACATCTGTTTCCTTTCCCGGAATAACCCCAGTAAAACTGTGATTATCAAAATTCATTGCTGTGCAGCCAACTTCTATATTTTTAGAATCTTTGAACTCCCAATAGATTTTGTAGTTTCACAAACTTCACAAAGGTTGAATTCAGTGTTCTTTCTTGAAATAAAAACTCTGTTATTTCCCTTCCTCTAACCTATTTGCTAGACAATGGCGTAGGTCATTTTCTAGAATTGCCACATAAGCAGGTTACTGAAGCGGACTGAGTTTAATCGTTTGGTATTGCTTACCTGACCTGTATGTTAGTCCTGTAGTAAAAGCAATCCTTTGCTGTACAGTGATGTCTTCTGCCTTCACCTACAACGGACAGAAACATCATAGAGTTTGTTGTGAGTAAGACAATAGTCATGGAAACTACAATTGTGCGGTATCAGGCACAATGCAATGTGGATGTGAATAAAAAGTGAGCCGATATGTTCTTAAAAAAAATAGGAGTTCAACTAAAAGACGGTAGTGTTGCAAGTACCTTTGCCTAGTCCACCTATTAGAACACTAATACTTCAATCACTGCAATGCTGGCACTATTAGCATTAATGTGGAAATAACTCCAGGTGAGAGTGCTCATCATGAACATGGTCACTTTTAGTAGGTGTCGAGCTAGTAGCTCCTTCTGATCTCTGCATGGTCTCGTTGTCCTTCAGTGGAAGGGACAACACTCTCTTCTATAGTTCCCCTTCACTGACAAATATGTTATTTCTTCTGCGTGTGGTCTTTTGTGCTTTCTTCCTCCGGTTGTGGTATATTTATGTCTCTTCTTAGGGGGCTTTCTTAAGCCCACAATGCAATTTATTTTCCTCATTGGAGTTAATATTGTTTATTTGAGGCAAGTTAGTTTACGTTTTGACTATCCTTTGCTAGCACAATTATGGATACATTGCAGTACCTAACCTGGGGACTAGAGAGTATTTCGCGCCCTTGCTTTAGCGTCCCTGGTATCTTTGCCACACCACCGCAAGACGCTGCTTTCAGAAACAGATCAATGGTCCACAAATACGTTTATTATTTCTTGTTCTTGTTGAATCGATTGTTTTAGAGAACAGTAGCTTGTTTTTTTTGCGAATGCCCATGCCTATGTACTGCGTATCAGTACTTTCAGCAGCAGTCGGCGATCTGGTAGTATATTTGATTTGTACTGCCTTGTATTCAAAACTGTTGCACACACTGTGCTGTAATTGTATTTCCATCACCTACACATAGTTTAATAGAAGCACTTTTATGAGTTTTGTTCCCAGTAGGTTTGCTCAGTACTAAAATCTTTCCAATCTATTTTGTGCTCTGTAATTCAAACTAGTGCGGGTATTCTCCGAAGTACAGGAAAATTGCTCTTACACAATCTGTGTCAAACCTAATAGAAAGACAAATCTAGTAGCTGCAAGTAGGGATTTAACGATTTTTCTTGTTCTAAAGATAATTTAAAATTAGAAATCAATTTACAGTTCATAAAGTATATTTTTCAATTCTACTGCAACCATGAATCTTAAATGATTTGCAAATGTCTTGTGTTTTAACAATGTTTGTACGGTGAGCTGTGTTTTATGTACAAAATGGCAAGATGAAATTGAAGTTTAACGTCTTTAGATTGAAAGCTACATTTTGTAGCATACTGTGCAGGCATATTACGACATTGTATCGATGGCATATACATGAACGTCAATTCATCAAAATGCCAGAGGTATCCGAAATGAGATCACACGCCATTTGACCTTTAGATTCACTCACACACAGGCTTACATATGTTATGTTATGTTATGTTACACGGTTTGGAGAGCGCATGGACACCCTCGGGTTTCCCAGTGCTAATGGACCCTAACCACAGAAAGTACACAGGAGGAAAAGGCCAGATCTAAAACAATCATGTTTTCAAAGCCTTCCGAAACTCAAGTTCATGATTCATCAACCGAAGTTTAAGGGGCAACAGATTCCAGAGTTTGGCTCCTAAGAACGCCAGTGCAAACCCACCCCATCTGGCTTTCTTTATTTTAGGTGTAGTTGCTAAAGCTATTGTGGCGGATCTCAAGTCTCTGTTCGGCTTGTAAAAAGTGGCCAAATTCTTAAGAAGCGGGGGTCCTCTGTCATACAAAGATCTATGTATATGACAGAGGGCCTTGAATTTGATCTGCTGCTCTACCGGCAACCAGTGCAAGGAGGCTAACCCAGCTTGCACGGATGACCGTCTAGGGATGTTCAGCAGTAAACGAGCTGCAGCATTTTGTACTCTTTGTAATTTCTTCTTCACATAAATTGGGGAGCCTAAGAAGAGGCCATTCCCATAGTCTAACCTTGATAGGATGACGGCCTGCACAATATGTCTTCTTGCCAATGCCGGGAGGATGGCAAAGACCTTCCTAAGAAGTCTAAGTAAGCCGAAACAAGTTGTTGATATTTGCCTAGCATGAATGTCTAACGTCAAGAGGGGATCCAAGCTAATCCCCAAACTCTTAATCTGCTTTTTGGGAGGTGGGAACTCACTAAGTGCCAGAGGACAACTGCGAAGGATTCCAGGCCTAGGTTCTGGCCCCAAAATAATCAATTCAGTTTTCTCCTCATTTAGTTGCAATGTACTCTGGGTCATCCAGGTAGAGACCGCTTGCATGCACGTGGATAATGCGACTCCTTCCGCGGTCTCATTAATAGAAAAAGAGACCACCAGTTCGGTGTCATCAGCATAGGACACCAACGCTAGACCAAATGATTCTACCAGGGTAGCCAGCAGGGCCATATAAATGTTAAACAGTGTCAGACTCAGGGCAGAGCCCTGAGGTACACCGCACCTACACTGTAGATTGTCTGACAGAAAAGATCAGTCAAGGACCTGAAAAGATCTGTCCTCTACGAAGGATATGAACCAAGCCAATGCCTGATCCCTAATTCCAATATTCTTCATTCTCTGGATCAGAACTTGGTGGTCTACAATGTCAAATGCACATGCATTTACACATATGCACACTGTCGCACACAACACACTCTCTCCCGCAAGCGGGCATACAATATGCATTTAAAAGCATGTTTTACTCACATCAGCTGCCTGGGTCGGTCATATTCCAACTAATTGTACTCCATTTGGACAAGAGGCCAAGCCGCCAGGTCACAGGCACCAGAGACCGGTGTGGGCTGGATTGCACCAGTCAGGGACAGTGGCCAACGGTGGCCACCTTTTGAATTTCCCTCTCTCCCTCGGGGAGCAACCATTGGTTGCCCCATCGCTGGTGGGGTCGCCTAGGCGATAGTCAGGGGCTGTAGGACAGGTTAAGTAGTGGGCAAGGTGGCCCAGATTACACATCGCTGCCTGGGTCCCCTTGTCGGTTGCTGGAGCCGCCTTTGCCTGCTCAAGTGCTGGAATGCTTCCTTTTCCCCACCTGCTCTTTAGATGTCTGAGGGTTGCCTTCCGATGGATTCTGATGCGGTGATAGGTAAAGGACCTTTCTTCTCCTTTTTTGCATGGAGGTGGCGCCCGTTGCAGAGTCGGATCCCTCGTGGGGGGGGGGGGCGGCTGGTGCAGGAGCAAAGGTGAGGAGAGATGGGTGTGCACTGTTGTGGGCTGCATAGAAGAGCGGCGGCTTCCTTGGGGGTGGCACAATGTTTCTTGTGGGGTCGGTGGTTTGTGTGTGCCTCATTCTTGGTTTGGCTTTAGATCATTTTGAGGCCCCTCCCCACTTTATTTACTGTGTATATCCAAAGTGGGGACATTCAAGTATCTATGAATCGCAACTGGACAGATTATTTCATATTCCTGACCCAGAATTAAGAACCAATGCTGTCTGTTTTTTAGGTCTGCGTAACGGCTAGTGTACTGAACAGCCACACATTTGAGTTATGTACGCACAAGAGCAATTTCCACTAAAACAGCAGTATTATTTAGTGCTTTAAAATGGGAGGCCTTAAACTCACTCTATGGGCAGTGTGGTGTGGCTGTTGATCTTGGTCTTGACCTGCTTTCTCCTCCTTGCATATCTTTTTTGGGGCTTGGCTCCAGAGGCTTGGCCGGGCATCAGAGATCCTTTTTTGTTTGGGAGTGATTTTGAAGGATGATTTCGATAGTTAGATGGTCGCTTACCTCGTTTTTTGAAAAAAGGGGTATTTTGTGCATGTTGCATCATTTGGAGGATGCCTTGAACACAATTGAAAGTTGCATGCAGTGCTGTCTTACGCTCATTTTCTGGTGGGGAGGTGGGGTTTTCCATGTTTGGGACCGCCCCCTTTTTTGATTTTTCATGTCGTGTGGAGAGGGTATTCGGAGGCACGGCCATTGATGTGGCCGGAAAGCACTGGGATATTTGGACGGTGCATGAAATGGGTTAGCTCCAGTGCTTAATTTGTAAATAAAAGCGTGCCAGTGACCAGGGCCTTCATTTTGGACACACGGTTGCTGCGGATGAATGTGCAAGCACGGAATGCTGAGGAGGAATGGTCCTGGGGCCATCTCGGGACTCTTTAATCCATTGGCAGCCGCTCCCTGCCCCTTTGGCTCGCTCTTGCAACTTTCTGCTTTCTCCAATTGTAACACTTTTTTGTTTTTCTCTTCCTCCTTCTTTCACATATGTGTCTTGTGCTCGTGTTAAATGCTTGAGGCAGAGGTATGACACAGCGGTTTTCTGTGTGAGTTGGTAACAACTCTAGTGGAGCGCGAACGAGATGTGATCGGCTCATGTGTTTTGAGGAACGTCAATAGCGGCAAAGGAATTCAGAGGCGGTTTCCATAGCGGGACATGATTCCTTTGTTCTGCGTTCTGAGGAATCTTAGAAGGTTGGGCCCAGAGGGACCCCGTGTCTATCACCGTATGTAATCACGGATATACTATTTGACCAATACTTACAAGTACGGCAAGCCGCATAGTGCCAAAGACAGGAGCACTAGCCACAAAATATGGCAAGACTCACTATTTACATTGGAACCAATGCTATATTTTAGGGGCTACAGCAACCCTAGTGAAACTATTCTTCATACAAGTTTGAATCTATGAGCCTTGAAAAAGTCCTTTAGGACGAAACACGTGTTGGCTGTTGTCTGTTCTTGGATTAAACACTCCATGCAACTCTACTCTTTTGGACTATATATTTATTTTAGAGACTCAGAGTGCCCTGGTCCCTGTTTCCTTCTCAACTTGTATCTCACAGCACAGTCCATGGGTGGTCCCCTCTGGGGTTCCATCTACGAAACCTGTGCAATTTGGAAACCCTTTGTGGTTGGGTTTCTACGACCAGGTTTGCACCGCGCACAAATACAGGCTACGCGACTTTAAATTGATTGGTTTCAGATGTGCGACAATATAGCATTAACCACTTCCTTGTTGCAGAGGTATGAGTGTCGCCCCTCAAGGATGGGTGCCGGTGCCCCGAACCGGAGGCAACAAGCACAAGTTACGCACTAGTTAGCACATTTTTTCCACAAGATACATGGTGGCATACCGGCAGAAGACTGGTTTGTGAAATAAATGTCTCTAAATAGAGATATTTTTTGCTAATGCTAATACTGAATAATGTAACATTAGTTACTATTAGTGCAATAAAAAGTTGACAAAAAACAAGGAAATTAGAGCTCCAACGGACGTCCAGAAGCATGAGCTGCCACTGTGTTTCTGGTACTGATTTAGCCACCTCTTATGGCAAGTATCCGCAGAAACGCTGAATTGCGCTGAGTGGCGTGTGATGCGCAACACCGCTGAGACGCTGCTGATCGCGGCTCGGCTTGCGGGTTGCTTGCATCTTTGACCAATATCTATACCTCACGGCTCCCACAGCTTCTGCAGCCACCAAGAAGCCCTGAAGTTCCCACAGCCCAGGTGGCTCCATCACCTCATCACAATCAGGCAGGGCCCTCTGTTTTCTGGCCTGCCACTGCTCCCACAGCTGTTTGTAATCCCTGCCACCCGGCCCTAGTGATTTCTCGAGACCCGTGGATTTTGTCTGCTCTAGTGGCCACCTGTAAACCTCAACGGGCAGAGGCCCATTGCTCTGGGCCTGCCGTCTACAGCTGTTTTGAGGCCCCTGTCTCCAGCAGCCCCTAGCTGCTTCTAGTAACTTCCTCCTGCTGCCTCCGGCACTCCTGCAGGGGCTCCTGGTGTGTGCCCTCAGGGGTGACTAGGAGGCAAGGAGTTTTGGAGACTCACAACGGGCAGGAGGCAGCAAGGAATTTGGCTGCGTATCACGCTTGTATACCAAGGCATAACAGGGCTCACTAGGCCCTCACTGGGAACAAAGAGGATGGCAGTTAGGACAGGTAACTGATTAGAAGGGAGGAGGAAGATCCTCCCAGACTTATGACCGTAATGGTGAGTGGGGTGGGTGCCATCACCTGAAGTCCTAGCCGAAGCCAGAAGTGTGCATACATACCCACAAGAAGCTGAGACTAGAGACTAGTGTCTCATGGTGGTTGTGACTGGTGTGATCAGTGCATTGGTGCATTGTCGAGTGGAAGAAAGTATAAATTGGAATTTCAGATTGCAGATACCGTACTCGTGCCCACCGCCTGTGTGTTTATCCCCCAGTGCAAAGAGTGCTAATGTTGTGCTAAAAATGTAAGCTATTTGTCCCCAATTTAAAGTCCATTGAAGTCTATTGAAAACTGCTGAGGGCCGTGGGGGGTTACATTACACGGTGCGTGGAGGCGGCGGTAGTGGCATCAGAAGTGGGAAATTGCGAGAAAATCTATCTATATATAAACTATCCACCCCAGGAGGAAGATGTACAGCATGCCATCAGAGTCTCGACCAACACCAAGGACTCCTTGACGCAACGGAACACTTACATTTCCAGATTCACATCAATGCCAACACCACCCTTAAAGGAACTCTCATCTACAGACCCCCCGGTTCCCGGCCACAGATCAGTGACTTCATCGCCGACATAATCAGCACCCACGCCCTCGCCTCTACACACTGCATCCTCCTCGGTGACCTGAACATTCACCTCGAGAACGCCAACGACAGCAACTCCACTGCCCTGCTCGCCAACCTCGGTCTCACAGAACTTGTCACGACTCCCACCCACTCCGCCGTAAACATGCTCGATCCCATCTTCTCCGCCAGCAGCCATGTCAGATTCAGCCCCATCACTGAAAACCACTGGACCGACCACCGTTGCGTCCACTTCACCTTCCAGAAAACCTGCCACGCACCACCACCCACAACAGATCCCTGCCGCAGCTGGAACAAGATCACTGAAGACCAACTGATCTCCACCCTCACCCAAGCCCCTCCACCCATCACCACCGACACCAACGCAGCCGCCCTCAACTTCAGACAGTGGATAGATGACTGCGCCAACACACTCGCCCTGATCAGGAAACCCTCTGACAGCCGCACCAGCACCAAGGCCACCTGGTTCCCCGCGGACCTTCAGGCCTCCAAGCGGGAGTGCTAAAAAATTGAGACGAAGAGGCGCCACAAACAAACAGAGAGCAACCGCACCGCCCTCAAGATGGCCATCTGCAAGCACCACCAGCTCATTCGGACCACCAAGAGATCCTTCTACAAGGAACGTATCGACAACAACGCCCACGACAGCAAAGAGCTCTTCAACATCGTTAAGGAACTCACCAACCCCATGTCCTGCTCCAACGACAACCCACCTTTGCAAGACCTCTGCGACACCTCACCTTCTTTCACCGCAATATCACGGACTTCCACGATAGCTTCAACACCTCGACCTCCAAGGCTGCCACTGCCACCACTAACCTTGACACACCAGACCCCAGCCACACCAACCTCTTGCTCTCCTGGACCTACATCAACAACGAGGACACCATCAAAACCATGGGCATCATCCACTCCGGCTCACCCTCCGACCCCTGCCCCCACCATGTCTTCAACAAGGCAAATCCCATCATCGCCCCCAAACTCCGTATAATCCTCAACAGCTCCTTCGAGACCGCCACCTTTCCGGAAAGTTGGAAGCACGCCTAAGTCAACGCCCTGCTAAAGAAACCTAAAGCAGACCCAAGAGATCTCAAGAATTACTGGCCTATCTCCCTCCTCCCCTTCCCGGCGAAGGTCATCGAGAAGATCGTCAACGGTCAATTGACCTGCTTCCTGGAAGACAACAACACGTTGGACACTTCTCAGTCCGGTTTCCGTAGCAACCACAGCACGAGACCGCCCTCATCACCGCAATCGACGACATCAGGACCATGCTCGACAAAGGCGAAACTACGGCGCTTATCCTTCTAGACCTCTCGGCTGCCTTCGACACTGTCTGCCACCACACCCTTCGCGGACTCCTCCATGATGCAGGGATCTACCACAAAGCCCTGGACTGGATCACATCCATCCTCTCTGGCAGAACCCAAAGAGTCCACCTTCCTGCTTTCCTTTCTGTAGCCACCAAGACCATCTGCGGCGTTCTCTAAGGATCCTCACTCAGCCCGACCCTTTTTAACATCTACATGGCACCGCTCGCCAACATCGTTCGATCCCACAACCTCATCATCATCTCCTACGCCGATGACACCCAGCTGATCCTCTCACTCACCAAGGACCCCGCCACTCCCAAAATCAACTTCCACGATGGAATAAAGGCCATCACCAACTGGATGGAGAGCAGCTGCCTGAAACCGAACTCAGACAAAACAGAAATCCTCATCCTCGGCTCCAACCGCTCCGCATGGGATGACTCCTGGTGGCCAGCTACCCTAGGAACAGCACTGACGCCCACCAACCACGCACGCAACTTAGGATTCATCCTAGACTCAACGCTCACAATGACCTAGCAAGTCAACGCCATCTCATCTTCCTGCTTCAACACCCTCCGCATGCTACGCAAGATCTTCAGGTGGATCCCCACCGAAACCAGAAGGACGGTCACCCAGGCCCTCGTCAACAGCAGACTGGACTATGGCAACACTCTCTACGCGGGAACTATGGCCAAGCTCCAGAAAAAGCTGCAACGTGTACAGAATGCCTCTGCACGCCTCATCCCTGACACCCCACACCGCAACCACCTGTCAGCCCACCTAAGAGATCTACACTAGCTCCCTATCAACAAGAGGATCACCTTCAAACTCCTCACCCACGCTCACAAAGCACTCCACAACGCCGGCCCTGCTTACCTCAACAAGCGGCTCACCTTCCACACCCCCAACCGTCAACTCTGCTCCACCAACCTCACCCTTGCCTCCGTCCCTCATTTCCACCGAACTACAGCCGGTGGCAAATCATTCTCCCACCTCGCCGCCAAGACCTGGAACTCCCTGCCCGTATACCTGTGACAGACCCAGGACCTGCTGACCTTCAGGAAACACCTCAAGGCCTGGCTGCTCGAGCAGTAGCACCTCCCCTGCCCGCCCACCCCCCTCAGCACCTTGAGACCCTAGCGGGTGAGTAGCGTGCTCTACAAATAACTGATTGATTGATTGATTGATTGAGCAAGTAAAGCTTGGTCATGCAGTACGTGTGGCACAAAGAAGGGACCGAAGGCAGCTTCTAAAATAAAGAGGATCCCGAATGAGAGTCAGCTTCCGGAGGTAACAGTTATCAGCCAAGAAGGAAGGAATATACTCCAAACATTGTAACAGGAGGATGCCCTGAGAGACAATGGAGGAAGGTCTGCTATAACCCTACTGGGGGCATCAATTAAAGAACGTGGGGGGAAATGTTTTAAAAAGACTCCTAGTGTGTCACAGGTAACAAAAGGGAAAATATATTTAATTTTAATCAGAGTGAAATTGAATGGCGCATAATGAATCACTCACAGACCTCAAATTCGCTGCAGATTGAGGATATATTCCAGGGGGGACCAGATGTGACTATTGGGGGGAGGCTCCTGCTGGAACCTAGCAAGCCTCATCACCATGCCTCTCACCCCAAGTAAGGGATAGCGTTATGCTAGAGGAAAGATTCCCATTTTGTTCTGCATTAGAGAAAAAGGAGGAGAAGAAGGGCCTTGTGGGGGGCATCAGAGGTGCAAGCAAAATGGGTACACTCTCGCCTTCTTCTCCCTCGGGTAGGCAGTCCGCCCTTGCTTTAGATATCACTGCCATACCTGCTGAATCCTTACTAGATGTAATGTTCCTGATGCAGAAAACCCTACAGGCTATCCTAGAGGTACTGACGGCAAATAATGGCTTGGGTAAAGCACATAACAATCAATTACAAGGGATAACAGAGGAATTGAAACAAATTAACAGCTGTATGCCGGTACTGGTATGACCTGCACTGGAAAAAGGGATCAAGAGACAGATTCTCCAGATGAAAGTAGAAAAGAAGAGCTAAGAGACACAAAAAAAGTTAACAGAGCTCCTGTTAGTATATTTTTCTAAACGACCAATGCTGGTGATAAAAAGGAGTTGAGGATGGAGAATGAGAGGCTACAGACCCTATAAACCTATTACAATCCCCAAAGAAGAACGCAAAGTAAGCGAAGAAACATTAGGAGCCAAAGGCCCACAGAGAGCGGGGAGAAGGCAGTCCGAGATAAGAAATTAAGAACAATCCTAGGACAAGGATGGGAAGCTGCTGCCCCAAATAGGGGAAGCATGCCGCAAAAGGCACCTAGTGTACCATATATAGAAGGCATCCAGCTAGTAAAAGGGAAGAAGTGTCCCCAAAAAACTGTAATGGAAGAAAGAAGGGAAAGTAGGAGAAAAAAAGGAAGAGCGTGACATTAGAAGGCCGGCAAAAAGGGGGGAAAGTGGAGAAGTAGATCATTTAGATTTTGTCACACCAGGGCAGAGCGCGCTCTATTGGTGACTAGAATGCAACAAACCCAGCACTCTCAAAACAATGTAATTTATGCATTGTGCTGATATGTTGTTGTTTAACCTTTTGCATTGCAGAGTTCAATCCTGAAGACTTATTTTTAATGTGCTTACAAATGCTGTTTATTTGCAATGTATTGCTGCAGGCTTTTAGAGTGTGTTAGGGTGTGGTCCCTTTCTAGGGCCTTCAAGAGACTTTCCCTGCAACATGCCTGGGTGTGGTTGTGGGCTGGGCCAAGACTCTATTAAAAGGAGCCAGCCCAGCTCTAAGTGCTCACTATTCAGAGGTCCCTGTGCAGACCAGCAGCTATTTCCTAAGCTCCTGTCCCGGTGGCCTATTTGATCTTCCAGACATCTGACTTTCATTCTTCATTTGGAGATCCTTGTTCTGGGCGGTAAGACGGTGGTTGGGCTGGGCTCTCGACGCCGTTATCGAGAACTCTCATGTTCTTGGGCCTAATTATTTTATGATTTGACAGAGTACTTTGCGCGTGTGAAATATGCGCTTGAGTGTTTGTGACATTTGCAGGGTGACTTGCGAATCAGCAAGACGCGCGATTCGTTTCATGATAATTTAATCTTGTTATTCATTGCATGCTACCATTTCTTGACATTTGCATGGTGGCTTAAGAATCGGCAAGACGCGCGATTCATTTTATGGTGTTTTAACTTTGTTGTTCATTGCGTGCTACCATTTCTTGACATTTACATGGTGGCTTAAGAATCGGCAAAAGACGCGCAATTCGTTTCATTGTACTTTGATCTTGTTATTCATTGTGAGCTGTTATTTCTTGGCATTTACATTGTGGTTTACGAATCGGCAAGATGCGCGATTCGTTTAATGATGATTTGACTTTGATATTCATTGCGTACTAACATTTCTTTGCATTTTACATGGTGACACTCGAATCGGCAAGACGCACGATTCTCTCCTCGAGTTTAATTCATGTTGTTTATTGTATGCCACTATTCTAAGATATTTATCATGTAATATTCGAGTTGACAAGTTATGTGCTTTGTTTTCCTGAATCCATATTGTGTTATTCATGGTGCACAATCCTTTTATGGTGTTTACTATATACATTTATATATATATATATATATATATAGATATATATATATATATAAATCTACAATATGCGCAATTTGTGTTGAAACATTTTAAGAGTACACAGAAGATCAGAGTTTCTAGATGCAATATTGTATGGTCCTAGTATGCATTCTTAAAAAAGGATTTATATGACGGGTTTAACATTTAGTCAGAATGTTTTTTCTGATTCTCATGTAAAGGAAAGTACTTGAATAAAATAGTTTTCATTTAATCCATCTTGATTCCCTTACAGGTATCCGGCCATCTTGAAACTTAGTCATTTTAAACTTAATTCTTAGATTGTTCAGGTTTTCAGAATGACTATGCTTAGAATCATAGTCTAGTATTGATTTCAGGAGATATAATTTTCATATTGTGTGTTCTAACCTTTTCCTTACTACAGGTCTCCTTCTCAGATGTTTCCCTTCCTAATCCCCTCTTCCCGTCTTGAACTCTCTTAGCCTCTGTGATTTATCTATCAGAGTCTTGGAGCTGTTCAGTGGTGGACGTGTTGGGAACTTGCGCAGACCCCGAGGATCTGGTATGTTCTCAGCATTGCCACGCTGGATGAGTTAGTCAAGGCGATCACCCAGCTCCAGGCAGAGGTGGTATCATCCAAAGAATTGACAACTAGCTTAGCTGAGAGAGTGAGTCAGTTGCAAGATAAGGTAGAGAAGAAGGAACAAAGTCCCACAGGTGTGTCCTGGCCAGGTACTTCTTCTCAGGCTTCTGGAAGTAATCCGACAAACATTTCCCTAAATGTTCCTTCCGCAATTCCTTTAGCTCCCCCAGAACGTTTCTCAGGTGACCCTTTGAAAGCGCAATCTTTCCTGGTTCAAGTGGGACTACACCTCACCTGCAGACCACATACTTTCCCCGATGCCCAGTCCAAAGTAGCTTTCTTGTTATCATATTTGGCTGGGGATGCAGCTACTTGGGCAATTCCTCTTGTGCGTAGAAATAGTCCCTTGTTGTACAACTGGAGAAATGTTGTTCTTCAGTTTGAGAGAGTTTTTGATCGTAGAACTGTAACACGGTCAGCAGATCGTGAATTATTAGATTTACGCCAAGGGAATCGAGACCTAGTATCGTATTTAGCCAACTTTAACCGGCTGGTTGCCGAGACATCCTGGCCTGAAGAAAAACAAGCGGTCTTGTTTTACAAGGGACTCAAAGAGGAACTAAAAGATATCTTAGCGCAAATCGACCCACAACCTACAGACTGTCAAGAATTAATAAACCTTGTCTTGAAGATTGATCATCGTTTAGCAGAACATTAAGGAACGTGCAACAAGATTGAAAAATATTCATGGCGGGTTCATGATAACAGAGACTCAAGAACTCCGAAAGAGAGAACGCCGGAACCAATGGAAATTGGAACCATCAGAAGACCTTTGACCAAAGATTAAATGGACCTACGCAGAAAAAATTGACAATGTCTTTATTGTGGGCGAAGGGTCATTTTGTCAAAGATTGTCCAACAAACCAAAGAACAAGCAAGGTCCAGTTCAGAAGGTCGCAGCCAATGCACCAGTCGAGTTGGAAAACTAAAACACACAAGATGCAGAGAAGGGTTGCTCTTGGGTGTCACCGTGGACCCTTCACAATCCAGACATCTTAAACTGGAAATAAGAGTGCAGGTCAAGAAAAAGATCTATTTAAAAAAAGCTCTTGTCGATTCTGGGGCTACTGGGAACTTTGTTGATGCCCAGTTGGTTTGTGCATGGGGGATCCCATGTATTGAAAAGAAGACCCCAGAAATCATCCAGGCCGTCAATGGAAAACTCTTGACTGGAGGTCCAGTAACTCTTTAGACTATCCCCTTGTCGATGATTTGTGAAGATAAGAATCAAAGAAATAAACATAAAGAGAAAATCATTTTTGACGTGATCCATGCTCCCCAATATGGGATTATCCTCAGCTTGCCATGGTTAACTCATCACAATCCAGAGATCAATTGGGCAGAACAAAAAATCGTGTTCTCATCTGCGCTATGTAATGAACAATGTCTCCAAAAGATTCAAGTACTAAAGTTTGTAACTCTTACATAGCTACTGCCGCGGAGAAAGAAATTCAGCTGCCCAAACAGTATTCATCTTACAAAGATGTATTTGATGAGAAAGGAGCAGAGACTCTACCTCCTCATAGATCTTATGACTGTCAAATTGATCTAGCCCCAGGTGCGATACTTCCCAACTGCCGTGTATATGCCCTGTCAGAACATGAAAATCAACATTTACGGAAATACCTAGATCAATTTTTGGAGATTGGCTTCATTCGCCCCTCTAAGTCTCCTGCAGCTTCACCTTTGTTTTTTGTTCTAAAAGCTAATGGAGAACTTCGAACTTGCATCGACTATAGGGGTGTGAACAAAGTCACCATCAAGAATAAATATCCTTTACCCCTAATTCTGGTATTATTGGAACAAGTAAAGAGAGCAGAAATCTACACGAAGCTTGACCTTCGAGGTGCTTATCATTTGGTCAGAATGAGAGAGGGTGACGAACGGAAAACAGCGTTCAAGACAAGATATGGCCTTTTTGAATACACCATCATGCCTTTTGGTCTGTGTAATGCTCCAGCAGCATTTCAATTTTTCTTGAATGACGTTCTTAGAGAGTACCTCGACATATTTGCCATAGTCTACATCGATGACATTTCGATCTACTCTGACAATGAAAACGAACATGTCCAACATGTCAAAAAAATTCTTGCAGCCCTTCGAAAGCACCATTTATATTGCAAACTAACCAAGTGTGAGTTTCATGTTACCACAGTTGAGTTTTTAGGGGTTATTCTTACCCCTCAAGGTATGGTGATGGCAGAAAGAAGGTAAAAGCCGTATCCGATTGGCCCACCCCAAAGACTGTTTGTGATGTACAATGTTTCCTGGGGTTTGCAAATTTTTAACGGAGAATCATAAATCATTTCTCCCAGACAGTGGCTCCAATCACTAAGCTACTAAGAAAGAAAGAAAAGTTTGTATGGTCCCCAGAAGCTGATCAAGCCTTCTCGACTTTGAAGAAAGCTTTCTCCACTGCCCCAGTCTTGACTCATCCTGATGCAAATCGACCTTTCATAGTGGAAGCTGATGCGTCAGATGTAGCAATAGGAGCCGTCTTATCACAACGAAATAAAGACACTGGTCAACTTCATCCTGTAGCTTATATGTCTCGGAAATTGAACGAAGCTGAACAGAACTATGTCATTGCTGAAAAAGAGCTTCTGCCGATTCGTGACGCCTTTAAAGAATGGAGACATCATTTGTTGGGTGCCAAATACACTGTCACAGTATATACTGATCATCGTAATCTTCAATTCATGAGTTCGCCAGACTTTTGACCCCTTGGCAATTACGCTGGATGCTGTTTTTTGCCGAATTTGATTTTGTAGTAACCTTCCGGCCTGGTAAAGATAATCGCAAAGCTGACGCCTTGTCCTGTCAAGAGTCTACCACATTGCCTGAATTTCAAGCCTCCAGAGCTATGCTCCTGAAAAGGTTCTATGTATCATAAAAACTGAAGATTTTTTTGAAGAAATTTGCAACTCTTTCACAGTTGAAAAATGGCACACATGGGCCCAAGCAGATCCCAAAAGGTCAATCAAGCAAGGACTACTCTTTCATGACGCTTGTTTGTTCATACCCACTACCAAACTTCGCAAGATAGTGTTTCATTGGTTGCATGTTATACCGACGGCAGGTCACCCAGGTACTCCTAAAACTCTTGAACTGATCCAACGCTATTTATGGTGGCCTACCCTAACAAAAGATGTAAAAACAATGGTAAACAACTGCAAAGTTTGTGCTTGCATTAAAACAAGTCATTCAAAACCAAAAGGGTTGTTACATCCACTTCCAACCCCAAGTCGGCCATGGGAGCACAATTTTTTAGACTTTATTACCGGTCTCCCAGTGGTTCAACAGCATTCAGTAATTCTGGTGGTAGTAGATAGTCTCACGAAATATGGACATTTCATTGCCTGTAAAAAATTGCCCACTTCTAGTGAACTGGCAACTATTTTACTGAACAGAGTGGTTCGTTATCATGGACTGCCAAAAGTTATCCTCTCCAATCGGCGGTCGCAATTTGCCTCCAATTTCTGGAAGACATGGTGTAAAACACTCCAAGTGATATCTACGCTATCTACTAGTCACCATCCTCAAACAGATGGTCAAACGGAGAGACTAAATCAGACTTTGAAACAATACCTATGTGCCTATGCTGAAAAGGCACTTCATTCTTGGACATCTATGCTCTGGTTAGCTGAGTTAGCTTCCAATAACTCATTCCACACTTCTATTGGCGTTACACCCCTTTTTGGTTTATTTGGCTATCAACCTGACACCCTGCCCATCACAATTCCTCAAGAGAGTTCTCTTACTCCAGCTGTGTCAGAAACCATTCAGCATTTGCATCAAACCTAGAAACTGATTCAACAGCATTTAGAAAAAGCCAAACAAAAATTCAAAAGGTAGTATGACAAGAAACATTATGGGGGACCGCAATATCAACCAGGTGACAAAGTGTGGCTTTCCACAAAACATATAGGGGCATATTTATACTCTGTTTGCGCCGAATTTGCATCATTTTTTTCGACGCAAATTCGACGCAAAACTAACTCCATATTTATACTTTGGTGTTAGGCGCGTCTAGCGCCAAAGTTCCTGGAGTTAGCGTCATTTTTTTGTGTGAACACCTTCCTTGCGTTAATGATATGCAAGGTAGGCGTTCCCGTCTTAAAAAATGACTCCGATGCTATTGCGTCGGATTTATACTCCCGGGCAAAAATGACGCCCGGGAGTGGGCGGGTCAAAAAAACCCGCATTTGCGCCGGATTTTAGCGCCTGGGTCAGGGCAGGCGTTAAGGGACCTGTGGGCTCAGAATGAGCCCAGAGGTGCCCTCCCCTGCCCCCAGGGACACCCCCTGCCACCCTTGCCCACCCCAGGAGGACACCCAAGGATGGAGGGACCCACCCCAGGGACATTAAGGTAAGTCCAGGTAAGTATTTATTTATTTATTTTTTGGCATAGGGGGGCCTGATTTGTGCCCCCCTACATGCCACTATGCCCAATGACCATGCCCAGGGGACAGAAGTCCCCTGGCCATGGCCATTGGGCAAGGGGGCATGACTCCTGTCTTTGCTAAGACAGGAGTCATTTCAATGGGGGATGGGCGTCGTAAAAAAATGGCGCAAATCGGGTTAAGACGATTTTTTTGCCTCAGCCTGACTTGCCCCATTTTTAGACGCCCAAACGCCATTTTTCCCTACGCCGGCGCTGCCTGGTGTACGTGGGTTTTTTTCACGCACACCAGGCAGCGCGGGTCGGCTAACGCCGGCTAACGTAATTCAATAAATACGGCGCCCGCATGGCGCTTCGGAATGGCGTTAGCCGGCGCTAATTTTTTTGGCGCAAAACTGCGTTAGCGCAGTTTTGCGTCAAAAAGTATAAATATGGGCCATAGACTTCAAGAAGAAGCACATGTTTAATCCCAAATTTATAGGTCCTTACACAGCCCTTCAGCAAATCAATCCAGTAACCTATAAACTACAATTGCCCAGATCCTTACGGATTCATCCAGTGTTCCACACTTCCCTATTGAAAAGGGCAGTCCAAAAGGTCCACCCTCATCCAGCTCCTGTTCTAGTAGAGGGAGAAGAAGAATATGAAGTTAAGAAAGTGTTGGATTCTAAACTACGAGGGCGTAATCTATGGTACTTAATCTCATGGAAAGGTTATGGTCCTGAAAGTAACTCATGGGTTTCTGCATCTGATGTTCATGCTCCAGTACTTGTTAGATGCTTTCATCGTCTTAATCCAGGCAAACCAGGACCTAGAGCGCGTCTGGGAGAGGGGAGTACTGTCAACACCAGGGCAGTGCGCGCTCTATTGGCGACTAGAATGCAAAGACCCAGCACTCTCAAAACAATGTAATTTATGCATTGTGCTGATATGTTGTTGTTTAACCTTTTGCATTGCAGAGTCCAATCCTGAAGACTTATTTTTAATGTGCTTACAAATGCTGTTCATTTGCAATGTATTGCTGCAGGCTTTCAGAGTGTGTCAGGGTGTGGTCCCTTTCCAGGGCCTTCTAGAGACTTTCCCTGCAACATGCCTGGGTGTGGATGTGGGCTGGGCCAAGACTCTATAAAAAGGAGAAAACCCAGCTCTAAGTGCTCACTATTCAGAGGTCCCGGTGCAGAGCAGCAGCTATTTCCTGAGCTGCTGTCCCGGTGGCCTATTTGATCTTCCAGACATCTGACTTTCATTCTTCATTTGGAGATCCTTGTTCTGGGCGGTGAGACAGTGGTTGGGCTGGCCTCCCGACGCCGTTATCGAGAACTCTCATGTTCTTGGGCCTAATTCTTTTATGATTTGACAGAGTACTTTGCGCGTGTGAAATATGCGCTTGAGTGTTTGTGACATTTGCAGGGTGACTTGCGAATCAGCAAGACGCGCAATTCGTTTCATGATAATTTAATCTTGTTATTCATTGCATGCTACCATTCCTTGACATTTGCATGGTGGCTTAAGAATCGGCAAGACGCGCAATTCATTTTATGGTGTTTTAACTTTGTTGTTCATTGCGTGCTACCATTTCTTGACATTTACATGGTGGCTTAAGAATTGGCAAAAGACGCGCAATTCGTTTCATTGTACTTTGATCTTGTTATTCATTGTGAGCTGTTATTTCTTGGCATTTACATTGTGGTTTACGAATCGGCAAGATGCGCGATTCGTTTAATGATGATTTGACTTTGATATTCATTGCGTACTAACATTTCTTTGCATTTTACATGGTGACACTCGAATCGGCAAGACGCACGATTCTCTCCTCAAGTTTAATTCATGTTGTTTATTGTATGCCACTATTCTAAGATATTTATCATGTAATATTCGAGTTGACAAGTTATGTGATTTGTTTTCCTGAATCCATATTGTGTTATTCATGGTGCACAATCCTTTTATGGTGTTTACTATATACATTTATATATATATATATATATATATATATATATATATATATATATATATATATATATATATATATATATATATCTACAATATGCACAATTTGTGTTGAAACATTTTAAGAGTACACAGAAGATCAGAGTTTCTAGATGCAATAGTGTATGGTCCTAGTATGCATTCTTAAAAAAGGATTTATATGACGGGTTTAACATTTAGTCAGAATGTTTTTTCTGATTCTCATGTAAAGGAAAGTACTTGAATAAAATAGTTTTCATTTAATCCATCTTGATTCCCTTACAGGTATCCGGCCATCTTGAAACTTAGTCATTTTAAACTTAACTCTTACATTGTTCATGTTTTCAGAATGACTATGCTTAGAATCATAGTCTAGTATTGATTTCAGGAGATATAATTTTCATATTGTGTGTTCTAACCTTTTTCTTACTACAGGTCTCCTTCCCAGCTGTTTCCCTTCCTAATCCCCTCTTCCCGTCTTGAACTCTCTTAGCCTCTGTGATTTATCTATCAGAGTCTTGGAGCTGTTCAGTGGTGGACGTGTTGGGAACTTGCGCAGACCCCGAGGATCTGGTGACTCTGACAGAATAGTGAGCCCACACATTATCCTCCTGGTTTGTGTATATTCTCAGCATGGCCACGCTGGATGAGTTAGTCAAGGCTATCACCCAGCTCCAGGCAGAGGTGGTATCATCCAAAGAATTGACAACTAGCTTAGCTGAGAGAGTGAGTCAGTTGCAAGATAAGGTAGAGAAGAAGGATCAAAGTCCCACAGGTGTGTCCTGGCCAAGTTCTTCTTCTCAGGCTTCTGGAAGTAATCCGACAAACATTTCCCTAAATGTTCCTTCCGCAATTCCTTTAGCTCCCCCAGAACGTTTCTCAGGTGACCCTTTGAAAGCGCAATCTTTCCTGGTTCAAGTGGGACTACACCTCACCTGCAGACCACATACTTTCCCCGATGCCCAATCCAAAGTAGCTTTCTTGTTATCATATTTGGCTGGGGATGCAGCTACTTGGGCAATTCCTCTTGTGTGTAGAAATAGTCCCTTGTTGTACAACTGGAGAAATGTTGTTCGTGAGTTTGAGAGAGTTTTTGATCGTAGAATTGTAACACGGTTAGCAGATCGTGAATTATTAGATTTACACCAAGGGAATCGAGACCTAGTATCGTATTTAGCCAACTTTAACCGGCTGGTTGCCGAGACATCCTGGCCTGAAGAAAAACAAGCGGTCTTGTTTTATAAGGGACTCAAAGAGGAACTAAAAGATATCTTAGTGCAAATCGACCCACAACCTACAGACTGTCAAGAATTAATAAACCTTGTCTTGAAGATTGATCATCGTTTAGCAGAACATTAAGGAACGTGCAACAAGATTGAAAAATATTCATGGCGGGTTCATGATAACAGAGACTCAAGAACTCCGAAAGAGAGAACGCCGGAACCAATGGAAATTGGAACCATCAGAAGACCTTTGACCAAAGATTAAATGGACCTACGCAGAAAAAATTTACAATGTCTTTATTGTGGGCGAAGGGTCATTTTGTCAAAGATTGTCCAATCAAACCAAAGAACAAGCAAGGTCCAGTTCAGAAGGTCGCAGCCAATG
Organism: Pleurodeles waltl; assembly: GCF_031143425.1. Taxonomy (NCBI): domain Eukaryota; kingdom Metazoa; phylum Chordata; class Amphibia; order Caudata; family Salamandridae; genus Pleurodeles; species Pleurodeles waltl. Next base: position 1,040,171,811 of record NC_090437.1, read on the forward strand.
CACCAGTCGAGTTGGAAAACTAAAACACACAAGATGTAGAGAAGGGTTGCTCTTGGGTGTCACCGTGGACCCTTCACAATCCAGACATCTTAAACTGGAAATAAGAGTGCAGGTCAAGAAAAAGATCTATTTAAAAAAAGCTCTTGTTGATTCTGGGGCTACTGGGAACTTTGTTGATGCCCAGTTGGTTTGTGCATGGGGGATCCCATGTATTGAAAAGAAGACCCCAGAAATCATCCAGGCCGTCGATGGAAAACTCTTGACTGGAGGTCCAGTAACTCTTTAGACTATCCCCTTGTCGATGATTTGTGAAGATAAGAATCAAAGAAAGAAACATAAAGAGAAAATCATTCTTGACGTTATCCATGCTCCCTAATATGGGATTATCCTCAGCTTGCCATGGTTAACTCATCACAATCCAGAGATCAATTGGGCAGAACGAAAAATCGTGTTCTCATCTGCGCTATGTAACAAACAATATCTCCAAAAGATTCAAGTACTAAAGTTTGTAACTCTTACGTAGCTACTGCCGCGGAGAAAGAAATTCAGCTGCCCAAACAGTATTCATCTTACAAAGATGTATTTGATGAGAAAGGAGCAGAGACTCTACCTCCTCATAGATCTTATGACTGTCAAATTGATCTAGCCCCATGTGCGATACTTCACAACTGTTGTGTATATGCCCTGTCAGAACATGAAAATCAACATTTACGGAAATACCTAGATCAATTTTTGGAGATTGGCTTCATTCGCCCCTCTAAGTCTCCTGCAGCTTCACCTTTGTTTTTTGTTCTAAAAGCTAATGGAGGACTTCGAACTTGCATCGACTATAGGGGTGTGAACAAAGTCACCATCAAGAATAAATATCCTTTACCCCTAATTCCGGTATTATTGGAACAAGTAAAGAGAGCAGAAATCTACACGAAGCTTGACCTTCGCGGTGCTTATCATTTGGTCAGAATGAGAGAGGGTGACAAATGGAAAATAGCGTTCAAGACAAGATATGGCCTTTTTGAATACAACGTCATGCCTTTTGGTCTGTGTAATGCTCCAGCAGCATTTCAATTTTTCTTGAATGACGTACTTAGAGAGTACCTCGACATATTTGCCATAGTCTACATCGATGACATTTCGATCTACTTTGACAATGAAAACGAACATGTCCAACATGTCAAAAAAATTCTTGCAGCCCTTATAAAGCACCATTTATATTGCAAACTAACCAAGTGTGAGTTTCATGTTACCACAGTTGAGTTTTTAGGGGTTATTCTTACCCCTCAAGGCATGGTGATGGCAGAAAGAAGGTAAAAGCCGTATCTGATTGGCCCACCCCAAAGTCTGTTTCTGATGTACAATGTTTTCCTGGGGTTTGCAAATTTTTACCGGAGATTCATAAATCATTTCTTCCAGACAGTGGCTCCAATCACTAAGCTACTAAGAAAGAAAGAAAAGTTAGTATGGTCCCCAGAAGCTGATCGAGCCTTCTCGACTTTGAAGAAAGCTTTCTCCACTGCCCCAGTATTGACTCATCCTGATGCGAATCGACCTTTCATAGTGGAAGCTGATGCTTCAGATGTAGCAATAGGAGCCGTCTTATCACAACGAAATAAAGACACTGGTCAACTTCATCCTGTAGCTTATATGTCTCGGAAAGCTGAACAGAACTATGTCATTGCTGAAAAAGAGCTTCTGGCGATTCGTGACGCCTTTAAAGAATGGAGACATCATTTGTTGGGTGCCAAATACACTGTCACAGTATATACTGATCATCGTAATCTTCAATTCATGAGTTCGCCAGACTTTTGACCCCTCGGCAATTACGCTGGATGCTGTTTTTTGCCGAATTTGATTTTGTAGTAACCTTCCGGCCTGGTAAAGATAATCGCAAAGCTGACGCCTTGTCCCGTCAAGAGTCTACCACGTTGCCTGCATTTCAAGCCTCCAGAGCTATCATTGCTCCTGAAAAGGTTCTATGTATCATAAAAACTGAAGATTTTTTTGAAGAAATTCACAACTCTTTCACTGTTGAAAAATGGCACACATGGGCCCAAGCAGATCCCAAAAGGTCAATCAAGCAAGGACTACCCTTTCATGACGCTTGTTTGTTCATACCCACTACCAAACTTCGCAAGATAGTATTTCATTGGTTGCATGTTATACCAACGGCAGGTCACCCAGGTACTCCTAAAACTCTTGAACTGATCCAACGCTATTTATGGTGGCCTACCCTAACAAAAGATGTAAAAGCAATGGTAAACAACTGCGAAGTTCGTGCTTGCATTAAAACAAGTCTTTTAAAACCAAAAGGGTTGTTACATCCACTTCCAACCCCAAGTTGGCCATGGGAGCACATTTTTTTAGACTTTATTACCGGTCTCCCAGTGGTTCAACAGCATTCCGTAATTCTGGTGGTAGTAGATAGTCTCCCGAAATATGAACATTTCATTGCCTGTAAAAAATTGCCCACTTCTAGTGAACTGGCCACTATTTTACTGAACAGAGTGGTTTGTTATCATGGACTGCCAAAAGTTATCCTCTCCAATCGGCGGTCGCAATTTGCCTCCAATTTCTGGAAGACATGGTGTAAAACACTCCAAGTGACATCTACGCTATCTACTAGTCACCACCCTCAAACAGATGGTCAAACGGAGAGACTAAATCAGACTTTGAAACAATACCTACGTGCCTACGCTGAAAAGGCACTTCATTCTTGGACATCTATGCTCCAGTTAGCTGAGTTAGCTTACAATAACTCATTCCACACTTCTATTGGCGTTACACCCTTTTTTGGTTTATTTGGCTATCATCCTAACACCCTGCCCATCAGGTCCCGGTCGCCTATTTGATCTTCCAGACATCTGACTTTCATTCTTCATTTGGAGATCCTTGTTCTGGGCGGTAAGACGGTGGTTGGGCTGGCCTCCCGACGCCGTTATTGAGAACTCTCATGTTCCTGGGCCTAATTCTTTTATGATTTGACAGAGTACTTTGCGCGTGTGAAATATGCGCTTGAGTGTTTGTGACATTTGCAGGGTGACTTGCGAATCGTCAAGACACGCGATTTGTTTCATGATAATTTAATCTTGTTATTCATTGCATGCTACCATTTCTTGACATTTGCATGGCAAGACGCACGATTTGTTTTATGGTGTTTTAACTTTGTTGTTCATTGCGCGCTACCATTTCTTGACATTTATATGGTGGTTTAAGAATCGGCAAAAGACGCGCGATTCGTTTCATTGTACTTTGATCTTGTTATTCATTGTGAGCTGTTATTTCTTGGCATTTACATTGTGGTTTACGAATCAGCAAGATGTGTGATTCGTTTAATGATGATTTGACTTTGATATTCATTGCGTACTAACATTTCTTGGCATTTTACATGGTGACACTCGAATCGGCAAGACGCACAATTCTCTCCTCGGGTTTAATTCATGTTGTTTATTGTATGCTACTATTCTAAGATATTTATCCTGTAATATTCGAGTTGACAAGTTAAGTGATTTGTTTTCCTGAATCCATATTGTGTTATTCATGGGGCACAATCCTTTTATGGTGTTTACTATATATATATATTTAAATGTGCAATATGCGCAATTTGTGTTGAAACATTTTAAGAGTACACAGAAGATCAGAGTTTCTAGATGCAATATTGTAGGTCGTAGTATGCATTCTCAAAAAAGGATTTATATGACTGGTTTAAAATTTAGTCAGAATGTTTTTTCTGATTCTCATGTAAAGGAAAGTACTTGAATAAGAAAGTTTTCATTTAATCCATCATGATTCCCTTACAGGTATCCGGCCATCTTGAAACTTAGTTATTTTAAACTTAATTCTTAGATTGTTCATGTTTTCAGAATGACTATGCTTAGAATCATAGTCTAGTATTGATTTCAGGAGATATAATTTTCATATTGTGTGTTCTAACCTTTTTCTTACTACAGGTCTCCTTCCCAGCTGTTTCCCTTCCTAATCCCCTCTTCCCCTCTTGAACTCTCTTAGCCTCTGTGATTTATCTATCAGAGTCTTGGAGCTGTTCAGTGGTGGACGTGTTGGGAATGTACGCAGACCCAAGGATCTGGTAACTCTGACAGATTGCTAGGAGAAGGGTAGGCCTTATCACTATCAAAGGGCCCTGGAAATAAGAGGAAAATGGAAAATGAAAAAATAAGTTAGAGTAGGTGGGTATATTTGGAACCCTAGGGAGATTGGGAGAAAATGTCAGAGAAAGCTCAAGCCCTTGAATAGCACGTGCCTTCTAGAAGTTATGGCCCTGTGCCCAAGTTTATGCAAGATGGGGTTGGAGGACATAAAGCAAATAGAGTTTCCCTTAAACTCAGAAGGGGCGGAGGTGACAAAGGCTCTCTTTTACTCTGAATGTTTCAGACAATTGGTATTTCAAGCACAGGTGGAGTTAGTGAAGGAGGGCATAACATTGGTTCAATTAAGCGAACCAGAGCTCGAGGAAAGAAGTAGTAGAGCTCTTAAGTGCCATGCAGGTCTGCTCCCCGACCAAGTGCATTACAACATGGTAGGTTGTAAAAATCAAAAAGCTTGTGTGGATGGCAATAAGGGCAGATTAAACATAACTATTGCCACAGAGTATAATGACGTAAGCTGAGGAACCACTTTGAGGCTCTTGTAAACCCCCTTGATAACTACAGTGGGGAGGAGCTGAGTGATGTGGAGTAGGAATTAAGTTCTCCACAAAGCCATCTGATTTTTCCCTGGAACTTAGGAGGCTATAAAAAACACTTAAAACAAGATTTATTTAAAGGAAGGCTGGAAAAGTGTGAGATAATGTGTTTCCAGGAAACCTAGTTGTACGAAGGACCAGAACCAGTAGATGGTTTTATGAGGCTCTTTAGGGGTGCAACTCGGCAAGGTTCAGGCCATGCCTCCGTGGGGGGGGCCTAATTACTCTGACCTCATCTAAAATAGCGAACAGACTCACAGAGGTAAAAACTAAATTTCGCTGGTTACTTGCGGGACAAGTAGACCTTTATAATAATATTGGAGGGTCTAGACAGCTCATGATAATTAATGTATATATACAACCAGGGATGACACATGATTATGATATTCAGCGGGGTTTGTTTGAGGAAGATCTGGAAATGATATGTACAGGTAAAGCGGAGCACTTGATCTTAATGCTGGAGATTTTACCCATAAACATGACGGCATTAGTAGTAATAAATTGTATAAGGAGCTGCTAACAGCTGCACAGATTCCGCATAGTATTTTCCCAAATACAGAATGTACCGCCTGGGACCTGTCCCTAGTAAGATCCTTAGGATCCCTAGGTCTGTTCTGCATTAATGGACGTATGAATACGGATCGCCCAGTAAAGCAAACCTTTCGAATAGGCAATCAGGCATGCCTTATTGATTATGTCTCCATAAACATTTGGCATTGAGGAGAAGTATTGGACTTCAGAATTGAGCACCTAGAGGGCAGCGATCATTGGCCCCTATGGATATCAACTGGGCTAGTAAATAATGCCCAAAGAGAAAGAGGAAAAGTGCTGACACTGCAGGTAGAGTATCCACATAGGATTACTACCCAAATTAAAGAAAGTAGTCTAAAAGTGTTATGTAAATTATAGAGAAATCAGAAAGGAGGAAGTCCCAAATTATGTTTTTAAGGGATACAATAGGGTAATTGAGTTAATAGTAGACTGTCTAAAAGCAAAGTTAAAAACAATGCAGGAGAAAAAGACGAAGGGAGACGTATGAAGGGCTAATAAAAATACCTGGTATACCCTGAGTGTAGGAGCCAGCAGCAGAAGGTGCGGAAAATAGAAAGGGAACTTAATAAAAGATGCACTACTGAAGTAGAACAGAAGCTCTGCCTAGCAAAGCAAGGTTATAAAACATTCTTAAGGCAGAGGAAATGGGAATATATAAATAGGAATCGTGAGGTAATGGTAGATGTGATAAGAATACAAAACATTTGGGGATTCTGGCAGTTTGTTAGGGAGGGAAAAGCTACAGGAACTTTGCGGTGCTTGGTTGTTAAAGATGACTGGAATAAACATCTGAGCAATGTATATGGAGGAATGGATGCAGAGGGAGAATGTGGAGTTAATATGAAGATAGGTAGGGATGGAAGATCAGCTTTTACCCTGCAAAAGATGAAATAAACAATTGCAGTGCTTAAACTAACCAAAGCTGCGGTCCCAGACAACCTCCCAGCAATGATAATAAAATATAATATCGATTGGTGGGCCAAATTCTTTTATGTCACATTCCATAACATTTTTGATTACGGTTCTTTCCCTGTGAATTGGTAGGGTGCCATAATTAGGCCAATCTATAAAAAGGATAACCCAACTCAACCAAAAAAGTATTGCCTAATTAGTTTATTGGATGCAGGTGAAAAAGTTTTCACAAAGTTATTGCTGGGGCAAATTAAATCCTGGGCAGAGATAAATGACTTGCACTCACCCCGGTTGAACGCAAATCTTCCTGTTTAACAGCATTATTCAAGCACCTCTGGAGAGTGGTGTTCCTCTGTTCCCATGTGTATTGTTTAGTATAGGTTTCTTGGTTACTCCTATTACATCTGAAATGGCATGCTATGTAGTAGCTGCAATCTACTAGACAAGGCACTGACTGCAGAATCAGAGAGCTGGGCTCAGATACATGCATTGCCCTCAAGCAAACTATTGTGTGATTCTATTAAAAACATGTTGCAGTCTAGAAGTTTAAATTACTCCTGTGTGAATCATTACTTCTGGTTGATTTATTAATTAAATAGCACTGTTGTTTTACAAAGATGTTAGTGACATCCACCACAGTGTGTTTTATGTTTTTACAAGAAATCTTAGTTCAAGTGCATATATAGAAACATTAAGGACAGTATGTTATGAAACACGTGCCATGCCTCTTGGTGAAGATGAAGGCAGCAGGAAGGGGAAAGGAGACAGACTTGACTGCTTTCACACATAGGATGAGACAAACTACACACCTAGTTACAAAATTTGGCATAGCATCATGGTGATCATTTTTATGGGGTACTAGGGTAGCTCACCTTTGCCAAAACTGGCCCTAGTAAAGCATTTCTCCTTCTTTGAACATGGGTAGGTTGTCATTTGCGGGTATATTATAGAATGTTAATTGAACATGTGTATGGGTATGCATGGAGAGGCTACAATGATCTTGTGCTAGGGAAGGTTGGCAACAACTGTGACATTAAACAGGCATGGAATAGATTTCCCTATTAGTTATGTTGCTGATTAGCTTTTATTAATCAGCAGAATAATGTCTGGTTCCCAATGTGAGTGCCTTCACAGTCGCAATAGCACAGTAATGGGTAAACATGGCATTTGAAGAATGAAAAAAGAGAAAAAGAAAGAAAAAAGAAACTAACTAGGTAAGAAGGTGGGAAGGAAAGATGGAAAGATTTAAAGCTGAAAGGAAGAAGAAACAATGAAAAGAAATAAGAAAAGATAGAAGAAAGGAAAGACACAAGAAAAGAAAGAAGAAGAGGAGTATGCAGGAAAAAGAAGGAAGCAATGATGAAAGGAAAGAAAGAAAGAAAGAAAGAAAGAAAGAAAGAAAGAAAGAAAGAAGGAAGGAAGGAAAGTAAAAAAGAAGGAAAGAGGAAAGATGAAATGAAAAAGGGAAGCAGGAGGGAAAGAAAGAATGAAAGAAAACACAAAAAAAGAAAGCAACAAAGAATGAAAGAAAGAAGAAAAGAAAGACAAAGGAAGACAAAAAGAAAATGAAAAAAGGAAGGAAAGAAGAAAAGAAAGCAGGCAAGGGAGAAAGAAAGAAAAAAGAAGGAAGAAGGAAAAAACAAAGAAACGAAGAAAGGAGAAAACAAATAAAAAAAAATTCTAAGTGCTGCAAATTAAACATGAAAAAGGCTGATTGTCTTCTTGGGTAACGTTTATTAAAGAACCATTGATTAAATCGAGTCCAGAAAAGACATGCTCTGAAGAATTGTCCACTTTTGAATTTACATGCATATCATTAAAGGTTTCGTTTGGTGTACCACATGCCTAGTGAAATTAGAATAACTTAATACAAAACAGTTTCAAATCGATGCACCTGGTATGCTGTGAAATGCCAGCAGCCAGATAAACAAAAGACGCTTCTGAAGGAATTCACAATTACATAGGCAGGTGGTAGGAACGTATAAAATGTGGAATGTGGACTGGGCTCACATTTGGTAGGAAAGTTTTTCTTTCACCTCATGCTCTAAGCCAGTGGTTCCCAACCTGTGGGCCGGGGACCCCTGGGGGTCCGCAAAGCCTCCTCAGGGAGTCCGCTGCTGCTTAAAACATTTAATAATATTAGGTCCCAGCTATCAGTAATGACTCCTCGGGGGTCCCCGTGTTCCAATAATGATTCAGTGGGGGTCCCTGGGCTCCAGTATTGATAAAATGGGGGTCCACAGAAGTCAAAAGGTTGGGAACCACTGCTCTAAGCACAAAATGAAAACTGAAGTAATGAGTGATATCAAAAACACTGGCACTGAAGGGAGCTACCTGCTGTGCGGATGTTCTCATTGTGAAAGACCAAAATGCAGTCACTTAAAGTGAGGTTAACCTGGGCTGAAGGCTGCCCCATGTTATATGCTGTAGTGGGCAGAAACATTATGTCAATGACACAACAGCAGATCAATGGATGTGAGAGGTGTCTGAAAGCCCCTTTAAGTCAGTATATTGCACATATAATTTTGTAAAAATCAAAAGGCCTGGGATAACGCCAGACCACAACAAACACAAAAATAACGGTCTAAAATAAGCTACGGAACCATAGAGAGGTTAAAGATTAAACACATGGGGATAGAAAATCTGTTAGATTCTGTTAACCTGAATGTCTAGATCCATGTTAACACTAAACTCTTTGAAGCCAGGCTTACCAAGTTTAGATATTAAGACCTGATGCTCTGCAGTGTCAAATACTGCTGACAGGTCTAATAGTAATACGTCTGCAGCTGAGCCCTCATTTAAAAGACAGCAAAGGTAATCTAAATATGCCACAAGAACTGTTCATGAGTCCATGAGAATGTGTTTGTATGGAATATAATATTCCTTTCAGAAGAACCAATGAGTCTGCTGGTATTCACAAGCTGTACCAAATCAGTGTTATTAAGTACAGAGAAATGCAATAGAGTACCAGTAATTGCAAGGGAAGAAAAATAGCTCTTAAACTTAGGTGCGCATCTGCTAAAATGGTTATGTTATATGTTCCTTTATTTGTGGTTACTTAACCATTGTAACCCATTTAATTATTGATGTTATTGTGATGGAGTTATGCTTATCTTCAGTTAAGCTCCTCCCAATGTTCCTTGATTGCTTGTTTTTCATAGCCTATTGCTCTTTGATAGGGGAGTTAAGGTTCCCTGCCACATGCATCAATTTTAGGAGTGTGCAAATCTGCTTTTGTGAAATTTCACACAATATCATAAACATTATGCAAGCTCGTGTGTATGGCATAACAGTGATTTGCAGGTATAGCACATACAATTGTCACACCAGTGCATAGTCATGTAATAAAGTCATGTGAGATACAGGCAGGAGTCTGTCTCGAGCAAAATATATTTAGCAACAAATGTATGTTTGCTCAAATCAGTCTCCTGCAATAAAAAACGGATGCAAAGCTGTAATGCAAGGTATGAAGTGATTGGAATCCTGTGCCTGTTTTCCCCAAGCAAGGCTGAATCGCTATAAATGCAGTGGCAGCAATGGAGTGTCACCGAATGACACTTGCCTTGCCCTTTCTTCATGTGTAAGCACTGGTGACACATTTAAATCAAAGCTTCTCGTAACTAGTTGAAAGCTTTCTTCTGTAAGGCACTCTGTATGAGCATTATCTGCACATAGTCTCATCACAATGCAGTAGCCAGAATATCACATACATCCTGCAATGAATGTAGTTGGTATTACTGTGTTCACAAAAAGATGAATCTCCAGTCTTGTGTCACAAGCATAACAGCCATACACTCTCAGATATCAATGGCTCACAGCTGCCTACCAGGGCACAGCACACACTATCCAATAACAGGGCACAAAACACATCAGATATCCATTTGGGGCTAAGATGAGTTCTAGCATCACTGGTTACCATGGAAATACATTACTGAAGGACACTGGACAGTCCCACTGACCTAGAAAATGCGGGATTAATTTAGTCTAATGCACTAGTCTCACCTATTGAACACTAACATTTTCGCTGTAACACATTTACAGTTTCACACTCTACTAATGGAAGACAATACACAAGCACACTGTAACCCATCTTCCTGTAGCTGAATCAGCCTAAAATTAGATCAAACCTGCAGAACCATACGGAAAGGCACACCCAGCACTGCCATACCAATGACAGACTGTGGGCTGTACATAAAACTTCAACGATAGAGACAAATAAAAAAAGACACTAAAAGAAGATATGTTTGAAGCATATTTATCTCAATATCTCAGTAGTTAGTTTGGTTATTGCACCCAAACCAAGCAATTCTCATGCCTTAAGAATATTGATGCTATTTATATTTATTTATTTGATCTATACTCGAAGGTATCACTGCGCTTTATATGTAATGTCAATACGTTTACTAGAAGTACATGTGGGGGTTCGGGTGGGTAAAACAGCCAGTGAGTAAAGTATAGAACAATACAGCATTAAGGTAATGGCGTTGGAGCTAGATTCGAGACTTAAAGTGTCAGGCATCAATGTGGGTTGGATCTTATGGAAACGTAGATCAACTTTATAGACATGACCTCCAAGTATATTTATAGGCAATGAGCTACAATTATATTCATAATGGTTTCAATCTCCACTAAATAAACATACGCAGAATATAATGTGATATTACAAGAACAAGCCCACGAATCAAAATAACTGCCATCTGGTGTCATCGGTCTACAAGTCCAAGCTTTTTCATAGGATTCTTGGCAGCTATCGCAGGTAAACTATGAATCAATCTGATTAGTCACACTAAAATGAAAGTGTTCGTTGAGAACAACTATACCAGCACCGCCTGTCCTCTTTGGTTAACAAGAAACGCTGCCTTCATACAGACAGAAGCATTTAATTTATAATGAGTACATTGTGCACCAGATTCAAACTTAAATATGTCCAATGGCCATCGGTCCTCATACTTTAAAAACAATTCTATTGAGTTTTTGTAAATAAAAGAACAGACAGTGTATCATCCACTACCCACAAACCAGTTTGTGTGACATACTGCTCTAATTGCATTAGTAACAATATCATACCAAATTCCTTTGGCTCTTATTGGCAGGCAGTTGTACCCCCAGTTCGTCCTAACATGCATAAATGTCTTCCCCATTTTGATGCTCGTGACCCCCTGCTACCACCATCTATCCAGTCCCCGGGCCTCTTGGTGACCATTAGGGGACCACATCCTCTCAATTTCTCCACGGACGCCATATTTTTTCAAACTTTCTTAGACAACCTTTTACCGGATATACCAATTTCTATGCCCACTTGTACCAGTCTAGGTTGGAATCCTCTGCTCTCTCACTACTCATACTTGAGGGAAAACCGAATTTATGAAGGCTAGCATCTGAACTGGCCAGGTAATGTTCTATTGAATTCAACCTGACCCTCACTGACATCAAAGATCCTTCAACATTGAATTTCCTAGCCAAAGTTCACCTTTGACTTTGTTTAGACACAATAAATAATTCTAATAAGATTAGTTATGAATTGGGAAGTGTGTGAGTCCTTTACAAGTAATTAGCAACCTCCCTTCTACACAGGGCCAAGAACCCCTTTGAAGTACTTGACACTCTTGGGGTGGCAAGGCAGTGCTATCGAAGGCATACTCAGGGGAGGTGGTGTGGGCTAGTACCCAGTATGCAGGTATGCACTAAGTGAAAACCAATAACCTATTTTCCAGTGTTGGAAAATGGCCGTTTCTGCAGAGTCACCCCAAATGTTATCCCTTCCTCCTATTTTTACTGAATTTGTTTTTGTTGGCCTTAGAACTCTGTGCACTCTACCACTGCTAACCAGTGCTAAAATACTTGTGCGCTCTCCTTAAAACATGGTAACATTGGCTTATCCCAAATTGGCATATTTAATATACTTATAAGTCCCAAGTAAAGTGCACTAAATGTTCCCATGGCCTGCAACTTAAATGCTTCTTGTGGGCCTTCAGCACTGAATGTGCCACCCCCTAAAGTATCACTTTAACCACGTCTCAGACCTGGCATCGTGGAGCGTGTGTGTGCAGTTTTACACTGCCATGTTGACCTGGCAAAATAACCCTTTTACAGGCCCAAACCTTGCCTTTTTAACATATAGGCCACCCCTAGGGAAGGCCTTGGACAACCCAGAGGTCAGGGTGCAATGTATTTAAAAGGCAGGGCATGTAATTTTAAGTTTTATACATCCTGGTAGTGAAAACTCCCAAAGTCATTTTTCACTACAGCAAAACCTATTTCTCATAGGTTAACATTGGGATTACCTTATTGTTAGACTTTTCATCCTTGGCGTGGTCTCCCTTAACTTTTTGCCTCTGTTCCCCAGGTTGTTGATGTGTGCTGGACTCTGATTTTGCTGTTTTTGTTGCTCTGGGCACTTTACCACTGCTAACCAGTGCTAAAGTGCAAGTGCTCCTGTTTAAATTGTATATAAGTGGTTCATCCATGATTGGCATATTTGAATTACTAGTAAGTCCCTAGTAATGTGCACTAGAGGTGCCAGGGCCTGTAAATCAAATGCTACTAGTGGGCCTGCAGCACTGGTTGTGCCACCCACATAAGTAGCTCTGTAATCATGTCTCAGACCTGCCCCTGCAGTGTCTGTATGTGTATTTTTACACTGTAAATTCGACTTGGCAAGTGTACCCACTTGCCAGGCCTAAACCTTCCCTTTACTTACATGTAAGGCACCCCTAAGGTAGGCCCTAGGTAGCCCCAAGGGCAGGGTGCAGTGTATGGATAAGGTAGGACATATAGTAGTGTGGTTTATATGTCCTGACAGTGAAATACTGCCAATTTCGTTTTCACTGTTGCAAGGTCTGTCTCTCTCTCATAGGATAATATGGGAGCTACCTTTAAATATGATTAAAGTGTAGATTCCCCTAGAGAGTAGATGGACATGTGGAGTTTGGGACCCCTGAACTCACAATTTAAAAATACATCTTTTAGTAAAGTTGATTTTAAGATTGTGCGTTTGGAAATGCCACTTTTAGAAAGTGAGCATTTTCTGCTTAAACCATTCTGTGACTCTGCCTTGTTTGTGGATTCCCTGTCTGGGTCAGTTTGACAGTTGGGTTGTTTTTCACCTCACACCAGACAGTGACACAAAGGGAGCTGGGGTGTGATCTGCATTTCCTGATTAGCCATCTCTGCTAGGAGGGAGGGGTGGAGTGGTCACTCTCATCTGAAAGGACTGTGCCTGCCTCTGACAATGCTGTCTCCAGCCCCCTGGTGTGTGTCTGAGGCCTTGCCTGGGCAAGGCAGGATTTCACAAGAAGGTGTGAGTCCCCTTTGAAGAAAGGTGACTTCAAAGACTAAAATGGGTATAAGAAGGGCACCCAAACTTACAAACTTTAGAAACACTTCTGGAATCAAGGGGAACCTCTGCCTGGAGAAGAGCTGATCGCTGAGGAACAAGTGCTGCCCTGCCTGTGACTGTGCTTTGTGGAGCTTTCCTGCAGTGCTGCTTCTGCCAGAGTAAGAGGGCAAAGACTGGACTTTGTGTGCCTTCCATCTTGAAGAAGAAATCTCCAAGGGCTTGATGTAGAGCTTGCCTCCTGTTATTGAAGTCTCAGGGATAGCAAAGACTTCTTCCTGCCAGCACCTGGAGTCTCTGGAGAGACCCCTACTCTGCTCTGTGGTGCCCTTCCAGTTCCTGGGACCCTGAAAGGAGAGGCTGGCAGCCTAAGGACAAAAATACACGCACCGAGCGCCGTGCGGAGAAAAGATCGACGCGAATCCGATCGCGGCTGAGAAAACGACGCAACGCCGGTTCCGCAGCTGAGAAACGACGCCGCAGGAAACGCGACCGAAAAACCGACGCCCGGAGCAGGAGAAACGACGCGCAGCATCGCTGACGGAGGCTGAGAGATCGCACCCTGCGCCGCGGGACTTTCGGATCGTCGTGTGACTGGCTTTTTCAACGCGCACCGCCGTGCCGAGTTGTTTTCGACGCACACAGCCCGTGCGGGGTTATTTTTGACGCAAACCAGGTACATTTTCACGCTAGCAGCGCTAGTGTGGTGTTACAACTACCTAAAGACTCTTTTTATTTTAAACCTTTAAAAAAATCATAACTTGACTTGTGTATGTTGGATTTTTGTCGTTTTGTTCTTGTTTTGTCTAGATAAATATTTCCTATTTTTCTAAACTGGTGTTGTGTCATTTTGTAGTGTTTTCATTAAGTTACTGTGTGTGTTGGTACAAATACTTTACGCCCAGCACTCTGAGGTTAAGCCTACTGCTCTGCCAAGCTACCAAGGGGGTAAGCAGGGGTTAGCTGAGGGTGATTCTCTTTTATCCTAACTAGAGTGAGGGTCCTTGCTTGAACAGGGGGTAACCTGACTGTCAACCAAAGACCCCATTTCTAACATTGGTGACCAGCGGTCGGGATTTGGACTTGTATTTGTACTTGACATACAGTAATTAAGTGTACACTACTGTTTTGATCTCAGACCACTACGTGACCACATACTACTAGTCTTGTGATTTTTGTTTTTTTACTTGGACTGTTTTTCTCTGCATTCAGTTTCTTTTTTTTCGCTGATCCCGTGATTGACTTTGCTGAAACTTCATTTGAGAACTTGCTTTTCTGTTTTTGGAACTGTGCATATTTGTTTTTAACCTCTCATCATGTCTCAGTCTGGAGATGCCCTAGCTGAAGCTGCTTTTGACTTGGAGAAATTGGAGAGCTACAAGGTGGCTCAGTTGAAGCAGTTTTGTAGTAATGTTGGCTGTCCCATTAAGAGCTCATCCAAGAAGGATGAGCTGCAAAAGGCGCTGAGGGCCTGGGTGACAGCCAAAGCAGCTGAGGGGCACACAGATGAGGAGCCAGAGGGGGAAGAGGAGTTGCAAGTCACTCACACTGATGTAGTGGGTGGGTCTGCTATGTCTCAGGGGAGAATCTCCAGGGCAGGTAGCAGTGTGTCCTCCAAGAGTCTGACACCTGGAGAGTTACAGGACAGACAGGCAGAGAGGGAGTACCAGTTGGAGCTGAAAAAGCTCAGTCTTGAGGAAAGGAAGATAAACATGGCTCATGAGCTCAGTTTAAAAGAGATAGATCAGAGGAGTCAGCCCAGTAGGGATGGTGGCAGCAATTCTACAGTGCAGCCTGAGAGAAGGGTACACATCCCAAAAGACCTTGTGAGGGATTATAAGAGGGAGGATGATATCTACTTGTGGTTCAAGGGTTATGAGTCAGCTCTCCACATGAACCTGGTCCCTGAAGCTCATTGGGGGGCAGCCCTGTGGAAGCATTTTGAGGCAGAGGGGAGGGACACACTGACGGCCTTAGGGGATGCTCAGAGTCTCACCTACCCTGCCATGAAGGAGGCCTTACTTACCAGGTATGGTCTCACCCCTGAGCAGTACAAAGAGAAGTTTAGATCCTACAAGAGGAAGGAATCCCAAACATGGTTGGAATGTGTTGATTCTTGTTGCAGGTCACTGGATGGTTGGGTGAAGGGCAGTAAGGTAAACACGTATGAGGGGCTTTACAATTTAATTGCTTGGGAGCACTTGTACAGTTTATGTTTTCCAGAGCTGCGCCAACACCTCATTGACAGCAAGCTGACTGACCCCAGGAAGCTTGCACAGGAAGCGGACCGCTGGGAGAGCACCAGGGTCCAAAAGAGGTATGGGGGAGACCACGCCAAGGGTGGGCAGGGTCCCTCTCAGAAGAAAGGGGGGGGTAAGGGCAAACAGGATGAGTTCTCTAAAGGGCCCCAAACTGATTCCCAGGGTAAGGATTCCCAACCCCCCAGTGAAAAGAAGCCATGGTTCTCCAAAGGGAAGCCAATGGCAGGTGGTCCCCTACGTAAGTGCTATTCATGTGACCAGGTGGGTCATGTGAGGGGGGACCCCAAATGCCCCAAAAGTACACCGGCACCCACTGGTGCACCGTCCCAGGGTTTGGCCAGTGTAGCGCTTGGGGAGGAGTTGGTTTCAGGTGGGTGGGAACCAGCAGAAATTACCCTTGTCTCACTAGGGGACAGTGAGATGGTCCAGAGAAACCTAGTGCCTGATAACACTAAGAAGTACAGGCAATGGGTGACCATCAATGGACAGAGGGTGGAGGCTCTGAGAGACACAGGAGCCAGTGTGACTACAGTGAGGAGTCACCTGGTGTCTGAAGAGCAGATTGATCCCCGGGTACTTCACCAAGTAGTTGCAGTAGACAACTCTGAGCGCCTCTGCAGAGTGGCGCAGGTTCCCTTTGAATGGGGGGGGGTCTCAGGTTCCTGGAAAGTAGCTGTGAGTCCAACCATGCCTGTTGATTGTTTGCTAGGCAACGACCTGGAGGATTCCCCTTGGAAGGAGGTGGAACACAGGTCTCACTTGGAGATGTTGGGTCTGCCTGGGTGGGTATGCGTATCCACCCGGTCTATGGCAGCCAATCAGGGTGGTCAAGAGCCCCTGGAGCCTGAAACAGTGGCCCAGGGGACCGCCAAGAAGAGGAAAGGCAGGAGGCGCGGGAAACCCGCCCCAGAAGTTCCCACGGTCCGGGAGGAGGCAGAGCCTGAGGGTGATGCCCCGGAACCTACAGGGGAACAGGTGGCTGAACTGGGGGAGGTCCCTGAGCTGTCGCAGTGGCAGCAGGAAGGGGGACCCACCAGGGAAGTATTCTGCACAGCGCAGAAGGAATGCCCTACTCTTGAGGGACTGCGGCAGCAGGCTGCAGCCCAGGCGGCTGGCGGGGCGCCAGGTACTCACCTGATTTATTGGGAGGTTGGCCTCCTATATAGTGAGCCTAAGGTTCCTGAGCCGGGGTCAGCTCGTATGCTGGTGGTACCCCAGGGCTTCAGGACCTTCCTACTGGGTTTGGCTCATGATGTGCCTTTGGCAGGACATCTAGGGCAGGACAAGACCTATAAGAGGCTTGTCTCCCACTTTTACTGGCCCTTGATGAACAAGCAGTCAGCTGCTTATTGTAGATCTTGTCAGACTTGTCAGGCAAGTGGCAAGAGTGGGGGGAAATGCAAAGCTCCCCTCCAACCTTTACCGGTAGTCAGTACTCCCTTTGAAAGGGTAGGAATTGACATTGTGGGGCCTCTGGATCCCAAGACAGCCATGGGCAACAGGTTCATCCTGGTCTTGGTGGACCATGCCACACGGTACCCAGAAGCTATTCCTCTAAGGACGGTCACCGCCCCCGTGGTGGGACGTGCCTTGATGGGGGTTTTTACCCGCATGGGGTTCCCCAAGGAGGTAGTATCTGATAGGGGTACAAACTTCATATCCACTTATATGAAGTCTCTGTGGAAGGTGTGTGGGGTAACCTACAAGTTCACCACCCCTTACCACCCCCAAAGTAATGGTCTGGTTGAGAGATTCAATCGCACCTTGAAAGGCATGATTCAGGGCCTGTCAGAGCCCTTGAAGCGTAAGTGGGACGTCCTCTTGCCATGCCTTCTGTTCGCTTACAGGGAGGTGCCTCAAAAGGGACTTGGCTTTAGCCCCTTTGAGCTCATCTATGGCCACCCTGTGAGGGGACCGCTCAGTCTGGTGAAGGAGGCTTTGGAGAAAGCTCCTAGTAAACCACCCCAGGATGTATTTAGCTACATGCTGGCACTAAGAAACCAGACTGCCCGCTTCAGGAGTCTCGCTCAGGAGAACCTGGAAGCAAGCCAGGAGGACATGAAACGGTGGTACGACCAGAATGCCACTCTGGTTGAGTTTCAGCCTGGACAAAAAGTGTGGGTCATGGCACCAGTGGAGCCTAGGGCTCTCCAAGATAAGTGGACTGGGCCTTTTGAGGTGGTGGAAAGAAAGAGCGAGGTCACCTATCTGGTAGACTTGCAATCCCCCAGGAACCCCTTGAGGGTCCTACATGTCAACCGCCTCAAACCACACTTTGAGCGAACTGAGCTATCCATGCTCCTAGCGACAGATGACGGGGTGGAGGAAGAGAGTGAGCCTCTTCCTGACCTCCTGTCTGCAGGAGAGAAAGATGGGTCTGTGGAGGGAGTGATCCTCTCCCCCTCCCTGACTGAGGAACAGCAGAGGGACTGTCGCCACGTGCTGGGACAGTTCGCCTCACTGTTTTCCCTGATCCCAGGAGTCACACACCTGTGCACACATGATGTGGACACTGGGGACAGTACACCTGTTAAACATAAGGTTTACAGGGTGACTGACAGGGTGAGGGCTTGCATTAAGGAGGAAGTCTCCAAAATGTTAGCCCTAAGGGTTATTGAGCACTCCAGCAGTCCTTGGGCCAGCCCAGTGGTCTTGGTCCCAAAGGCTACTGCTCCTGGTGCCACTCCAGAACTTAGGTTCTGTGTGGACTACCGGGGTCTCAATGCGGTCAGCAAGACCGACGCACACCCCATCCCCCGAGCTGATGAGCTCATTGATCGGTTAGGAGCTGCCAAGTACCTCAGTACGTTTGATTTAACATCTGGATACTGGCAGATTGCCTTAACTGAAGGAGCAAAGGAGAGGTCAGCATTCTCTACCCCCGATGGGCACTTCCACTTCAATGTGATGCCCTTTGGGATGAAGAATGCCCCTGCCACCTTTCAGAGGTTGGTCAACCAGGTGTTGGCAGGACTGGATGAGTTCAGTGCCGCCTACCTGGATGACATTGCTGTGTTTAGTTCCACATGGGAGGAACACCTGCAACACCTCTGGAGAGTGTTAGAGGCCCTGCAGAAGGCAGGCCTCACTATTAAGGCGAGCAAGTGCCAAATAGGGCAGGGTTCTGTTGTGTACTTAGGACACCAGGTGGGGAGTGGCCAGGTGGCACCCCTACAGCCTAAGATTGACACGATTCTGGCTTGGGAGCCTCCCTAGACCCAGACTGAAGTGAGAGCCTTTTTAGGTCTCACAGGATACTATCGGAGGTTCGTTAAGGGATATGGTACCATTGTTACCCCCTTAACTGAGTTGACTTCTAAGAAGCAACCCAAGAAAGTGATCTGGACAGAGGCTTGCCAGAACGCTTTTGATGCCCTGAAGGCGGCCATGTGCACAGCACCTGTGCTGAAGGCACCTGACTACTCCACGGAGTTTGTTGTACAGACAGACGCCTCAGAGCATGGTATTGGAGCAGTACTCTCACAGCTGAATGAAGAGGGCCTAGATCAACCCGTAGCCTTCATTAGCAGGAGGTTACTACCCAGGGAACGTAGGTGGAGTGCCATAGAACGTGAAGCGTTTGCTGTGGTCTGGGCACTGAAGAAGCTAAGACCCTACTTGTTTGGGACTCACTTCCGAGTTCAGACCGACCACAGACCCCTCAGATGGTTAATGCAGATGAGGGGTGAGAACCCAAAACTGTTGAGGTGGTCCATTTCCCTACAGGGGATGGACTTTACGGTGGAACATCGACCCGGTACAGAGCACGCCAATGCTGATGGTCTGTCCAGGTTCTTCCGCCTTAGTGATGAGAACTCCCATGAGGTTGGGTAGTTGCTCCCCACTTTTAGCTGGGGGGGACACGTGTTAGACTTTTCATCCTTGGCGTGGTCTCCCTTAACTTTTTGCCTCTGTTCCCCAGGTTGTTGATGTGTGCTGGACTCTGATTTTGCTGTTTTTGTTGCTCTGGGCACTTTACCACTGCTAACCAGTGCTAAAGTGCAAGTGCTCCTGTTTAAATTGTATATAAGTGGTTCATCCATGATTGGCATATTTGAATTACTAGTAAGTCCCTAGTAATGTGCACTAGAGGTGCCAGGGCCTGTAAATCAAATGCTACTAGTGGGCCTGCAGCACTGGTTGTGCCACCCACATAAGTAGCTCTGTAATCATGTCTCAGACCTGCCCCTGCAGTGTCTGTATGTGTATTTTTACACTGTAAATTCGACTTGGCAAGTGTACCCACTTGCCAGGCCTAAACCTTCCCTTTACTTACATGTAAGGCACCCCTAAGGTAGGCCCTAGGTAGCCCCAAGGGCAGGGTGCAGTGTATGGATAAGGTAGGACATATAGTAGTGTGGTTTATATGTCCTGACAGTGAAATACTGCCAATTTCGTTTTCACTGTTGCAAGGTCTGTCTCTCTCTCATAGGATAATATGGGAGCTACCTTTAAATATGATTAAAGTGTAGATTCCCCTAGAGAGTAGATGGACATGTGGAGTTTGGGACCCCTGAACTCACAATTTAAAAATACATCTTTTAGTAAAGTTGATTTTAAGATTGTGCGTTTGGAAATGCCACTTTTAGAAAGTGAGCATTTTCTGCTTAAACCATTCTGTGACTCTGCCTTGTTTGTGGATTCCCTGTCTGGGTCAGTTTGACAGTTGGGTTGTTTTTCACCTCACACCAGACAGTGACACAAAGGGAGCTGGGGTGTGATCTGCATTTCCTGATTAGCCATCTCTGCTAGGAGGGAGGGGTGGAGTGGTCACTCTCATCTGAAAGGACTGTGCCTGCCTCTGACAATGCTGTCTCCAGCCCCCTGGTGTGTGTCTGAGGCCTTGCCTGGGCAAGGCAGGATTTCACAAGAAGGTGTGAGTCCCCTTTGAAGAAAGGTGACTTCAAAGACTAAAATGGGTATAAGAAGGGCACCCAAACTTACAAACTTTAGAAACACTTCTGGAATCAAGGGGAACCTCTGCCTGGAGAAGAGCTGATCGCTGAGGAACAAGTGCTGCCCTGCCTGTGACTGTGCTTTGTGGAGCTTTCCTGCAGTGCTGCTTCTGCCAGAGTAAGAGGGCAAAGACTGGACTTTGTGTGCCTTCCATCTTGAAGAAGAAATCTCCAAGGGCTTGATGTAGAGCTTGCCTCCTGTTATTGAAGTCTCAGGGATAGCAAAGACTTCTTCCTGCCAGCACCTGGAGTCTCTGGAGAGACCCCTACTCTGCTCTGTGGTGCCCTTCCAGTTCCTGGGACCCTGAAAGGAGAGGCTGGCAGCCTAAGGACAAAAATATACGCACCGAGCGCCGTGCGGAGAAAAGATCGACGCGAATCCGATCGCGGCTGAGAAAACGACGCGACGCCGGTTCCGCAGCTGAGAAACGACGCCACAGGAAACGCGACCGAAAAACCGACGCCCGGAGCAGGAGAAACGACGCGCAGCATCGCTGACGGAGGCTGAGAGATCGCACCCTGCGCCGCGGGACTTTCGGATCGTCGTGTGACTGGCTTTTTCAACGCGCACCGCCGTGCCGAGTTGTTTTCGACGCACACAGCCCGTGCGGGGTTATTTTTGACGCAAACCAGGTACATTTTCACGCTAGCAGCGCTAGTGTGGTGTTACAACTACCTAAAGACTCTTTTTATTTTAAACCTTTAAAAAAATCATAACTTGACTTGTGTATGTTGGATTTTTGTCGTTTTGGTCTTGTTTTGTCTAGATAAATATTTCCTATTTTTCTAAACTGGTGTTGTGTCATTTTGTAGTGTTTTCATTAAGTTACTGTGTGTGTTGGTACAAATACTTTACGCCCAGCACTCTGAGGTTAAGCCTACTGCTCTGCCAAGCTACCAAGGGGGTAAGCAGGGGTTAGCTGAGGGTGATTCTCTTTTATCCTAACTAGAGTGAGGGTCCTTGCTTGAACAGGGGGTAACCTGACTGTCAACCAAAGACCCCATTTCTAACACTTATTATATCTTATAACCGTAATTCACAATTTGGAAGAGATGAAGTTTTGAGTTTTGAGTCTCTGAAATAATAATTTAAAATAACTTATGGTAACGCCCTATTTTAAATTGCAATTCTGAAAATACCACTTTTATGAATTTGCCATTTTCTTACTTTAGCCATTTGGTGCCTGCTGCCTGTTTCTGATCATTTGTCTGGAGTCATTGACAGCTGGGTATTGTGTATTCCCCCTAGACACCTGCACACAATGGGAGCTTAGATGTGACTTGATGGTCCTTGGTGGGCCTCCCTGACAGGATGTGAGGGAGGACAGGTCACAGCCTTGCACTTACACCCATATAGGCTGTGTCCTGTCCCCACACAAAGGGCTGCATGACCCCCTCTAGTGAGTCCGATGCCAGAGCAGAAAGGGCAGGACCTCTACTTCAAAGGCCAAACTGGGTAGTTAGTACTGGATCTCTGACAGCACCAACTCAGTACATTTCTGGACCTGTCAGGAAGAAGGACTGCTGTACTGCTGGACTGCCACTCTTGCTAGACTGCTGCTTTGCTGGAGTCCTGCTTTACTTGCTGCCCTGCTGCCTGCTGTTTCCCTGCCTGCCTGAGAAGGACTGAACCTGCATCCCTTGAAACCAGATTGACTTCATGGGTCAGCCGATTGGTCTCCTGATTTGAAGTTTCAGGGACATAAACTAACCAACCTACCTGTGCACCTGGACTCTGTCACCTGTGAGTCTGCCCTGCCAAGGGAAGCCACCTAAATTCTGGACCCGTGGAAATGAGCCCTACAGTGCTTGTTCCATCAGAAATAAGGCATCCCCTGTCAACCTGCTGCATCACTGCTGCTTTGTGGAAACTGGTGCATCAATCCTGTTTCATGGATCGGAACAGGTGCATTGCTCCTGTTGTGGATATTGGAACTGGTGCATTGCTCCTGTTGCTTGGATCTGAACTGGACCATCACCGCTGTTGCAGGAACAGGTTATGTGCATTGACACTGGACCCGCCGCATCTCAGAACAGACGCAACCGCCGTGTGGAGAAAATCAAACAGAACAGATGATGGACAGAATGCTGAAAAAATCAAACATTCACCCTCAATCACAGATCTGGGTTTAATACATCTTTTTTTGCTCACCACGCCACCCCAGGTTGGATCCCGCCATATGCAAGTCAGTCTTGACCTTGTTCTGGATGGGAAAAGCCCAGTCCAAACTGCCAGACCAGGACCTCACTGGACTGGAAAAAAGCATCTTGGGACCTGTTTTGGAGTATCACCCCTCATCAGCCAGGCTTGCTTGAATCCAGTGGCACAGGGAGCACGAGTCCCATGTCTAGGTCACCAAAAGCAAAATGACCAGATGATGGAAGGAAGGTTTGATGTTGTTCCGCATTCCATCCCTCATCTGTTCTTTTTGTATTTGTCATCTGTGCTCCATTGTGGTTAGCCTGAACCTTTGACTTTGTCCCGGTCCGATATGACCAGATATCCCTGATTGGTGCTTCTGGTTTCTAATTGCTATTTTTCAGTTTAATCTTTAAAAATTCATGACTCAAGTTGGTTTTTGTCATTTTTTTATTTTTTATTTATTATATTATGGTTTTTTTTTTCTAACCTAGTGTGGAGTCTTTTTGTATGGCGTTTCCAATGTTTTACTGTTTGAAGTGTGGCACAAATACTTTACACATTGTCTCTTAAGTTAAGCCTGACTGTTCTGTGCCAAACTACCAGAGAGTAAACACATGTTAATTTAGGCTGTTTGTGACTTACCCCAGCCTGGGATTGTGGTTCCTGCATCGTTGAGGAGCATACCTCTGTCCACCAGAAACCCAATTTATAACAGCAATGATATTGATTCTGTGGGCCCACATGATGTTGGAAAGTGGGGTCATGTAGCTGTAGAACACAGTGGACTGATTGAGGGTCCTAGTGGGATGAGGATAATGGCATCGGAGGTGAGGTGGGCCAGACTGACTGACAAGGTGCGGTCTGTCAAGAAGGAACAAATCCAGTAAAGTGTGGGACCTTGGATGCTTTTTGCAGTTGTTGGATAAGGTTGGGGTGGGAAATTGTGTTGAAGGCTTTGGAAAGCTCCAGTAGGATGAGGGTATGGTGGTCATCTCTGTACTTGATTATACAGATGTCTTCTGTGGTGTTGATGTGGGTGGTCTCTGTGTTTGAGCATGAAGCCAGATTGCATAGTATTTAGGAGGTGATTGTCAATGAGGTTGGTGGCTAGGCATTTGTTTATCATCTTTTGCATTACTTTTGCCAGGTATGTAACAGGGAGATAGGTTGACAGATGGCTAGTGTCATTGGGTCTGCTGAGGGTTTCTTGAGGAGGGGGAGTGCTGTGACATGTTTAGGCATCTGGGTTAGTGGCTGTGGTGAATAAGTCACTCAGGATCAGGATGAGTGCTGTGCTGATGGGTTCCACTCATTTGGTCAAGAAGTGATGAGGATAGGGTTCCAGAGGTGTCCTGGAGTGTATGGATTGCATGGGCATTGCAGTTTCTTGAGTGATGATCCTGGGCCATGTGGTTAGGGTGGTTCTCTACTTGTTAGTAGCGATAGATAGACAAGAGGGTTGCAGTGGTTTTAAGGTCTGGTTTGGGTTTGAAGTTTTCATAGATGTTGGTGTTCTTGTTGCTTAGGAATAGGGACAGATGGTTAGAGAGGTCCTGAGAGAGGGCTATACTGGTAGAACTTGATGCCCAATAGGTGAAGTATTTCACTATGGCAAAGATTCCCTTGTTGCTGTTGGTGCTGCTTTCCATGCAGTCAGTGAGAACAGAGCATGTGTGGCTCTGATTACCTGAGTGCAGATTTGTAGGTGCTCTTGTTATTCTGACTTTGTTCCCATCTGTGTTCAAGTGGCTTCCAGTGGTGTTTGGTGATACTGAGCATTTCTGAATACCCGCTTACTTACAGTCTGGTTCTTGTGGCTTTGTTGGCTTTGAGAGAAGCCAGGGTATGTGTGCTGGCAGTGATCCAGGTGTTGAAATTGTTGATGGATTTGAGGAGGTTGTTGTTGTGTTGAGGCCTGTGGCATAGGTCTTTGGAAGACCATGATGCATCTGAGATCTTGTTCCATTCCCTTTTTTGAGGATTTGGTGATGTCCGGATTGTTTACTGTGAGCTTGCTGAAGCTAGTGAAGACGGGGTCCAGTAGGTGTCCAGCTGTGTGTGTCTGCTCTTCCACTCACTGCGTGAGTCCAACGTTGGACAGGTCTTTGATGTGGCTGGTCATATTGGCATCAGTGCGATCCTTAAAGTAGTAGTTGAGATTGGTGAGGAGGATGAAGGCACTGGAGTCAAGGATCAGGGGGATGTCAAAGTCTGTGATGTGTTGCCAAAGTTGGCGTGTGGTCTGGGGAGCAATAAAGGGGGGTGCCACTCAGGAGTATTTGGCAGTGATGAGGAGTTTGAAGATCAAGTGTTCCATGTTGCTGATGTAGTGGAGCATCAGATGGATTCTTTGAAGTTTACAGAAATGTCTCCTCTGGGTCTGTTGGTGCTACCCTATCTTGCATTCTTTTGTCTTAGGGGATTGCCATGGTGATGACTGGAGCTGACGAGGGAGTTCGCCACTCTGACAAAAGTTATCCTTCTTCAATGTCAAGGGTGGAAAGGTGAATCAGGAGATTAGCATAAACAATGCTTTGTGGGCCGTGATGTCCTTCATATGATATTATCAAATCTTTCTTTGGTGAGTAAGTTGATCATGGTAATTGTAGCAAGACATAGCCACAACTCTTTAGAGCATCAAGGTGAAAATCATTTACATGTTTTCTCTTCTATTTGTTGTCCAAAGTTTTACCTGCTTGTCAAATGAAGAATCGAACATTGCTAGTTGAGTAGTCTAAGTGTGACAATAACAAAGTGCTTCAGCCATGAATTGCAAGTGAAAGAACTCACTTCAGAATTGACTTACCATTAATCTTAGATTCACACCCTGAATATATCTATATTTCTGGGACTTCTATTTCTGACTAAAGCTCACAGTTTACAGAGTGTGTCATTTCCATGACCAAACCTAGCCTCCCTAGCAAACCTAGCATAAAAACTATATTGCACTGAGCATAAATCACCAAAAACAGTGTCACACTCTCTGTACACAAACATTTTATGGCAGTGAACTGCAGACTTTTTCTCAGCACCTGGATGCCCTCATGGGTGACAAGCAGCACTCTACAAATCCACCTTCCATTACATTTGGTAAATAGAAAGCTATAGGGCATGATTTAGAGTTTGGCGGAGGGGATGGACTGACTCTCTCTTCTTCCACCATACCCTGCTTGATCTGACATGGTATTCAGTTGAGAATTACCCAAAATGTCAGCAGATGGGCATAGAATTTTCTCTGCCCTGCTGATTCTAGTACCAGTTGTGCCCTTCTTTTCATTCTCAGACCTTGGTTTTTGAGTTTGTTTGTTACAACTTCAGGAAATTTGAGAGAGTGTAATTCAGAAAACTGAAGGATGAGGGAGTCAGACACTGGACTCAATGGGCAATTTGTGTACATCCCCAAATACAGAAAAAAAATATCACCCCCAGTCTGCTCTACTAGGGTATTTGAAATACCTACTGTTGGAAGAGCTCAAAGAGATGAAAGTTTATGTCAGGAAGTGAGCTCCCCACTTTTTTCTACATTTCTGTTTCACATAAAATTATCACTGGTGTCCGGGAACCATTTCAGCCTGCTCCCAAGGAGAGAAAATGCAGATGATGGGTATAGATCAGAGAGGTATTCACCTTGTGTAGGAAGCCCAGTTCTTCATTCCACTGTTATTTTTTATTTCACAAAAATTAAGCGCTTGTGCCCAGGTTGCCATCAAACCTTAGCTGAAGGGTTCATGTATATGGAGCAGGAAGTGTTAAAGTGTAAATCACTCTTTAATGGGTTCCGAAATGCAGATAATGAGTAAAGTTCAGAGAGAGTAAGATCTGTTTTCAGAAAGCCGGGCGACAAACACAGATTATTTTCACAGTTAATAGTTTCTGAAATCCAGGGACATTTTGGACCTCTTAAGTAGTGCACCAATGACTCTCATAACCAAAGTGCTCTCCCATTGGAGTTGAAATGCAGATGGTGGGTAGAGGTCAGAAAGATGTACACCTTTGCTGGGAGGTATGGCTGCCTCCAAGA
This sequence comes from Pleurodeles waltl, assembly GCF_031143425.1. Lineage (NCBI taxonomy): Eukaryota > Metazoa > Chordata > Amphibia > Caudata > Salamandridae > Pleurodeles > Pleurodeles waltl. Next base: position 1,040,198,687 of record NC_090437.1, read on the forward strand.
TTGTACTTTCAGTCTCTTGTTCAGAGATAATTTTAGGTACCTTGAAAGAGCTGATTGGGAAGTAACTTTCCTGATCTGCTACTCTGCAGGATCTAAAGTACAAATGGTAGGTAAAGGGCAAAAAGATTGGTGTCTTGTGCCATAAAACCTCTACCTTCAAACCTAGATCCCTTGGCTGTTGGATTTCTGTACTTAACAACAAATTAATTTCAGGCTTCTCACTCTTTTTCCATCTTTTTAATTTCATAAAAAGTCTGTCATATCAAAGGGTTTTATATGTTTCCTGAAGATGGCAGATTAGGAGTAATACTGTCAAACTGGCCAGCAGCGTACAGAGAGGATAAGTATTGTGGCAGAAAGGTCAGAGCTTCGTCCCTGTTGCATTCCTTTAAAAATATATATATTTTTAGTATAAATAACATGAGCAAACAACATCCACTGTACTTGGCATCACATGGCATCCATGTGACAGCCCCATAAAACATAAGTGAGCGCTCACTCCATTTCCCAATCAGCTCTGTCCACGGTTCCCAGCTGACTAGTCAAGGTAGAGCAGCAATGTCCGGATATCTCCTTTAAGTATCCATTTCAGTAGTACCTATCATGGGAAAGCATAGGTTACGTCAGTAAGTGTTCCATTTCCCCCATATCTTAGACCATTTCTGAGGGCACTCTCTACTTTTGTAGACCTCCCTTTCTGCCATAATACCCCAATCCATTTCACATTTCCAGTCAGGTAGCAAAGGTATCCACTCTGTTTTCCATTTATGAGCGATATTATGTTTAGCAATCATTAGTCCCATTGTCACCCAAAGCTGATCCATCCAACCCAGATCTGTCATATCCCATAAGTTGAGAAGACACCATTTAGCTGATAGTTCCATTTTGCCTCCACACACCTAATTTCGGCAGTTCCGTACCTGATCCCAATGTGTTTGTAATAATGGGCAGCTCCAAATCATATGAAAGAAGGAATCCCAATCCAGCACATCCCCGTGGGCATATTGGGGTGGCCACTCTGCTCATTTTAGCCAAGACGTTACAAGAGTAATAAACTCTGTGCAGAATCTTCATCTGTACAAGGTGGAATCTTAATCTATTGGCCACTGCCCTCGGAGGGGATAGAGTCTCAGCCCATTCATCATCCACAATACCCTGAAGGTCCTGCGCCCACCGTTCCCAAAGACCAATTAGTGTATCTGGGGAGTTATTGAGAATTTTATGATAGGTGAGTGAGACCGCTTTCTTGGACAATTGGCCGTCAAGTAGTCTGTCTTTAAGTGTTGAAGAGTCAGGGGGGTCGCTATCTCTGGGCAGCACCTGTTTTGGTGTATATCGTATTTGTAAATATCTATAGTATTCTGTGGGTGCTAGTTGATATTCCCTCTGTAAGTCAGGGGAGATCACCCCATCTGAGGTCCAGAGATCTCCCACTCGAGATGATACTATCAAGTCCCATTTGTGGATCCCTGGCTGCATTGCAAGAGTTCCTAGTTGTGCAGAGTCCCATAGTGGAATGGCCTTCAAGATCTTGTCATTTCAACCCAGAACCTTTTGTGTGGAGCACCAGAGTGCAAGGGTCATGGCAGTAGGCATAGGGAGGGACACTGCATGGGTGGTACTGTAAAGTGTCCTAAGATACCTCCCAGGAGCATATTATGTCTACCATCCAAACAGATGGCTCTTCCTCTGATGAGTAGGCCCAAGATGTAATTAATGTGATGCCCAGTAATATTTTTGTATATTTGGGACAGCTAGTCCCCCCATGTCACTTCCTAGTCAGTTTCATAGAGGCTATACAGGGGGTAGCACCAAAGCAAGGAGTGCACCGCAACCTCTATTGTCTGATAGTAACTGTGTGGATTAAGATATGGTGTGTTTCGGAATATGTACAGAAAATGGGGGAGCACTATCGTTTAATAAAGAGCTGCTCTCCACAAAAGGGTCAGCAGCAAGGCCTGCCAATGATGTATGCTCCTACAAAGCTGCGTAAGTGGGGGGGTTCACGACTGTGCATGTAAAAAGCCCAGGAGTCTCTAGTCACATAAATATCCAGATACCGAAATCCTTTTGTCATGATTTAGGCTGTACAGCCCCTAGGCGAATGTGAAGTGGAGCCATGAAGGAGATAAATGAGCATTTTACCCCAGTTAATTGTTTAGCCTTTGTGAAGGCAGAAAATGTCCAGTATATGCATTATCCGGGCTAGGGTGGGCCTGAGGAGTGACACATACAGTAGAATATCATTCACATATGGGGAGATCCTGTCTCCCTAGTCAGCGAATCATCTCAACTCTTTCATGAGGGGATCACCCCGGATCCACATAGCCAGATGCTCCAGGACCAAAGCAAAGAGTAAGGGGGATATAGGGCATCCCTGCTGCATGCCTATAGGAAGCGCACTCATCTTGCGGTTTGCCAGTTTTACGTATAACTACTATTATGGCCAACCGTTGATAGAAGAGCAAAGTTTCCCTGTCCTGGCACTCCAGAAACATTTGCAAGAGGTAGGGGGCAACCGCCTAGGCTGTAAGTTTGAATAGCTTGATTGATAACCCATTGGGGCCCAGTGCTTTGCCAGTGTGCTTTGTCCTGATGGCTTGAGAGATCTTCCCCACTGTTATTTTTTTACTACAGGAGATCTCTGTCTATCTCCAACAGGCAAGTCAATTGACTGTGTGAAAGCAGAGAAAGGATGTCTTCGGACACTTCAGTTTTCCCTGTTATTTTATGTCCGTCTGCATCTGTAATTATGGAAACCCATCTGTCAGCCTGGTCTTTTCTATCTAGCCACACCAAAAGCCTGCCCGCCCTGTTTCCCACTTCATAGAGGCAATGTTGGGCAGCTTGGTATCTCACCCTGGCTGCATCTGTCATCACATGTCTATATTCCTTCTGTTTGATGGCGTCAGTCTTCCGTGTTGTGATGTGGAAGTTGGGACTCTAAGACCAAAATTTCATGTTCCAGCCTGTCCAAACGGGTTCTTGTTTCCTTTTTTTGTCCCGCTATTCAAGTTATACCCTGTCCTCTAATTACTGTTTTGTATGCCTCTAATTGAATTGTGGCCGACACAACGGTGCTATCTTTTTTCTTCATAATATGTATCTGTATCTTCCCGAAGCCCATGGCTGGAATACATACCTACCAGGGGTTGAGAACCACCTTCGTCTGTGTCAGGCATGAAGTAGAACAATGGGAGGCCCAAACTGGAGAGTGGTCTGAGATTCCACTAGTAAGATGTCTAACTTCTTTAAAATATGGGAGTTGGTGAGGCAGTGCAAGGAGGTAGTCAATGCATGAAAGACTACTATGGGCACCAGAGTGAAATGGTCTGTTGGGTGTAATGTCCTCCATGAGTCAATCAAGCCCATTGCTGCCAGAAAGTCTACTAGTGGTTGGTGAGCGGATGGCTGTTGTCTCAGGGGCTGTCTATCTTGTCTATTGTTAAGGGCCAAGTTAAGGTCTCCCCCACACTAGCAGGTCACTGTCAGGGAACTGGAAAAGCAGTGTGCCCAAGTCGGCAAGTGGAGAATCATGGAGCAGTGGCAGCACATACATTGAAACTACGGTGAGAGTGGTTCCCTCCCACTGTCCTGAGAGGGCTACCTAGCTCCCCTGTGCATCTGTCCAAGTGTGTCTAACAGAAAATGCTATTGTTTTACGGAGAAGAATGCCGACTCCTCTAGACGGACACCACTGACGCAATGTGCATGGTGGCAGTGACAAATGATGACGCTCTGAATAGCTGGGTGGCTATGGAGCCCTAACAGTGCCAACCAGGGGGAGGGAGAATCCCGGACCAGCAACAGGACTACAGGATGTTTTCACGCATTCATACGAGGACTGCTGCCAGTTTAAAAGAAGCATCAACAGGAGTTTATGCCACCCAACTCGAGACACTCCCCATGCCTCCCGGGGTTAGCACAACAGTCACCACCGAGGCCTCATGCACCCCGCCTCCCTATCAGCAGCGCCCGAGTCTATGATAGGGGCAAAGGGACTCAGTTCCAGGATTCACAGAGCAAGGGTGAATTGCAGATGCTCTGGGGCAAAAGCAGGCTAGTCGTCGGGGGTCGGGTCTCCAATTAGCAGGTGCCTTGGAGGTCACACCACAAATGCTTCAGAGCTCCACCAGGGTAGGCCCACAGTGAGTCTGGGGCTGTCTGAGGCTGTGCCGAATGACTGTTCTCTCTGCTGCTGCCTTTCAATCCTCAGCCGGTTCAGGATGTTGCACCCAGTGCCGCACTCACCACTTGTAAGTAGCGTGTGTGGTGGGGGTAGGGTGCGGCTCAGTCTACGGCACTTCAGCTACCCCATGCTCCGTCACCACCCACTGTAGAGCTCATTCTGCCAGAGGCTTTACTGTGGGCAGGCCGTACAAGCCCACCTCACTGCTCGTCTCAGGGCCACCGCAGTAGATAGTCAGGCCCCCAATGGCCCTGCCGGCACCTCAGAGCCACAATCACTTTACTTAGAGGCCCATGAGTTGGATGTATGTAGGGAGCTTACAGGGTACAGCTTCGGGAGTGACTTCAAAGTGCGGCCATCTTACATGACGGTGGCCATGCCCCTCTAGTTCATTCTTTTATTTACAGAGAATATCCTTATCTTTCATCTTATGGATTTTAGGCAGGAAGTAGATAATTGATACTGTAGGGTTCTTAACATTCAAATATCTAAGTTCCTCTTGATCTAGAATGCCTTTATCCAACTATTTTTAAGTAATTTTAAGGCCTCTAACTGTACCATATGATATCTAAATCCCTTCCACATCTCTTAGTCAATTGTGCATGTCCATAATGTTTCCTCGCTTCAAGGTCATACGCCTCAAAATCTAAGACCACCACATTACCCCCTTTGTCTGCCTGCCTGATTATAACCCTTAAGTCATTCCAAAAAGAATACAATGTTTGTTGTTCCTTTATTGTCAAATTATTGTTTTCACAATTCTTAGAAATACAGTTAATGTCTTTACACACAAGGTCAAAAATTATATCAATGGCACTTTTTCTGGGAAACTGAGGAACAAAACATGATTTACTGGTAAAACAACTTTCTTCAATGACACCTTCCTCTACACCAATGTCATGAATCTAATCCTCAATATCAGGTACTACATCTTCACTCAAACTAATCAAAGTCTGTGTATCTTTCAAACCTTTTGTTGTCATATTAGAAATCTTAATTTGTTCTGATATTGGAACAGTGGTTTTAGATTGTGTGGCTTTTTTTTCATTTAAGGACCCTCACCACTTTACATATGTCAGTTTTCAACTCAAACCTATCACAGTGCCTTGTCAGTACAAATGATAGTCCCTTGTTCAGGACACATCTCCTGATCTGTCAGGACGTAACTGGAAACATTTACCACTAGGTCTGGTATTGTTTCATTGTCCCTTTTGCTTGAGACTGAGGCCTGACCCCTGGTTGTTCTTCTACTTTTGTTACTCTTTTAGTTGCTGTATCCTGTGCTCCCTATTCTGAGCTGTTTCCGCTAGCCTCATCGTCTTGGGTTCCTCTAAAAAAAAAAAAAAATCCCCTGGTCCTATCACTAGTATTATCTGTTAGAACTAGGGGCCAGATGTAGGTACAAAAAAATTAGCAACTCGCAATTTGCGAGCATGTGCGACTCACAAATTGCGTGTCGCTAATAGGAATGCAGGTACAATGTCCGTGTACAAATTGCGACTCGCACCCGGAGTTGCAACGCAGATAGCGAGTCCACTGTCTGAGAGGTCGCTGTTTGCGACCGTGCAAAAAACGGACACGCAATTTGTGAGTGGGTGTCGCAAATTGCGAGTACCATGTAAATTGATTGCAGGTGCTGCAGAACACTCCAGAAACCACTCCAGGGCACTCTGGAAACACTTCCTGGCACATGATGATGACATCACAGCCAGGAAGTTTACTAATACACCTGGGAGGAGGGAGGACCACACCCATTTTAAACTGCTGAACAGCCAACAGGAGGAACAGCAGCTACAATGGCAGAAACACCCAGAAAGAGAAAACTGAAATTTTCTGAGAAGGAGCTGGAGGTGCTGACAGAAGAATGCTGTCAGCACTATGATGAACTTTTTGGAAAGGCAGCCCTCAATGTGCCAGACTCACCAAAAAAACAACTCTGGCTGGAAATTCAGGAAAAAGTTAACTCCCTGGGGGTCAGCCACAGGAGTGTGGATGAGATCAAGAAGAGGTGGTATGACCTCCGCTCCCGGACCAAGGAGAGGGTGGCAGAAAGGCTCCAGGAGATTAGAGGCACAGGAGGGGGACCATCATCCGTACCACCACCCACACCCCTGGAGGAAAGTTACAGGATTTGGAGATCTGGACACCTCTGAGCCCACTACATCAACCGGTGAGTACCATGTGATATGCCTGTACCCCCATCAATGCCATACCCCCACCCACCATGTACACAGGGGCATGCACAACCAAGATAGCTCCATTTCAGGGTAGCAAATACCAGAATGATGCATTATGGGCAATGTAGTCAAGTAGGCAGTCAATAGGCAAATGTTTATTACGAAGTGTGCAACAGATAGTAGACACTGACAGTCTGTTCCCCATGTCCCACAGGTCTACCACAAGCCACAGCAGCCAGGTGCCAACAGTCATACAGCCCCATGAGGAATGCACAGGAGCTGCCACCACTCCCACCTGCACCACCAACACCATCCCCTTGATGTCTACACCTGCTGCAACAGTGGTTCCGGAGGCTGCGCCAGCAACAGCCAGGAGTGCCACGGTACAGCTCACAGGGCATCCACCGCTGCGCAGGCGACGCAGGTTGAGGAGAGCACACACATTCTTTACTTAACTTCAGCTTCCAGATCTCCATGGTTTCACCAAGCAGATACCCAGCTCCCTCTTCATCAAGTACTCTTTTCTACATAACTCTGGTGAGCAGTCATCTGCAGACACATACTGGCATTCAACTGACTCGCAAATTGCGACTTCTCTGAGTTAGTGGTAAATGGGACATGCAAACTGGGCTTTTTGCGACTAGTCGCAATTTGCGAGTTGCAATTGCATATGGTTTGCGACTCGCAAATTGCGACTTCCTATTTGCAGGTCGCAAAATGGGTTTGCAATTTTTGCGAGTCGGTAACGGCTCGCATCGCTTTTTGTGAGTCGGAAATGGGATTTTTGCATCGCATTTCCGATTTTGCGTGGTCGCAAATAGCGATTCGGGCCATTTGCGACTCACAAAATTTTTTCTTTCTGCTTTTTTAACCCTTAGGGTGCCCAGGACAAGCTGGTCTCACCCCCGGCAACGGTTGCCCGGTGCCGAGGACGAGACCAGCTTGTCCTGCTATGGGACCCCGGGGAAAGCGGTAGCACTCCCACCATGAGTCCAGGCACCCCCCTCCCTTAGGCAGGGATGGAAGGGGAATCGCTTCCCCTTCCCCCCTGCCCCCACCCTCCTGTGGTGTCTGATGACATCATTGCGCGATCGCGCACTGATCTCATCAGAGGCCTAACTCTCTGCGCTGGAAACTCAGCTTCCAGCGCGGATCAGAGGAGAACGGCAAAAGCATTTCTCCTCCGATAACGTGGAGGGGGTGAGAGCAGCATCAAAGGAAAGGCCTTTCCTTTCCTTTGTTGTCTTTCTCAGCACTTCTGCTACCCGATTGCAGAAATGTTACTTGACACCAGGGATTTTTTATTTTTTTATGTTTATACATAAGGGGAGCGGCCCTTGGGCAAGGGCCGCTCCCCAGGGGGGCAAGATAATTGTAGGCCTTTTATTCCCCCCCTGGGGGCAGTTTGGCCTATTATAATTAGGCCGATCTGCTCCAAGGGGGAGCAGAAACCCCTAGACACCAAGGATCTTTTTTTTTTTGTGTTTTTATTTTTATATGTAGGGAGCGACCCCTTAAGCAAGGGTCACTCCCCTGGGAGGCAAATTGTATTTAGGCCATTTCTGCACCCTTTGAGGGCAGATCAGCCTGTATTTATTAGGCCAATCTGCCCCACAGGTGGCAGACACCACTAGACGCAGGAATTTTTTTTGTCAGTTTTTTAAGTGAGGGGAGTGACCCCTTAGACAAGGCTCGCTCCCCTGGGGGGTGGGGGGGCAAATTTGTGGTAGGCCATTTCTGCCCCCCTTGGGAGGCAGATCAGCCTAGTGTAATTAGGCTGATCTGCCCGAGGTGGGGGAGAAAACCCTAGACACCAGGGATTTTTTTGGTTATTTTATTTTATTATATGTGGGGAGCGACCCCTTAGGCAAGGGTCTCTCCCCTGAGGGGTGGATTGTCTTTAGGCCATTTCTGCCCCCCTTGGGGGCAGATAGGCCTATTTTTATTAGCCCAATCTTCCCTCAAGGGGGACAGAAACCACTAGGCCCTGGGATTTATTTAGCGCTAATTTCACTCAAGGGGAGCGACCCCTCAGGCAAGGGTCTCTCCCCTGGGGGGGGGGACATTTATTTTAGGCCATTTCTGCTCCCCTGGGGGTCAGATCTGCCTATTTCTATTAGGCCAATGGCTGGCAGCGAAGGGGTTAGGCAGGTTATGACTAGTTAATCAGTTCTGCACTAAAGAAAGCCTATCAACAGTGCTTAATGTGAGCCAGTAGTAGTTGTACTGACTTTGGTGACCAGCACTTTTCTAAATAGACGCTGACTCAGAGCAAGAGAAGGAACACAAAAGGGGAAAGAAGGAGGAAGAGAAAGATGCAAAACGGTGTCAAAGAGTGAAAGCACGGATGAAAAATAACCTTCAAGAGTGAGGTAACTAGGTAGAGACGATGTAGTAGGTAATAAGGAGGCATATGGTGGATTCAAGGCCTTGCATCCTTGTTATTTGGCACCCAACCTTTAAGAACACGGCTAGTGGCTTCTGAACAAAACTCTAGACGTCTGCATTTATTCTATTACATATTAAGCACTGTCTAAAAATCAAGTAATTAATATTTTGCTAGGTAAAGAGTTTCAGCTTGCTCCACTAAACTCATATCAAAGTAAATTGTTTAAGAACTACCTAACAAACACATCTCAATGTATAAGTTTGTATAGACATGGCAATTTAATGTCACTTCATAAAGCTATAGTCCTGGGAGTGGCCAACTCTATCCTTATCCCTTTACATTTTAACTTCCATAATGACTCTGTTCATGATATTTGCACGAAATACTACATTGCTTTCTGTTTCAGGTGACCTTATTCAAGAATAATGGTCAAGAAACGATATTCCAGAATAAACATCAGAGAAAGTATTGCTCTTGTGTCATTTGTCTCTCTGACATGGGGTCATAATGAAATGGGGTCTCTAGTTGGCAGAGGTATACACCCTTGTCCAAGTAGGGACCAAAATCCTCGGAGTAAGTCACAACACAATCCAAATTATCCTGTGCCCACCCTCTTGTAGCTTGGCACTGAGCAGTCAGGCTTAACTTAGAAGGCAATGTGTAAAGTATTTGTGCAATAATCCATAGAGTAGCACAGTGAAAGCATCACAAAAATACACCACAAAGGTCTAGACAAATAGATAATATTTATTTGAATAAAATAAGGTTGAAACGATGAAAATCCAACGTACACAAGCAGAGTTATGAATTTTTAAAGATTAAGGGCCTCATTACAACTCTGGCGGTCAAAGACCGTCAGGGCTGTTTCGGCGATTGTACCGCCAACAGGCTGGCGGTACAATTTTGCCGATTACGACTGCAGTGGAAGCACCGTGGTCGCACCGCCAGGACCGGCGGTTTCCCGCCACGGTCGTCACAGCGGTTTTAATCCGCCTGCCCAGGGGATTACGAGTCCCCTTCCCACCAGCTTGTCCATGGCGGTAGGAACTGCCATGGAAAGGCTGGCGGGAAGGGGAGTCGCGGGGCTCCTGGGAGCCCCTGCACTGCCCATGCACTTGGCATGGGCAGTACAGGGGCCCCCTAGCACAGCCCCACACTGCTTTTCACTATCTGCACAGCAGACAGTGAAAAGCGCGACGGGTGCAGCTGCACCCGTCACACAACTGCAACACCACCGGCTCCATTAGCCGGCTCCCATGTTGCGGCTGACATCCCCGCTGGGCCGGCGGCCGGAAACTCTGTTTCCACCCGCCAGCCCAGCAGGGATGTCAAAATGGGCGGCAGTAACACCTTGGCAGGCGGCAGTTGCCGCCCGCCAAGATTGTAATGAGGCCCTAAATCCCCTAAAGCTCTTAGATACACAATAGCTTCTACTGGGCTATCACAGCATTGTTAAGAGAGTTGTTCCCAATAATCCAACACCACAGGCGCCGGTCACGAATTCGCATGGACCCCCAGTAACAGTACCTTTTGAGAACGAAGAAACAAAGACATTGCACGGAGTCGGGCAGATGAGGCGTCACTAGGGCCGGTGTTGCCTTAGTCTCTTTTGGCGTCTGGGGAGATGAGGCATTGGTTCCACACTGCGAGGCAAGTGGAGGCGAGGCATCAGTTCCGTCTGTTTGCAGGGGGAGCTGGTGTGGCATCAGGGGTGATGCATCAGTCCCTCGTGACCCGGCAGGATTGATGGATCCAACTGGTCAAGACATGATGTGTCGAATTCACGGCATCACAATGACCCTGAGTGATATCAGAGGTGTCACAGCAATGTCGGACTTGCGTGGCAGGCTGCTGTCATTGTGTGCAGTGATGTCCATGGAGTGGGAGCAGGCTGCGGCATCGGTGTGGGCATCCCGGAAGTTGTTCCTGGTGCCGCTGAAGTTGGAACACTAGCTAAAAGCTGATGGGTGAAGTCTTTGCTGTCCTTGAGACTTAAAAACAGAAGGCAAGCTCAATCCAAGCCCTTGGAGAGCACTTTTGGGGAAGGGAGAGTCCTTCCAGCAATGTCAGAGGCCATCAGGGCAACAGCAGGGTAGCAGTCCTTCTCAGCAAAGTAGTCCAGAGGAGTCCTTTGGGCAGCCAGGCAGCTTCTCTGACAGAATTCAGGTACAGATCCAGAAGTGTCTGATTTGATGAGGTCAAAGACCCAGTTTAGATACCGAAAAATGCATTTGAAGTGTGGCAAGCTTCAAAGAGTGGTTTTGAAGTGCACAAGTTCTCCTTCCAGCTCAATCCTGTCTGCCAGGATCCCTGTGGGGGGTATCAGTCCTTTGTGTGAGGGTAGGCCACTGACCTTTGAAATGCAAGTGTGAGGCCCTCCATCCCTTCCATCCTTCCTGCCCAGGAAGACCTATTCAGTATGCAGATGAATGCAGCTGTGACTGAGTGTCCTGTGTTTATAGTTGTCTGGGTGGAATGCACAAGGGGAGTTGTCAACCAGCACAGACCAGACGTGTATTGGAGACAGGCTGTAAGGCACAGTTGGAATGAGTGCAGGGAAATGTCCACTTTCTAAAAGTGGCATTTCTAAAACAGTGATATTAAATCCAACTTCACCAGTATGCAGGATTTTCAATTACCATTCTGGCCATACTAAATACGACCTTGTTACTCCCTTCAGATCAGAATCTAACACTAAAACAGTTTATGAGGGTAGCCCTAATGTTAGCCTATGACATGAGCAGGCCTCACAGCAGTGTAAAACTAATTTACGAGTTTTACACTACCAGGGACATATCAACTGTACAGGTACATGTCCTGCCTTTTACCTACACAATACCCTTCCCTATGGGTTACCTAGGGCCTACCTTAGTGGTGACTTATATGTAGGAAAAGAGGAGTTTCAGGGCTTGGCAAGTACTTTTAAATACCAAGTCGAATTGGCAGTGAAACAGCACACACATGCCTTGTAATGGTAGGCCTGAGACATGGTCGCTACTTATGTGGGTGGCACAATCAGAGCTGCAGGTCCACTAGTAGTATTTAATGTACATGCCCTAGGCACATATAGGGGGTCATTCTAACCCTGGCGGTCGGCGACCGCCAGGGCTAAAATGACAGAAGCACCGCCAACAGGCTGGCGGTGCTTCCTTGGCCATTCTGACCGCGGCGGTAAAGCCGCGGTCAGAAAAGGGCAACCGGCGGTTTCCCGCCGGTTTACCCCTGGCCCAGGGAATCCTCCATGGCGGCGCTGCTTGCAGCGCCGCAATGGGGATTCCGACCCCCTTACCGCCATCCTGTTCCTGGCGGTGATGTGGGGCCCCTGGGGGCCCCTGCAGTGGCCATGCCACTGGCATGGGCACTGCAGGGGCCCCCTAATAGGGCCCCACTAAGATTTTCAGTGTCTGCAAAGCAGACACTGAAAATTGCGACGGGTGCCACTGCACCCGTCGCACCCCTTCGACTCCGCCGGCTCCATTCGGAGCCGGCATCCTCGTAGAAGGAGGTTTCCCGCTGGGCCGGCGGGCAGCCTTCTGGCGGTCGCCCGCCGGCCCAGCGGGAAAGCCAGAATGGGTGCGGTCATTCGGTGGATCCGCCAATGTAGGAATGACCCCCATAGTGCACTTTACTAGGGACTTACAGGTAAATCACATATGCCAATTAGGTAGGAACCAATGTCACCATGTTTAGGGGAGAGAGCATATGCACTCTAGCACTGGACAGCAGTGATAAAGTGTGCAGAGTCCTAAAACCAGCAAAAACATTGTCAGAAAAATTGTTAGAGGGAGGAAAAAGTTGGGGGATGACCTCCCTAAGGCTGTCAGGTCTAACAAAATTACACCTAAGTCCTCAAAAAAACTGAGGTCCTCATTTACAACAAACTGGTGCTTCGCTCACAATCTGACAGTCTGCTTGCGCCACCCTGCGCTTCCCCTAGCGACACCAATTTAGTACAGTATATATTTACAATATAGCACACCATGGCGTTCGTTAGCACAGCTGTGTCAGAATTTATGATGGAGTTAAGGCACTTTGCTGGACAAGCATAAAAAAATGTGACGCTTGTCTAACAAACCTTGGGGAGGCCCATTCAAAACAGACTAGCAACACTTTAATGCCTGCCCTTGAGCATGCGTTAATAAGTTACGCTAGAATGACACAGTGAAATCTTGTTGATTTCACTGAGCCTTTCCTGCGGGCCTTCTAGCTGGGGAATGCCTCCCTTGCATACCTTATACCTGGCGCAGTTATAATGTGGAGCAAGGGTTTACAAACTTGTGCAATGGTATCATTGCGCCAGTTTGTAAATATGGCATGGGATGGGGGATTGTTCTGCACCACCATAGGATAAAAGAAAATCACACTACGGCAGCTCAAGCGGCTTGTGTATGAGTCCATGAGTTTCTTCTACTCTCTCATAACACCTTCATGAAATACCCTAAAAAATCAACAGGAATGGACATAAACTCTCTGTGTCTTTAATATAATCCCTGAGCACGTACCCCCTAATAAATCACAGGGTTTCACTCTCAATAAGTCACTCAGTCTAATGTCTACATAAAGGAAATCTCCAAAAGTGCCAGATACAAACTAATGTTAGTGAGATATATCAGAGCATTCTTCCCGACCCAGTAGTTCAAAACCTCTAGCCAAGCAGTAGTAATCTCACACATTGCATATGGAAGCCCCTCCTTACTGGTCTTCCAAGGACATACCTTATCCCTCCTGAAGCAATTATAGTCACTGCTGTTAGACTGAGCAGAAAAATATGAAATTGTGATAGTATCTCTGTTGGTGTGATTTACTCCCTAACATTTTGCCTTCGACCCTCCTGCTTACTGTTTTTGTTTTTGCTGGCTTTATTACTGCACACTTTAGCGCAGCTAACCAGAGCTAAAGTTCTTCTGCTCACTCCCCTGAGCTGCCATCCCTTCCCACACCTGCATTACCCCATATGGACCACTGCAGAAGCCAGGAGAACTACAGATTCACACTTGTTCCGGATAAGGATGAGAGAGTAAGCATCAGAGGAGTAAGGAGGCCACCCAAGAAGCACTGACCCCTTCATAGATAGAAAGAAACTTGTTGGCTGAGAACCAGTGAACTAAGTTAAAAAGAATGCCCTAACACAAGACTATAGGGGCAATCTGTAACTGAGCCTAAATACACTATACCTATACCCTTGGAGGGAACCGCCTAAAGTATAAGGGGAGATCAATGTCAATAGCAAAAGGAGGCACCAACCTACTTAAGTACAGGCTACTTTAGATTTTACTACGTGTAGAATGCTTGTATTTTTCTTGAAAGTCAAGAACAGGTTTGAACAATCATTTGTTATGATAATGTGTGTGTGTGTTGGATATCAAGCTTGAGCAACCCACGCTACCTATCCACTAAGCCTGTGACTGCTCACCATTGCTACCACTGTGAATCAAAAACTGAAAGGTTTGTACTTGACCTAGTTTGCAGAGCCATAGTAGGATGGATCCCAGGATGTCAGAGGCAAACAACTTTAACCCCACAGATAAGGACAAGGAGCACCTGCCTGCCTTGTGGTCCACTAAAAAGAGTCTTAGAGTGTATGTATGTTTCTATATATTTATATATGTGAGTGTGTGTGTGTGTGTGTGTGTGTTGTTGGATAATAATAGACAACTTTATCATGTAATTGGGCATAGTTTTATGTCTGTTAGGAGTACTGTGTGATTAATTCAAATGCTTTTCTAGGGGCACAAATTAGAAAAAAGCTTTTTGAGACATATGTTGGTCGACTCTATGGCAAGCTTGAGCCGTGTTCAGGTATTGAAGCTTGCAGAAATCTATAGCTGTCATATTCCCCTTTTTGATTTTTTTGAATCTGGTCAGATAATACCACAACAACTGCAAACTGCATGGACAATTTCCTAAAAACTACACAACATTTTGCAATTACTTTGGAAAATGTGATTATTTGGTTATTCAGTTGTAATCTGCACATAGATGGGACAGTTTGTGCAAAGTTTGACTTTCAGTTTTAAGCATGCAGTGAACATTAAACTTTTTCTTCAGTTACAACTGTAAGAATCTAAGGATTGTTCAAAGAAAGCTATTTACCGAATAAGAATTTAACTTTGTGGGAGCCCTGACACAGTTCATATCAAGAAAGCCACCTATCCCCTCATATTTTAACAATGCAGTTACCTACAAAATGTGTTCTGTCTAATATTTTCTGTTGTTTGTGTGGGGTTGTTTGTTTCTTAATGGTCTCGAGTTTCTGGAATTCTGCAATAGCCAAGTATATGGCAAGCTGTAAAGTACTTGACATACAGCCTATATTCTGTCTAATGTGCTTTGGATGTTGCAATGCCATGTGGAAATACTGCAGACAACTGAACCTTTGTATTGATTACATCATATAGTGATCACTTAGTTTAGACTGGCCATGTGGGAATACCAGTTAGATTGTTGATAGCTTTTCATGTGAGAAAATAACAAATGGACATGACAATCAGTCATAATTCACAGCAATAGTTGTGCTAGAATGAGATTTACTATTCCACAGCACACAGCTTATCATTTGTTAACAATTGGATATCACATGCACTCATAAGCTACAATTGAATTGATGTAAATCCACCTGAGAGGTTATAAAGGTAGTTGAGGTTTAGGTGAGAGAATCACCAGTGGCAGGGATGTTAGGCGATAATAGGGGAGAGGTCCAATTGGAATGGCTTAACCCCAGAGAAAGTTGGCGAGGGTTGCAAAATGGCCATTAGAAGCTCACTCAACAGATTAAGAGATGTAGCAAGCCCAGGGCAGCCCTGGGATCCTTCTTCCTGACTCATTGCCTGCTTGTCAGTGTCCACTTTTGGTGGATGTATTTCACTCCTGAGACAGGGTATGAAAGGACCAGGAGGTAGAGAACCAAAGCCATGGACAAGACACAAGTATAGGTTTGGTCCAGAGCTAAGTCTCTAACCCCCTTGAAGGAAAAAAGGGTTTGATGCATTTAACTGCCTACATTTCTTTTGGACTACCCCGTTGCGGACTTCTGCCATGAGTCTCACTTGCTGTAATCTCTGTTAAAATGGATAACGAGTTCTAGCTCCAGTGTCTGCCTTTTAAAACAAGGTCTGCTGGAATAGAGGGCCTTTGGTTAGATGTAAATGAAAACCTCAGCAAACGTGTGTCCACATGAGTATAGGCTGAGTGAATGGGGCTACCTTCCAGCTCAGTCTGGTATCTGCACACAAGTAGCCTGGCCAAGAGACTAGAGTGACACACCAGATCTACTGTTATTTTTGTTATATGTGTACTGCTTCTCACACCTAAAGGTTTTTTATATTTTTCTGACTCAGATCCTAATTAGATTTCTGGATTTTGTTCAACTTGTATGGCCAAGCTAATGGTTCTGCTGCCCAGCAGGGGATCAAAGTACTCCCCACACAATAGAGCCATTTGACTGTGATTGTGGCTGCTCCTGGCAGGGGAAAAGGTGGGGGTAGAATCCATATGTGCTAATTATTTATTTTACTGCACTGGACCTGTGAAGGCTCATCCCAACAACAACCTAGGGGAAAAGACCAGACCTGTGTAGTCAATTACAGGAAGGTATTCACTACGAAGTTTTAGAAGGAAGGGACCAGGTAGCTATTACAGACATGAGCAGGTTTTAGGGCTTTTAAGATACCACTTCAAGTCACCATTTTTCAATTTACAAAAATGCTGGGCAGGAGGGTTGCGACAGGGGTGGAATGTTGTCAGCCCAGAATTGGGTAGAGGTGTAAATCTTCTGGAACTGTGACACTCTGGGTTGACATATGTGACCTGATTTCCAAAGGTAAACTTACACTTAAGTTCATGATTGCTTGCTATTCGAAAAGGTATTTTATGAGTAGTATATTTATAGCTATGGAGATGCCATACAAAAGAAGATGTGGGTGTCCTGTCTTTTTATGAGTGGAGACTACACAGTCATAAAAATACTTCTCATAACATACCTTACCTTTGGTAATTAATTTCAAATAATGGGAAACATATACAAAAGTGAAAGCTTACCTTTGTGAATCAGGCCCAAAGTGTATTGGACTCTGTGGATTGACCTCCCAAGGCCCAGTAGTCCTGCCCCCCCCCCTTACACTTTCTAAGGGACAGTAGAGGGATGGAGACCCTGGAGGAGAAGGGTTCCCCTGGAACCTCTGCGGACTGGACGTACAGATGGGTAACCCTCATCAGAGGGCAGACCCCTAGCTTCTGCTACACCATGGGTGCCCTGCAAGTGGTAAGAGGAGGCTGTGGAACCAGAAGAGTGCAGTCAGGAAAGGTATTTTGTCTTGAGGGCTGAAAGTGGCATGAGAGATGGCCCAGTTCTGCAGGTACAGTAGGCACTGGACAGAGGAAAGGTCCTTAACCAGGATTTAAAAGGGCATGAGGGCAAGCCCATATCTGTTTCTCAATGGATGGGGAACAAAGAGTAAATATAGCTCCTATAAGGAGACAAAAAATTGACCCTAATGTTGGCTTGGTGGAAAATGGGTTATTGGTAAGGGAAAGTAAGTACCTACACTTAGCAATAGGCCACTAACCTCCACTTAGGTCCAGTTAGGTCTCAATAAATTAAACCCAGCTCAACCCTTAGTAGCTTGGCAAGGAGCGACAAGGCTTAACTTAGGAGGCAAAGCGTAAAGCAATAAAAATCACAAAACAGTAAATAAGTAAAACACAAAATACAATAAGAATCCAACACCAATTTATGAAAATAGATTATATTTTTATCTTTAAAATAACACCAAAATGAATAAAATAGGGTAAAGGGAACCAGAGATATGAATTTTTGAAGAATTAATGCTTTTTATCGCTTAGAAACGAATAGGGCCAATCTGGTCATCTGGTCGCACCTCGACCGGGGCAAAGTTAAAGTTTGAGGCCAACCCCAATAGAGCCCTGCTCGGCTACAGCTCACGGGAGGCCTCAGTCAAAAGTTTACCTTCAGACTTAGTCGTTTTTCTGGAGATTTTCTTCAGCAAGACCAAGTTGCCAGTCCAATCTGACCTCCTGGAACTCTACCTCAGATACGAGTTGCAGTAGCCCTCAGTGGAGATTTTTACCTTCAGACTTGATTCGACGTCCCTGGAGCCCTCTTCGGATACACTGCCTGGGAGGTCCCGGTCAACTTCCAACGTTCTGACTTAATCACTTTTTCTGAGATTTTCTGCACCGGGACAAACCTGCAAGTCAGGATGGGTAGTGGTTGCGGCGGGTCGGTCCCTTTATGGAGCTTTTTTCCAAAAGTTCTCAAAACTTCTCCAAATTTCTGGATCTTCTTCCAGGTGTTCTTTTGAGGTTCTTTTGAGGTCCACAGCTCACACCAAGGTTCCAGAAGCTCTGAGATGCTCCTTGAGGTACGGACCACAACTCTCAGAATGCACCTGGCACACATTCCTTTTTGACCACTGGACAGTGGTCAGCTGGTCAGTTTCTTCAGGATTTGGTGCAGGGGACTCTGGGTAGCAAGTTTTCATCTGCAGCAATAGGAAGTCCCTCCTTAAACCAGTTGAAGCCAGGCAAAGTCCTTCTAGTGGTGAAGTCCAAATGTGCAGCTGGTGCAGTCCTCAAGAGGGCAGTGTCCAGGTGCAGGTCAGGGATCCAGCAGGGCAGTCCTTCTTCTTCTGTAGTTCTTCCTGGTAGGGATCTGAAGTGTGGGTGCAGGACTAAATCACAACAGAGTGTACGGGGTTCAAGAAATCTAAAGAGGGATGAATCGAAGGTGTATCAGTTGCAACTCCAAGTGCCTCATGATCCTTTGTTAGAGGTGAGGTATTAGTAAAAAAAGGGGGGGGGTTGCTGTGGAAAGTCTGGGGGACACGGAGGGGAGTTTCCTTTACGGACTAGGTGGTCTCACAGACTATATAGTGTCATGCTTCATCATATGACCACCTGGCCCTACCCAGGTAGGACAGTGCCACCTGGGCGGACTCGACCTCACTGTTAAAGGAACAGGAGGGAGTGCGTAAATTAAATCTGGTTCTGGAAATAGAGGGATCCAGCTAAACTAAGGAATAAAAACACCTAAACAGATACCTGTGTAATTATTTAATAAAGGTTCTGTTTGATGCGGTTAAAAAGTGAAGATGGGGACACCTCTGTGAGAACAAGGACTCACAGGGTCACCTATCTATGAGGAAGGAGCCGACATGTTTCTGCCCTCAGTAGTGAGCTCAGGAAAGTCTCGGGGCATTCATCAGGGCGAAGGATCCCTGCTACTCACGTTCGGAGTATCAAAAGGTGCTGTGAAATTAATAAATAAATATATGTAAAGAGTATGGGGGGCCTAACTTGCCCGGGAGCTACCTGGGGGGTGGCCTGATGGAGAAAAAACATACCGAAGATGAGAATAACAATGTGACACAGCAATACACAGCAAACCACAGCACACGTGAAGAATCAATTCATGCAGCAGACAGCATTACTGGGTGCACGGGGCATACATCATATAATATATGGGTAACAGTTCACATCTGAGTGGAGGACAATAAAACAGGGTGAGAGAAGGAACTTCTTACCCTGTCCCTAAAGGCAGGTGGGTGCAGGACTTCCAGTTTTATCCTTGCTTCTGGGTGAATAACAGAAGGGGTCCTGGTTCTCCAATCAGGTGCAGGGTCCTCCCCCCTGTGATGACCACTTTCTGGGAAGTGTGGCAAAAATCAATCCCAGGGAGCAACAGTCCTCAAAAATCCATCATGGCTGAAAGTGATTTTTGGTGGTTACATCTGGCTGAGCCCACCACTGGTGTGGCTAAAAACCTTAAACACACCCTTCTCCTGCCCTCTCCTAATCTGATCAGGGGGAAACCTAATTGTCTGGGTTTGCAGGATGTGAGTGAGGTGTTGGGTTGCTCCAAATGTCCTTCCCTGCCTTTGAAGACCAGTTTGGCAGCCCTCCCCCCTTCCTGCTTCCCCATCTCCTGAGGGAAGATCTCCTCCCCCAGGCAGATCTCTTCGTGTTGAGCCAGGCCACTTCACACCTGATCAAGGCAGCCTGGCCAGGCTGTCAAAGGCTGGCCAATCAGAGCAAAGCAGCAAAACA
This sequence comes from Pleurodeles waltl, assembly GCF_031143425.1. Taxonomy (NCBI): domain Eukaryota; kingdom Metazoa; phylum Chordata; class Amphibia; order Caudata; family Salamandridae; genus Pleurodeles; species Pleurodeles waltl. The sequence goes on from NC_090437.1 coordinate 1,040,218,506, forward strand.
CTGCAGGGCTGAAGTTGGCAACATTTCAGGTAATGTTTAAAACTCTATACCTGAAAAAGGTACAGTAAATCCAACAATTGTAACTTGTGGGATTTATTATAACAATTAATTTGATACCAGACTTATGGTATCTACTACTTAAGGGGACTTTAGAAATTAGAATAAAGTCTCCCCATTCTAGCCTATGAAGGCCATTCACTAAAATGAGGGCAAAACAAATTTGGCTGTTTTACCACACCAGGTCTTATAAAACTATTTTTATAAGGTCCCCCCTCATAGTTACATGGCACCCAGCCCTAGGGGAACATAGGGCACACTTTAGGGGTGACTTACATGTAAAAATAAGTAGTTTCAGAATTTGGAACTACTTTTAATTCCAAAGTCGAATGTGCATGTAACTTTAATTTAAAAGCAGCCAGCAAGGCAGGCCTGCCTTTAAAATGACACTGGGCAGCTCAGCATTGCAACTACATGCCCTACCATATACTAGGGACGTCTAGGTAGCCTGACTTAGCCAATTATAATTAGCCTAATTTGCATACTCATTTTTTACAGAGCACAGGACCTGAGCCTGGTTAGCAATACCCGGGGCACCATTAGAGTCAGGAAAACACCAGCAAAAGGTGAAAAATTGGGGCAAGAAGTCAGGGGGCCTCTGCAATCAGCCCTGTTTTCTCACATGGATAGATTCACCGCCAAGAAAAAAATGCAACCCCTCTTCTTTAGAATCACCTCAAAGAGTTCAGAGAAACAGGAAGTAAATGTAATCCTCCCCTAATCTGAAAGGCCTGCAGTGGGATTGCCAAGGCCCCAAGGAGAAAAGGATCAAGGGGGCACAGTTGACATCTCCCACATGTTTTTCAGATGTTTGACCAGGGGCACCCATCTCTTCAGGGACTGATGAGGAGAAGGAATGACTCAATGAATAAAAGGCAAAGATTGCTGTCCCACCCTATACCACTCAATGTCCCATCTCTTCAGGAAGAAAAGACCTCTGGTGCACAATTGGGTGTTTCTCCTGCCCTGTGTGCCTATGTCTAAGTAGGTGAGCCCAGGTGACACAAAGCCTACCACAAGCAGTGAGTGCAGACAGGAGAGTGCTGTTTCCCTTGCACTGATTTCAGACAGGCTGGGGAGCTGTAAAAGAGGTGGCTACATACTGATACCCAGGAGCAGAGTCAGGCGTAAAGTGAGACTGTGCAGGCTGTGGCTCCATCCCCCTCCCATGGATCCCAACACAAGGGCTTGCGAGTGCAAGATTGGCAACAGGCACCTCATATCCATGCAACAGGATGAAAAAAGGAAGCAATTTTTTTCCCCTTTTTGGTGCAATTATACATACTAAGAACACCTGGCTGGAAGGCAAAAGCGTGCCAAAGATGGCCCTGGACCACTTTAAAAATTAACATAATGTGTTCTGTGATGCCCAGGGAGGACCTGGCCACAACCTATGGTGTTCAACAAATGATGGGTCCTTACAAGAGAGCAGCAGCCCCCAAAAGGAACATTTGTCCGTTTTGACCTGGCCCTTTCTGAAGAGTCACCTTTATCTTTATAACCATCCAGTTGCTGAACCTGCGTTTGTTGTCATTAGGAGTCTGTACACTTTATTTCTGCTTACCAGTGATGAAGTGCTCATACTCACTCCCTAAAACATGCCATCATTGGAAAATTTCTGATTGGTACATTTTAGGCCCTCATTTCAACCCTGGCGGTCGGTGACCGCCAGGGGAAATGTGATGGTAGTACCGCCAACAGGCTGGCGGTGCACCACAACATATTTTGTCTGTGGCGAAAGTGCCACGTTCATACCGCCGGGACCAGCGGAATACCGCCATGGTGGTCCCGGCGGTCATAATCCGACAGGGCTGCGCTGCCAGCAGCACTGCCCTGGGGATTTTGACTCCTCTTACCGCCCGCTTTTCATGAAAAGGCTGACGGTAAGGGGACTCGGGTGCCCCTAGGGGCCCCTGCACTGCCCATGCACTTGGCATGGGCAGTGCAGGGGCCCCCATGCACAACCCCATCACGCAATCCACTGCCCAAATTACAGGCAGTGGATTGCACAACGGGTGCTGCTGCACCTGCCGCACGCCCACATTACCGCCGGCTCCATTGGGAGCTGGCTGCAATGTTACTGCCCAGCGGGGATGTCCAAATGCATCCGGCTGTTTCCGGGCCGCAAAGGCGGCCGACTGCGGTTCAATATTGCCGTGCAGCCTCTGTCACCTGCCAATGTTTAAATGAGGGCTTTAGTCTTTAGTAAACAGTATGACATTAACCCAGGGCCTGTAAATTAAATACTGCCATTGTTATTTTTGGAAAATTGAATAAACATGGTATAATTTGCAAATTTCTGATTGGTACATTTAAGCCCAAATTATGACATTGGTGGTAAATGCCGCTGACCGTCACGCTGACGGGCGCCAACATAACGCTGCAGTGGCGAATATCTGTTCACCATATTATGACATACACACACCAATCTGACAGAATACAGCCACATACACAAATCCGCCAGCCCAAAGGTCAGTGCAAAATTGGTGGTCTCAACACCCATACTATTACTCCAACAGAACAATGTCCACCACATTATGACCCACGAATCTCCACAGCTGACATTCAACGACGGTAAACCGCTGGTGGTACATACCGCTGCGCTAAGAATGGACACGCACATACAAAACAACACTGCATTGGCCAATACCAAAACACACACCTGACACTCATACACACACCACACCCACCCACACCACAATAAAACACACACACACATTAACCATGACCCTTTACGATTACAAATCATTGCCACCAGACTGACACCAAGACCACTTAGACAACTAGACACACACCACTTACACCCATACATCCCTCACGTACCCTACATTACACAACACATTACTCAACACACTCTCACCAACACACCCATGTCCCCACAAAGCCATCTCCGTTTCACTGTGGAGGAGTTAAGGGTCATGGTGGAGGAAATTGTCAGGGTAGAGCCACAGCTGGTTGGAGCACAGGTACAGCAAATATACATTGCAAGGAAGATTGAGCTATGGCAGCGAATCGTGGACAGGGTGAACACCGTGGGACAGCATCCAAGAACAAAGGATGACATCAGGAAGAGATGGAATGACCTATGGGGGAAGGTACGTTCCATAGCAGCAAGACACCAGCTCGCCATACAGAGGACTGGCGGTGGACCCCCACCTCCTCCCCCACAGCTCACAGCATGGGAGGAGCAAGTCTTAGCAATACTGCTTCCTTCAGGTCAGGCTCCAACTGGGCACACAGCTCTGTGATTGTGGCCCAGTCCAGTCTGTAGGTGAGTATAATGTGCCTGTCCTCCAGTGTAGCTAAGTCCACCAGTGGTCTGCACACGGGTGTATGTCTCCACCTCCTATTCATCCGCAGCAGTAGGTATCTAAGGGACACAAGAGTGAGTTTACTGTCACAATTGGAACAACAAAACCACAACAAAACCACAACTGCAGTCCACATGGTGCACCTATGTATTGGGACAGTGTTAATGGCTAAGTATGTGCCAATCTAATCTGTAAGTAATTGTCGATATGCCTGTTCCCCCCCCGAAATTGCGACTGCCTGACCTGTACATAGGGACAGGTGGAAGTGAGGTAATTCCGCTGACGTTGGCCATCGTGGCGGAAGGCGGTCTTGCACCGCAGTGCAATTCCTCATTGGATAATATGGGGCTCTATGGAATACAGTGGCCAATGGGGATCCACGCCAGCAGTGACGGTGTACACCGCTGTGGACGTGACTGCCATTTTCTATCTGATCCCTCACTTGACCTTCAACAGGAGAACACCTACATTGCTTGTGCTGCTCTGACCTATGTCTGGAACCTACCATGGCCCGTGTGACCGGGGAAAGGGCCCCAGCCTTCACTTCGGAGGAGTTGGAGCGACTGGTGGATGGGGTCCTACCCCAGTACTGACAGCTGTATGGGCCTACAGACCAACAGGTGAGTACACTTTGGGCACAATGCATGTGGGAAGCATGCATGGAGATGTATGTGCATCATCTTGTAATGGGGCTGAGGGATGAGGGGAATGTCTTGTGGCTGAGTACATGGTGTACACTGGGCTATGTGTGTGCCAATGGTGATGGAAATGGATATGGTGGGCAGGCTGGACTGTTTGTTTAATGGTGTTCTCCTTTCTGTATTGCCTCTGCAAGTCAGCTCCCATCAAAATAAGGAAATATAGCGTGCCATCGCGAAGGACGTGCGGACCCTGGGGGTCTATGGCAGGTAGAGCACCCACTGTCGGAAAAGGTGGGAGGACCTGAGACGCTGGCCAAGGAAGACCGCAGAGGCCCAGCTGGGGATGGCCTCTCAATGAGGAAGAGGTGCCCGTCGGACCCTGACCCCACTGATGGCCTGCATACTGGCGGTGGCCTACCCTGATCTGGATGGGCACTTGAGGGAATCACAGCAACCACAAGGGGGTGAGTACAGTGGGTGTCATTACATATTTTGGCTGGTGGTGAGGTTTCCGGGTGGTGGGTGTGTGTTAGTGGGTGCCCTAAGGCCAGGCCAGACATTGAAGCATGGGTCATCTGAAGGGTAATGGGTGTATGGCAAATACAGGTAACCTAGCTTGTTAGCAGTCCATTCTAGCCATGGCATTGTGGGTCCAGGAGCGCTGCAGTTGGCGTTGTGTGGTCCTCATCTTGCCTTAGTGACTAGCCATATCCCTGGTAGTGCAATACATAGTGCTTAAGCCTGTTCTCTGTGTGTGACGGTGATGTGTATGCCAATAGTGGTGTTGGTGCAGTCACTGACCCAGTGTATCCTTTGTCTCTCTCTCCCCATTCTTGTTTTGTCATCCTGTCCTTGTGTGCATTAGCATCATCTGGTGGAGGAGCAGGGGTACCGGGGACAGAGGGAGCTGCATTCCATAGGACCCCGGAGGCAGAGTCCACTGACACAGAGGGAACCAGTGGAACGGAGGGCGAGGGGAGCACCACGGCGGACACTGGAGGAGAAAACACAGACTCAGATACCTCTCCCGATGGGAACTCCCTGGTGGTTGGGGACTCCTCTATGACTACCAAAGCTGCAGGTACAGCCACCACCCCTGTACCAGCACCGTCCTCCCAGCAGCCCCTCAGTGAGTTGCCCGTGCCCACTCACCCAGGAGGGTGGGCAAATACTTCACCCCAAGCTCCTAAGGCCCTGCCCCAGTGAGCCCTGCTGCCCTGAGTGACGAGGCTATTGACCTCATGAGATCCATCTCTATAGGGCAATCAACCATTGTGAATGCCATCCAGGGGCTGGCATCTCAGATGTAGCACTGCATTTCTGGAGGACATCCACGGTGGATTGGCGGCCCAACAGAGATTGACTCAGGCTCTGACCACCACTCTGATGGCAGCCATTGTCCCTGTTTCTATCGTTCCCCCTCAAACTTCCACTTCCCAGTCCCATTCTCCTCAACCCCACCCATCCTAGGCACACATACAGACGAGCATGCACACAAGACTACACCCAAGAGTGTCACAGGCAAACACAAGAACCACACTTCATCCCACAAGCACTCACGCAAACACCATACAGTTGCAGACATGACAACATCCACTGCCTCCATTGTCTCCCCCTTCCTCCTCCTCCTCCTCCACCTCCCTCCCAGTCACGTCCACACCCAGTCCTACATCCACTACATCAACATCCACCACCAGTATCACCACACCAAGCAGAACACACACCTCACTGGCAGACTCCTTCACAACAGCCATGCACGCGTCCCTTCTGTCCCCTCCCACCCTGTCTGCCCCTCTCCTTAGATGTTGATTTGATTACAATCACTTTCATCCATTCCTGTTGTCCTAGCATTATTCTGAGTCTTTGCCTCTTGCACACATAAAGGAACCTGACACCAAGCCTGCTCTGTCTTTTGTCACCCCAGGACATTTGAAGCCTGGGCAGTGGAAGATCGCCCTAGAACAAGTGTTGGGGTAGCACAAGGGCTGGCACCAGGTATATATATTATAACTCCAGAGCCACTCATCATAACACTCTTGGACAAGTGAAAGTTACAGAATAAGGGCTGCTTGTCAGCTAGAGGATTGCTCTGCTGCATTAAGGACTGCCTTACTGTCTGCAAAGTAAGATTAGAACTGCTTCCCTTCACCCAGGCCAATCAGAGTGACTGCCAGGGTCAGTAGGTTGTCCTCCTGTGGGGACTACAGAGACACAACAAGTTTTAGAGGCAACCCTGAAAATGCCTAGCTGACCAGCTGCAACTAGACCTGCCTGAGCCCTGCAGCAGCATCTGCTGGAGTCCTCATCTTCAAGAGATACTCCCCACATCCTGGACTCTTGCCTGGCATTAGAGGGTACTCTGCCTTGCCTAGCTTAATTTTTACTCAAATTCAGTGCAAAGCCCAGCAAAGCCTTGCTAGATTGATGAAAGCTTAATTGGAACTGAGGCTAAGCAACGCAGAGCCTTGCACAGCCTTGCCACACATCTGGGAGATTTTTCAGAACCAACTTGAGGGACACAAAGCCCCACAAAGTCTTGCCTCAAAGCTGAAAGCCTCATTAGAACCATTGCTGAGCAATGCATAGTCTGGAAAAGCCACACTGCACAGCTGAGAACTTTATCGGAACCAAAGAAGATCAAAGCAAAGCCTCACAAACCAATGCCATGCAGACACCGCACCTAAGGTTCAGTGTCCTGCGTGCTGAACTCAGTCCTGTGCCCAGCTTGACTCCATCGTAGTTGGCCTGAACTTGTGAATTTGTCCTTGTCCACCGCAACTAGATACCAATGTTGGTGCTTTCTGCTTTTTGGCACTATTTAAAAATCTAGAGATCAACATCTCTGCTACAACTGATGGGATTTTTGCTGTTCTGGTATAATGTTATTTCTAAAAATGTAGGACCTTATTGAGATCTTGGTGCACAAGTTACTCCATCACAACGATGACAGATAGCCCATCTGCCAAAATATAAGTCCCAAAGTAGTAACTCATCCTCCAAGATCTCTATCAGGCCCAAAGTCTTTTTTTACATTCTTTTGGGATTTTTCTTGCGCTTACTGGTTGTAGGCTGCATATATACTTTACACATTGCCTCTGAGTTAAGCCTGGTTGCTTTTGTGCCAAGCTACCAAAGGTTAAGTACAGGGTAAATTAGAGACTTTGGGGGTTAATACAACTTTGGAGGAGGTGTTAATCTGTCCAAAAGTGATGGTAAAGTGACGGATATACCACCAGCCGTATTACGAGTCCATTATATCCTATGGAACTCGTAATACGGCTGGTGGTATATCCGTCACTTTTGGGACGGATTAACACCTCCTCCAAAGTTGTAATAACCCCCTTTGTGGTTTATCCTGAGTAGGATTATGGTTGTTATCTGGGTGGGTATTCAACCTGTCAGCCAATAGCCCAGTTGCAAAAATCCAAACGTTGCCCTACCTCTTGTGATGGGGGGGTCTAACTGGTGACCCCCGGAGAGGTTTTTCCCTTATTTCAGACACGTCTGAAGCTGAGCTCTTTAGCCTTATGACTCCAGGGTATAGGAACATTTATTGTTAGATCTTGATGTTGCTTTGTAGTATATGTAATAGTAGAAAATAGACTTGTGCACACAGATCATGGAATGTTGAAAGCTTTGTAGATATTGACAAAATTAACAGTGAACTTTATTACTGATTAGCATTGTAAGACAGTGCTATTCTTTGTGGTTTTAACAAGTGTTGCATTAGTTTAGCATGACATAATTCTGCTTTTAGTATAGCTGTACGTGACAAGACAGATGAGTCTGCTAGGGAACCTGTCTCTGGCGGGGACCCCAGGGCCACTGCGAGAATGCTGGTTAGTGTGCTAGTGGTTGATGGTGCACACCCCCAGGCAGCTACAATCATATAATGAGGCGCTGGGAGCTGAGGGGTGGTGCACATGGCTGAAGCAAAGGGGCAGAGAAACCTACATGGAGAGAATGTCAAGAGGAGAGAGACAAGAATAGAACCAGCCAGTACCATCAGAGGACTTCAAGACACAGAAGAAGCTTTTTTTGTGGCAGAGGAAGCAGTCCATGGCCTGACACTCAACCTGGAGGTAGAGAAGTGAGAGGAGAGTGAGTCACACAGAAAGAAGGAGAAAGACCAGACAGGCAACCTGGGAAAGGTGATGCAGTGAGGCCACAATGCGTCTCGAACAGAGTCGCAGCCTCAGGCAAGTAACGTGGGATAGCTTCTGCACCTGTTTGTGGAGGAGTGTTGCCCAGGGGTATTTGATTGGACTGTAAGGGAAGATGGGTTCTGATGAAATACATTTTGTTCACTTATGAGATTGTAACACAAAGTATTCAAAAGTCAAGGGGATGGTAATAGTGAAGGCAAGACTTCTGTTTGTTAAGTAATGCTAAGTGATCTAAAGGTTTAGGGTCACAATAAAGGGCACTAAAGAGGCACTCTATCATTGAAGGTCACGAGCGCTTTGACACAAATGTTATACAAGGGTGTAGTGTTGGTACGTCTCCAGTTTCTTTTTCAGCCTGAGTACTAAGGCCTGTTTCTCTTTTATTTTCTCAAAGGCTAGGCATCCACAACATAGGAGTGAACCTCACTAGGACTACAAGAACACCTCACAGCCAACTCTTGTGAATCGATACATACTAATAAATCGTTCATAAATCTGAACTTTGGTCTGGTGCATTCTTCACATATTGTCACCTTGTAATGCCCAACCAAAGCCAGCGAGCCCGCCTTTTGATAACTACACCCCATGACATTGTGTCTAGAGCATATGGGGTGGGAATGTTTTCGTTTTATGATTTAGGACTTGCTAGATATGTGAACTTTTAAGAGAGTGTCCTCCTATGAAATTCCACGTTCTAATTTGTAAATAGTATAGTGTACTATAATGTATAGTGTTGAGCAATGCATGCATGAAAACTTAATTTTCCTGACTGACTGGACAATGATTTATTGTGCGGTGTTGCTGCATGTCTGAAAAATGTCATTCAGTGGCAGTCCATGAGTATGGGTGCAGGGGCTTCACCCTTTCTTGCCTGGGCAAGGCAGGATTTCACATTGAAGAGAGACTTTGCTTTGAAGTAGGCCTACTTCAAAGGAGAAATTGAGTATAAGAAGGGCACCCAAAGTCACAGACATTAGAACAATTCTGGAAACCATGAGGAACCTCTGCCTGGAGAAGAGCTGAAGAGCTGAGGAAGAAGAGCTGCCCTGCCTGTGACTGTACTTTATGGAGCTATCCTGCAGTTGGCACTTCTGCCGGAGTAAGAGGGCAAAGACTGGACTTTCTGTGCCTTCCATCTTGTGAAGATCTCCAAGGGCCTGAATTAGAGCTTGTCTCCTGTTGTTCGATGTCTCAGGGCAGCAAAGACTTGTCTTTGCCAGCACCTGGAGTCTCTGAAGAGACTCCCACTCTGTCAGTTGGTGCCCATCCAGTTCTTGGGACCCTGAAAGGAGAAGTTGGCAGCCTGAGAGGAAGAAATCCACGCACAGAACGCCATGCGGGGAAAAGACCAACACAACTCCGATCTTCGGCTGGAAAATCAACGCGCCACCGGCTTCGCTGCTGAAAATAGACGCTCACCTGCAATGCGACCGGAAGATCAACACACAGAGCTGGGAAAACGATGCGGAGCATCACTGACGAGGGCTGGGGAGATCGAAACCAGTGCTACTTGTTTTTTGGATCATTGTGCAGCTGGATTTCTGATGCAAACACCGCTTGGTGTATAAAAACAACTCAAGGCCTGCCCGGACCCGAGAGTGCTGACCGGATCGACGCATCGCTTTCCTGCGGAGAGAAGAAACGATGTGCCCCCACCAGATGAAAGGAGAAACGACGCAGGGTCTTGCTCATGAGTGAAGTTGACGCATCTCAAGCCCTTTTTGATGCACAATCGCCCTTGCGGGGTTATTTGACGCACCCAAGGTACATTTTCACCATAACAGTGTTAGTGTGTGTTTAAAACTACATGAAGACTCTTTTTGCTTTTTAATTGATAACTTGACTTGTGTAATGTAGATTTTTGTCGTTTTGGTCTTGTCTTGTTTAGATAAATATTTCCTATTTTTCTAAACCTGTGATGTGTCATTTTGTAGTGTTTTCATTAAGTTACTGTGTGTGTTGGTACAAATACTTTACATCTAGCACTCTGAAGTTAAGCCTACTGCTTGTGCCAAGCTACCAAGGGGGTAAGCAGGGGTTGTCTGAGCGTGATTCTATTTTACCTTGAGTAGAGTGAGGGTCCTTGCTTGGCCAGGGGGTAACCTGACTGCCAACCAAAGACACCATTTCTTGGAAGCCCCATCCAGAACCAGTAGGAAAGTCACCCACCTTAGAGACTGTGGCCTTGCACTCACCAGGACAGAGCAATGGGCATGGAGCCCAATCCAGAACCAGTGGGAAAGTCACCCACCTGAGAGACTGTGGCCATGCACTCACAAGGACAGAGCAATGGGCATGGAGCCCAATCCAGAACCAGTGGGAAAGTCACCCACGTGAGAGGCTGTGGCCTTGCACTCCCCAGGACAGAGCAATGGGAATGGAGCCCCCTCCAGAACCAGTGGGAAAGTCACTCACCTGAGAGACTGTGGCCTTGCTCTCTGCAGGAGAGAGCAATGTGCATGAAGCCCCATCCAGAACCAGTGGGAAAGTCACCCACCTGGGAGACTGTGGCCTTGCACTCCCTAGGACAGAGCAATGGGAAAGTTGCCCCATCCAGAACCAGTGGGAAAGTCCCCCACCTGAGAGACTGTGGCCTTCCACTCCCCAGGACAGAGCAATGGCATGGAGCTCCACCCAGAACCAGTGAGCTTGCTCCCGCAACCACCTGAGGTGTCCGTCCTCCCCCTGAGGTGCCTGCACATTTGCAAACTGATGCCCCTGCAAAGTAATATCCGGATGAAGTTAAGACTCGAGTTGGGCCTTAGACTGTGCCCTGTGGCCATGTGGGCCCTTTGAACATAGGACTGGGCAGTGTCCCTTTGTGTACATGTGTACATACCTGTTTCAATGACAAATAATTCAAGTTTTTTAGATGTTGATTTCATTACAATCACTTTCGTCCATTCCTGTTGTCCTTGCATTATTCTGCCGTGTTTCGGGGACAAATTGTTTTTCATGTTCAGCTGGTTGTGAGTATGATGTGTGTGTCGTGTGTGTGTCGTGCGTGTGTGCCACTGTCGTTTTCCTCCCTCCCTTGTGTGTTAGGCGGCTGTACTCACCCTCGTCGTCTTCGTCGCCGTTGGTGTTCCAGGTGGAGCATGACTTAGAAGATCATCGGGAAAACTTGCAGTTTGGGTTGCATGATGGCATTGTTCTTCCCTGTGTCTCTGACGATGAGTCCTTTCTCTACTGTGATGCGTTTCCCCCAGGGTCTACTGCGGTGTTGATTTTCGCCCTGGCTATTGGTGTGGTACATTGGCTGTCTATGGGAGTTATCACCGCCATGGTCATAATTTGGTGGTATTTACCACCAACCTGTTGCCGTTATTACCGCTACTTTATCACTCACCACCAATGTCATAATGAGGGTCTTAGTCTTTAGTAAACAGTACGACATTAACCCAGGGCCTGTAAATTAAATGCTGCCAGTGGACATAAGCATTCATTGTGCCTCCCACTAAAAGTATCCATTTTAATCATGTTTCAGGTCTGCCACTGTAGCTTGTAGTGCAGACTTAAACTGCCACTTCAATCTGGCAAAATAACCATTTGTGAGGCCTAACCCTTCTCTTTTGATACTTAAAAGTCACCCCTAATGTAGGCCCTAAAATCTCATAGTACAGGTTGGTTGACATTTAAAAACTCTGACAAGTTGGATTAAATTGTACATGTTCTGCTAGTGAAAAACTCCTGAAGCTTGTTTTTCTCTACTGCAAGACCTAGCTCTTCTGTAGGCTGAGTTGCCTTATTACATTCAATAAGTGCTAACTTCAGATAGGAAGCAAATACAGATATGTGGTTTACACTCAAATGATTTGTAATTTAACCCCTTCGCTGCCAGGCCTTTTCCCCCTCCTGTGCCAGGCCATTTTTTGCCTATTTGGGGCAGTTCGCGCTTAGGCCCTCATAACTTTTTGTCCACATAAGCTAACCAAGCCAAATTTGCGTCCTTTTTTTCCAACATCCTAGGGATTCTAGAGGTACCCAGACTTTGTGGGTTCCCTTGAAGGAGGCCAAGAAATTGGCCAAAATACAGTGAAAATTTCGTTTTTTTTTTTTAAAATGGAAAAAGTGGCTGCAGAAGAAGGCTTGTGGATTTCCCCCTGAAAATGGCATCAACAAAGGGTTTGTAGTGCTAAACTCAGCAGCTTCCTAGCTTTCAGGAACAGGCAGACTTGAATCAGAAAACCGAATTTGTCAACACAATTTTGGCATTTTACTGGGGCATACCCCATTTTTGCAATTTTTTGTGCTTTCAGCCTCCTTCCAGTCAGTGACAGGAATGGGCATGAAACCAATGCTGAATCCCAGAAGCCTAACCATTTCTGAAATGTAGACAAAATTCTGAATTCAGCAAGGGGTCATTTGTGTAGATCCTACAAGGGTTTCCTACAGAAAATAACAGCTGAAAAAGAAAAATATTGAAATTGAGGTGAAAAAAACATCAATTTTTCTCTACGTTTTACTCTGTAACTTTTCCCTGCAATGTCAGATTATGGAAAGCAATATACCGTTACGTCTGCTGGACTCCTCTGGTTGCGGGGATATATAGGGCTTGTAGGTTCATCAAGAACCCGGGGAAACCAGAGCCAATAAATGAGCTGCACCCTGCAGTGCGTTTTCATTCTATACCGGGTATACAGCAATTCATTTGCTGAAATATAAAGAGTAAAAAATTGCTATCAAGAAAACCTTTGCATTTCCAAAAAGGGCACGAGATAAGGTGCTGAGGAGCAGTGGTTATTTGCACATCTCTGAATTCCGGGGTGACCATACAAGCATGTAAATTATAGGGAATTTCTCAAATAGATGTCTTTTTTACACCCTCTCCTATATTTGGAAGGTAAAAATGTAGAGAAAGACAAGGGGCAATAGCACTTGTTTTGCTAATCTATGTTCCCCCAAGTCTCCCGATAAAAATGATACCTCACTTGCGTGGGTAGGCCTAGCGCCCGCGACAGGAAACGCCCCAAAGCGCAACGTGGACACATCCAAAATTTTGGGAGAAAACAGAGGTGTTTTTTGCGAAGTGCCTACCTGTAGATTTTGGCCTCTAGCTCAGCCGGCACCTAGGGAAACCTACCAAACCTGTGCATTTCTGAAAACTAGAGACCTAGGGGAATCCAAGGAGGGGTGACTTGCGGGGCTCGGACCAGGTTCTGTTACCCAGAATCCTTTGCAAACCTCAAAATTTGGCTAAAAAAACACATGTCCCTCACATTTCTGTGGCAGAAAGTTCTGGAATCTGAGAGGAGCTACAAATTTCCTTCCACCCAGCGTTCCCCCAAGTCTCCCGATAAAAATGATACCTCACTTGCGTGGGTAGGCCTAGCGCCGGCGACAGGAAACACCCCAAAGCGCAACGTGGACACATCCTAAATTTTGGAAAAAAACAGAGGTGTTTTTTGCGAAGTGCCTACCTGTAGATTTTGGCCTGTAGCTCAGCCGGCACCTAGGGAAACCTACCAAACCTGTGCATTTCTGAAAACTAGAGACCTAGGGGAATCCAAGGAGGGGTGACTTGCGGGGCTCGGACCAGGTTCTGTTACCCAGAATCCTTTGCAAACCTCAAAATTTGGCTAAAAAAACACATGTCCCTCACATTTCTGTGGCAGAAAGTTCTGGAATCTGAGAGGAGCTACAAATTTCCTTCCACCCAGCGTTCCCCCAAGTCTCCCGATAAAAATGATACCTCACTTGCGTGGGTAGGCCTAGCGCCGGCGACAGGAAACACCCCAAAGCGCAACGTGGACACATCCTAAATTTTGGAAAAAAACAGAGGTGTTTTTTGCGAAGTGCCTACCTGTAGATTTTGGCCTGTAGCTCAGCCGGCACCTAGGGAAACCTACCAAACCTGTGCATTTCTGAAAACTAGAGACCTAGGGGAATCCAAGGAGGGGTGACTTGCGGGGCTCGGACCGGGTTCTGTTACCCAGAATCCTTTGCAAACCTCAAAATTTGGCTAAAAAAACACATGTCCCTCACATTTCTGTGGCAGAAAGTTCTGGAATCTGAGAGGAGCTACAAATTTCCTTCCACCCAGCGTTCCCCCAAGTCTCCCGATAAAAATGATACCTCACTTGCGTGGGTAGGCCTAGCGCCGGCGACAGGAAACACCCCAAAGCGCAACGTGGACACATCCTAAATTTTGGAAAAAAACAGAGGTGTTCTTTGCGAAGTGCCTACCTGTAGAGTTTGGCCTGTAGCTCAGCCGGCACCTAGGGAAACCTACCAAACCTGTGCATTTCTGAAAACTAGAGACCTAGGGGAATCCAAGGAGGGGTGACTTGCGGGGCTCGGACCAGGTTCTGTTACCCAGAATCCTTTGCAAACCTCAAAATTTGGCTAAAAAAACATATGTCCCTCACATTTCTGTGGCAGAAAGTTCTGGAATCTGAGAGGAGCTACAAATTTCCTTCCACCCAGCGTTCCCCCAAGTCTCCCGATAAAAATGATACCTCACTTGCGTGGGTAGGCCTAGCGCCGGCGACAGGAAACACCCCAAAGCGCAACGTGGACACATCCTAAATTTTGGAAAAAAACAGAGGTGTTTTTTGCGAAGTGCCTACCTGTAGATTTTGGCCTGTAGCTCAGCCGGCACCTAGGGAAACCTACCAAACCTGTGCATTTCTGAAAACTAGAGACCTAGGGGAATCCAAGGAGGGGTGACTTGCGGGGCTCGGACCAGGTTCTGTTACCCAGAATCCTTTGCAAACCTCAAAATTTGGCTAAAAAAACACATGTCCCTCACATTTCTGTGGCAGAAAGTTCTGGAATCTGAGAGGAGCTACAAATTTCCTTCCACCCACCGTTCCCCCAAGTCTCCCGATAAAAATGATACCTCACTTGCGTGGGTAGGCCTAGCGCCGGCGACAGGAAACACCCCAAAGCGCAACGTGGACACATCCTAAATTTTGGAAAAAAACAGAGGTGTTTTTTGCGAAGTGCCTACCTGTAGATTTTGGCCTGTAGCTCAGCCGGCACCTAGGGAAACCTACCAAACCTGTGCATTTCTGAAAACTAGAGACCTAGGGGAATCCAAGGAGGGGTGACTTGCGGGGCTCGGACCGGGTTCTGTTACCCAGAATCCTTTGCAAACCTCAAAATTTGGCTAAAAAAACACATGTCCCTCACATTTCTGTGGCAGAAAGTTCTGGAATCTGAGAGGGGCTACAAATTTCCTTCCACCCAGCGTTCCCCCAAGTCTCCCGATAAAAATGATACCTCACTTGCGTGGGTAGGCCTAGCGCCGGCGACAGGAAACACCCCAAAGCGCAACGTGGACACATCCTAAATTTTGGAAAAAAACAGAGGTGTTCTTTGCGAAGTGCCTACCTGTAGAGTTTGGCCTGTAGCTCAGCCGGCACCTAGGGAAACCTACCAAACCTGTGCATTTCTGAAAACTAGAGACCTAGGGGAATCCAAGGAGGGGTGACTTGCGGGGCTCGGACCAGGTTCTGTTACCCAGAATCCTTTGCAAACCTCAAAATTTGGCTAAAAAAACACATGTCCCTCACATTTCTGTGGCAGAAAGTTCTGGAATCTGAGAGGAGCTACAAATTTCCTTCCACCCAGCGTTCCCCCAAGTCTCCCGATAAAAATGATACCTCACTTGCGTGGGTAGGCCTAGCGCCGGCGACAGGAAACACCCCAAAGCGCAACGTGGACACATCCTAAATTTTGGAAAAAAACAGAGGTGTTTTTTGCGAAGTGCCTACCTGTAGATTTTGGCCTGTAGCTCAGCCGGCACCTAGGGAAACCTACCAAACCTGTGCATTTCTGAAAACTAGAGACCTAGGGGAATCCAAGGAGGGGTGACTTGCGGGGCTCGGACCGGGTTCTGTTACCCAGAATCCTTTGCAAACCTCAAAATTTGGCTAAAAAAACACATGTCCCTCACATTTCTGTGGCAGAAAGTTCTGGAATCTGAGAGGAGCTACAAATTTCCTTCCACCCAGCGTTCCCCCAAGTCTCCCGATAAAAATGATACCTCACTTGCGTGGGTAGGCCTAGCGCCGGCGACAGGAAACACCCCAAAGCGCAACGTGGACACATCCTAAATTTTGGAAAAAAACAGAGGTGTTTTTTGCGAAGTGCCTACCTGTAGAGTTTGGCCTGTAGCTCAGCCGGCACCTAGGGAAACCTACCAAACCTGTGCATTTCTGAAAACTAGAGACCTAGGGGAATCCAAGGAGGGGTGACTTGCGGGGCTCGGACCAGGTTCTGTTACCCAGAATCCTTTGCAAACCTCAAAATTTGGCTAAAAAAACACATGTCCCTCACATTTCTGTGGCAGAAAGTTCTGGAATCTGAGAGGAGCTACAAATTTCCTTCCACCCAGCGTTCCCCCAAGTCTCCCGATAAAAATGATACCTCACTTGCGTGGGTAGGCCTAGCGCCGGCGACAGGAAACACCCCAAAGCGCAACGTGGACACATCCTAAATTTTGGAAAAAAACAGAGGTGTTTTTTGCGAAGTGCCTACCTGTAGATTTTGGCCTGTAGCTCAGCCGGCACCTAGGGAAACCTACCAAACCTGTGCATTTCTGAAAACTAGAGACCTAGGGGAATCCAAGGAGGGGTGACTTGCGGGGCTCGGACCGGGTTCTGTTACCCAGAATCCTTTGCAAACCTCAAAATTTGGCTAAAAAAACACATGTCCCTCACATTTCTGTGGCAGAAAGTTCTGGAATCTGAGAGGAGCTACAAATTTCCTTCCACCCAGCGTTCCCCCAAGTCTCCCGATAAAAATGATACCTCACTTGCGTGGGTAGGCCTAGCGCCGGCGACAGGAAACACCCCAAAGCGCAACGTGGACACATCCTAAATTTTGGAAAAAAACAGAGGTGTTTTTTGCGAAGTGCCTACCTGTAGATTTTGGCCTCTAGCTCAGCCGGCACCTAGGGAAACCTACCAAACCTGTGCATTTCTGAAAACTAGAGACCTAGGGGAATCCAAGGAGGGGTGACTTGCGGGGCTCGGACCAGGTTCTGTTACCCAGAATCCTTTGCAAACCTCAAAATTTGGCTAAAAATACACATGTTACTCACCTTTCTGTGGCAGAAAGTTCTGGAATCTGAGAGGAGCCACAAATTTCCTTCTACCCAGCGTTCCCCCAAGTCTCCCGATAAAAATGATACCTCACTTGTGTGGGTAGGACTAGCGCCCACGAAAGGAAAGGGCCCAAAACACAACGTGGACACATCACATTTTTTTATAAAAAGCAGTGCCTACCTGTGGATTTTGGCCTGTAGCTCAGCCGACACCTGAGGAAACTTAGCAAACCAGTGCATTTTTGAAAACTAGAAACCCAGGGGAATCCAAGATGGGGTGACTTGCGGGGCTCTGACCAGGTTATGTTACCCAGAATCCTTTGCAAACATTAAAATTTGGCCCAAAAAACACTTTTTCCTCTCATTTCGGTGACAGAAAGTTGTGGAATCTGAGAGGAGCCACAAATTTCCTTCCACCCAGCGTTCCCCTAAGTCTCTCGATAAAAATGGTACCTCACTTCTGTGGGTAGGCCTAGCGCCCACAAAAGGAAATGGCCCAAAACACAACGTGGACACAACATATTTTTTCACAGAAAACAGAGGTGTTTTTTGCAAGGTGCCTACCTGTGGTGTTTGGCCTGTAGCTCAGCCGGCCCCAGGGGGGGGGGGCAGAAATGCCCTAAAATAAATTTGCCACCCCAACCCCCACCCTCCCCGGGAGCGACCCTTGCCTACGGGGTCGCTCCCCCTGCGTGACATTGGCACTAAAAAACAAATCCCCGGTGCCTAGTGGTTTCTGCCCCCTTGGGGGCAGATTGACCTTAACTCTGCCAATCTGTCCCCAGGGGTGCAGAAATGGTCTAAATACAATTTGCCCTCCTGGGGAGCGACCCTTGCCTGATGGGTCACTCCCCATCTCTAAAAAAACAAACAGAAAAACAAAAAAAAAACACAAAACAAAATTTGCCCTGGCGCCTAGAGGTTTCTGCCCCCCCCGGGGGCAGATCGCCCTAATAATAGGCAGAAATGGCCTAAAATAAATTTCTCTCCCCCCAACCTCCACCCCCCCCCGGGAGCGACCCTTGCCTACGGGGTCGCTCCCCCTGCGTGACATTGGCGCCAAAAAACAAATCCCCGGTGCCTAGTGGTTTCTGCCCCCTTGGGGGCAGGTTGACCTAAACTCAGCCAATCTGCCCCCAAGGGGGGCAGAAATGGCCTAAATACAATTTGTCCCCCAGGGGAGCGACTTTTGCCTGATGGGTCGCTCCCCATCTCTAAGAAAAAAACCAAGAAAAAAAAAAATTCCCCTGGCGCCTAGAGGTTTCTGCCCCCCCCCCGGGGGCAGAAATGGCCTAAAATAAATTTGCCCCCCCAACACCCACCCCCCCCAGGAGCGACCCTTGCCTACGGGGTCGCTCCCCCTGCGTGACATTGGCGCCAAAAAACAAATCCCCGGTGCCTAGTGGTTTCTGCCCCCTTGGGGGCAGATTGACCTAAAATTGGCCAATCTGCCCCCAGGGGGGCAGAAATGGTCTAAATAGAATTTGCCCCCCCAGGGGAGCGACCCTTGCCTGATGGGTCGCTCCCCATCTCTAAAAAAAGAAACAACAAAAAAAAAAAACACAAAAAAAAAAATTGCCCTGGCGCCTAGAGGGTTCTGCCCCCCCCTGAGGGCAGTTCGGCCTAATAATAGGCCGATCTGTCCCCCAGGGGGGGGCAGAAATGGCCTAAAATAAATTTCTCTCCCCCCAACCTCCACCCCCCCCCGGGAGCGACCCTTGCCTACGGGGTCGCTCCCCCTACGTGACATTGGCGCCAAAAAACAAATCCCCGGTGCCTAGTGGTTTCTGCCCCCTTGGGGGCAGGTTGACCTAAACTCAGCCAATCTGCCCCCAAGGGGGGCAGAAATGGCCTAAATACAATTTGTCCCCCAGGGGAGCGACTTTTGCCTGATGGGTCGCTCCCCATCTCTAAGAAAAAAACCAAGAAAAAAAAAAATTCCCCTGGCGCCTAGAGGTTTCTGCCCCCCCCCCGGGGGCAGATCGGCCTAATAATAGGCCGATCTGCCCGCCGGGGGGGCAGAAATGGCCTAAAATAAATTTGCCCCCCCAACACCCACCCCCCCCCCCGGGAGCGACCCTTGCCTACGGGGTCGCTCCCCCTGCGTGACATTGGCGCCAAAAAACAAATCCCCGGTGCCTAGTGGTTTCTGCCCCCTTGGGGGCAGATTGACCTAAAATTGGCCAATCTGCCCCCAGGGGGGCAGAAATGGTCTAAATACAATTTGCCCCCCCAGGGGAGCGACCCTTGCCTGATGGGTCGCTCCCCATCTCTAAAAAAAAGAAACAACAAAAAAAAAAACACAAAAAAAACAATTGCCCTGGCGCCTAGAGGGTTCTGTCCCCCAGGGGGGGCAGAAATGGCCTAAAATAAATTTGCCCCCCCAACCCCCACCCCCCCCGGGAGCGACCCTTGCCTACGGGGTCGCTCCCCATCTCTAAAAAAAGAAACAACAAAAAAAAAAAAAAAAAAAAAAAAAATTGCACTGGCGCCTAGAGGGTTCTGCCCCCCCTGGGGGCAGTTCGGCCTAATAATAGGCCGATCTGTCCCCCGGGGGGGGCAGAAATGGCCTAAAATAAATTTGCCCCCCCAACCCCCACCCCTCCCCGGGAGCGACCCTTGCCTACGGGGTCGCTCCCCCTGCGTGACATTGGCGCCAAAAAACAAATCCCCAGTGCCTAGTGGTTTCTGCCCCCTTGGGGGCAGATTGACCTATAATTGGCCAATCTGCCCCCAGGGGGGCAGAAATGGTCTAAATAGAATTTGCCCCCCCAGGGGAGCGACCCTTGCCTGATGGCTCGCTCCCCATCTCTAAAAAAAGAAACAACAAAAAAAAAAAACACAAAAAAAAAATTGCCCTGGCGCCTAGAGGGTTCTGCCCCCCCTGGGGGCAGTTCGGCCTAATAATAGGCCGATCTGTCCCACGGGGGAGGCAGAAATGGCCTAAAATAAATTTGCCCCCCCCGGGAGCGACCCTTGCCTACGGGGTCGCTCCCCCTGCGTGACATTGGCGCCAAAAAACAAATCCCCGGTGCCTAGTGGTTTCTGCCCCCTTGGGGGCAGATTGACCTAAAATTGGCCAATCTGCCCCCAGGGGGGCAGAAATGGTCTAAATACAATTTGCCCCCCCCAGGGGAGCGACCCTTGCCTGATGGGTCGCTCCCCATCTCTAAAAAAAGAAACAACAAAAAAAAAAAAACACACAAAAAAAAATTGCCCTGGCGCCTAGAGGGTTCTGCCCCCCCTGGGGGCAGTTCGGCCTAATAATAGGCCGATCTGTCCCACGGGGGGGGCAGAAATGGCCTAAAATAAATTGCCCTCCCCCCCAGGGAGCGACCCTTGCCTAAGGGGTCGCTCCCTTTGCGTGAAATTCACGCAAAGAAAAAACTCCCTGGTGTCTAGTGGTTTCTACCCCCCTTGGGGGCAGATTGGCCTCATCAAAATAGGCCAATGGCCAAAATATAATTTTCCCCCAAGGGGAGCGACTCTTGCCTAAGGGGTCGCTCCCCACCAAAAAAAAAAAATATAACACAAAAAACAAAAAAAAAGTTCCCTGGTGCCTAGAGGTTTCTGCCCCCCCTGGGGGCAGAAAAGGCCTTCCCGAAAATATGCCCCCCCTGGGAGTGACCCTTGCCCAAGGGGTCGCTCCCTTTTGTCAATAACAATAAAGAAAATAAAAATCCCTGGTGTCTAGTGGTTTCTACCCCCCTTGGGGGCAGATTGGCCTCATCAAAATAGGCCAATCTGCCCCCAAGGGGGGCAGAAATGGCCAAAATATAATTTTCCCCCAAGGGGAGCGACCCTTGCCTAAGGGGTCGCTCCCCACCAAAAAAAAAAAAATATATAACACAAAAAACAAAAAACAAAAAAAAAGGTCCCTGGTGCCCAGAGGTTTCTGCCCCCGGGGGGGCAGAAAAGGCCTTCCCGAAAATATTCCCCCCCTGGGAGCGACCCTTGCCCAAGGGGTCGCTCCCTTTTGTCAATAACAAAAGAAAAAATCCCTGGTGTCTAGTGGTTTCTACCCCCCTTGGGGGCAGATTGGCCTCATCAAAATAGGCCAATCTGCCCCCAAGGGGGGCAGAAATGGCCAAAATATAATTTCCCCCCAAGGGGAGCGACCCTTGCCTAAGGGGTCGCTCCCCACCAAAAAAAAAAAAAAATGAAACAAAAAAAAAAAAAAAAATTGTCCCTGGTGCCTAGAGGTTTCTGTCCCCCCAGGGGGCAGAAAAGGCCTTCTCAAAAAAATGCCCCCCCTGGGAGCGACCCTTGCCCAAGGGGTCGCTCCCTTTTGTCACTTTCAATAAAAAAAAAATCCCTGGTGTCTAGTGGGGTTTCAAAAGCCGGATTGCAAGCAATCCGGCTTTTGAAACCCTCGGAGGGACTTCAAAGGGAAGGAAATACTTTTCCTTCCCTTTGAAGCCCCTCCGGGCCTCCCAGTGATTGAAAAAGAAATGCTTTTGCATTTCTTTTTCAATCGCGCTGGAAGCAGAGCTTCCAGCGCGACTAGGGAGGCCCCTGTGACACATCAGCGCGCGCGCTGATGTCACAGGGGGGGGGTGGGGGGGAGGGTCGGGGGTGTAAGGGGAAGGTCTTCCCCTTCCATCCCCGACTTGGTGGGGGAGGGGGGTGCACGGGGGGCGCGCTAGCGCGCCCCCAAGTTCCCCTGTGCCTAGGACGAGATGATCTCGTCCAAGGCACAGGGGAACTGTAGCCTTGGACGAGATCATCTCGTCCAAGGCACAGAAGGGGTTAAAATCCACTTTAATGGCAGAAGTTGGATTTTAAGTCACAACTCTGAAGAGAAAGTTTGGCATTTTCTTGTCCTAAAATATGTGCCTTCTGTCAGTGTCCCTGGTCACATTACTGTGTATTGCTTCCTGACAGGAAACACTAAAGAGGCTCAGGTGTGGACAGGGTAGCTCTTCCTGACAGGCTAACGTATACTTTTACAGGCTTTGCCTCTTGCACACATAAAGGAACCTGACACCAAGCCTGCTCTGTCTTTTGTCAATTCAGGACATTTGAAACCTTGGCAGCGGAAGAACTTCCTAGAACCAGTTTTTGGGGTAGCACAGGGAAATTGCCCCACTCAAAAGCTGGCATAGGTATATACATTATAACTCCAGAACCACTCATCATAACACTCTCCGACAAGTGAAAGTTACAGAATAAGGGCTGCTTTTCTGCTAGAGGACTGCTCTGCTGCTTTAAGAACTGCCTTACTGTCTGCAAAGTAAGATTATAACTGCTTCCCTTTACCCAGGCTACTCAGAGTGGCTGCAAGGGTCAGTAGGTTGTCCTCCTGTGGGGACTACAGAGACACAACACGTTTTAGAGGCAACCCTGCAAATGCCTAGCTGACCTGCTGCAACTAGACCTGCCTGAGCCCTGCAGCAGCATCTGTTGGAGTCCTCATCTTCAAGAGGTATTCTCCACATCCTGGACCCTTGCCTGGCATTAGAGGGTACTCTGCCTTGCCTAGCAGAATGTTTAATCAAATTCAGTGCAAAGCAACACAACACCCAGTAAAGCCTCGCTAGATTGATGAAAGCTTAATTGGAACTGAGGCTAAGCAACACAGAGCCTTGCACAGCCTTGCCACACAGCTGGGAGATTTTTAAGAACCAACTTGAGAGACACAAAGCCCCACAAAGTCTTGCCACAAAGCTGAAAGCCTCATTAGAACTTTTGCTGAGCAATGCATAGTCCGGAAAACCCACACTGCACAGCTGAGAACTTTATCAGAACCAAAGCAGAGCAAAGCAAAGCCTCACAAACCAATGCCACGCAGACACCACATCTAAGGTTCAGTGTCCTGTGTGCTGAACTCAGTCCTGTGCCCAGCTTGACTCCATCGTAGTTGGCCTGAACTTGTGAATTTGTCCTTGTCCACCGCAACCTAGATACAATGTTGGTGCTTTCTGCTTTTTGGCACTGTATAAAAATCTAGAAGTCAACATCTCTGCTTCAACTGATGGGATTTTTAATGTTCTGGTATAATTTTATTTCTAAAAATGTAGGGCCTTATTGAGATCTTGGTGCACAAGTTACTCATCACAATGATGACGGATAGCCCATCTGCCAAAATATACATCCCATAGGAGTAACTTGTCCACCAAGATCTCTATCAGGCCCAAAGTCTTTTTTGACATTCTTTTGGGATTTTTCTTGCTCTTCCTGGTTGTAGGCTGCATAAATACTTTACACATTGCCTCTAAGTTAAGATTGCTTTTGTGCCAAGCTACCAGAAGGTTAAGTACAGGTTAATTTAGTGACTTTGTTGTTTATCCTGGCTAGGATTATGGTTGTTATCTGAGTGGGTATTCACCCCGTCAGCCAGTAGCCCAGTTGCAAAAATCCAAATGTTGCCCTACCTCTTATGGTGGGTGGGGGGGTCTAACTGGTGAACCCTGGAGAGGTTTTGTTCTGATTTCAGACACTTCTGAAGCTGAGCTCTTTAGCCTTATGATTCTAGAGTGTAGGTACATTTATTGTTAGGTCTTGATGTTGCTTGGTAGTATATGTAAAAGTAGAAAACAGACTTGTGCACACAGATCATTGAATGTTGAAAGCTTTGTAGATATTGACAAAATTAACAGTGAACTTTTTTAATGATTAGCATTGTAAGACAGTACTATTCTTTGTGGTTTTAACAAGTGGTGCATTAGTTTAGCATGACATAATCCTGCTTTTAGTATAGCTGTACATGACAAGACAGACAAGTCTGCTAGAGAACCTGCCTCTGGCGCGGACCCCAGGGCCACTGCGAGAATGCTGGTTAGTGTTCTAGTGGTTGATGGTGCACACCCCCAGTCAGCTCCAATCATTTAAAGAGGCGCTGGGAGCTGAGGGATGGTGCACATGCCTGAAGTGAAGGAGGAGAGAAACCTACATGGAGTGAGTGTCAAGAGGAGAGAGACAAGAAGGGAACCTGCCGGTACCATCAGAGGACTTCAAGACATAGAAGAAGCTTTTTTTGTGGCAGAGGAAGCAGTCCATGGCCTGACACTGAACCTGGAGGTAGAGAACTGAGAGGAGAGTGAGTCACACAGAAAGAAGGAGAAAGACCAGGCAGGCGAGGATCCAGGAACCCAGAGCAACCTGGGAAAGTTGATGCGGTGAGGCCACAATACATCGCGAACAGAGTTGCAGCCTCAGGCAAGTAACGTGGGATAGCTTCTGCACCTGTTTGTGGAGGAGTGTTGCAAGGGGTTATTTGATTACACTGTGAGGGAAGATGGGTTCTGATGAAATATATTTTATTCACTTTTGAGATTGTACCACAAAGTATTCCAAAAGTCAAGGGGATGGTAACAGTGAAGGCAAGACTTCAGTTTGTTAGTCTTTAGATTTTAGGTTTTTAGATGCTACGTGATCTAAAGAGTTAGGGTCACAATAAAGGGCACTAAAGAGGCACTCTATCATTGAAGGTCACAAAGGCTTTGACACAAATGTTAAACAAGGGTGTAATGTTGGTACATCTCCAGTTTCTTTTTCAGCCTGAGTACTAAGGCCTTTTTATCTTTTATTTTCGCAGAGGCTAAGCATCCACAACATAAGAGTGAAACTCACTAGGACTACATGAACACCTCACAGCCAACTCTTGTGAACTGATATATACTAATAAATAGTTCATAAATCTGAACTTTGGTCTGGGGCACTCTTCACATATTGTTACATTGTAATGCCCAACCAAAGCCAGTGAGCCCGCCTTTTGATAACTACAACCCACTACATTGTTTCTAGAGCATATGGGGTGGGGATGTTTTCGTTTTAGGATTTAGGACTTGCTAGATATGTGAACTTTTAAGAGAGTGTCATCCTATGAATTTCCACGTTCTAATTTGTAAATATTTGTAAATAATGTATAGTGTAGAGCAATGCATGCATGAAAACTTACTTTTCCTGACTGACTAGACAATGATTTATTGTGTGGTGTTTGCTGCATGTCTGAAAAATGTCAATCAGTGGCAGTCCATGAGTATGGGTGCAGTGGCTTCACCCTTTCTTTTCCAAAGCATGATCAGTGTCTGTTGAGCAAAGGTCAGCTGGAGAGACACTCACAATGTCAGGGTCAGGCTAGTAGGCTCTTTATGTGATACTACAAATAAAGGTGGGGATAGGAGGATTTGTGGTCCAGTGTATGCCCTCCAGTCAACCTGATAATATAATATAATACACTGTTCCAAAAACTAGCGGGAGGAAAAAGAAAGGGAGTCCTGATAGTCAGGAGCAAAAGTCCTCACACACCATATTTGGTGTCATGCTTCATCATCGGACAGCTCCTCGTCAGGCCGGCACTGCAATGCCTGACGGGCACCCCCCGAGGGGGGGCTCTTTGCCGTAGATCTTTTTGTTAGCGATGATGCCGCGGAGCCAAGTATGGGTCCAAGAACGAGGGAGGAAAAATAAGAAGAAAAAGTAAAATTGGCTCAAGACCCTCACTAAATAGTTTATTATTTGCTGTTGGGAAATGGTCAAGGTTAAAAAAGTAACAACGGAGTGAAACAAGAGATAATGCTCAGACACTCACATAAAAAACAGGATAGAGGAAAACGGTGATTATCCGAAATCCCTCAATATAAGGTCAATATGCGGTCGACATGTTTCGCGTCTCTTATGGTCCAACAGGATCCCCTGACGCTTCTTCAGGACCTACTTAATCATTGGATATCTCCAACTGAAAACAGAGGCAAAACAAATTTCCAGTTCCTACGATCTAGCGCTCACAGTCAGAACGTCATCAGTCACTTACTGGAGGTAAACCGGACTGGCTTTCCTTTCCTATTAGTCGCCCTAAGTACAGGGAGAAAGCTGAGGTTAGCAATTAGCGTAGCTACTTAATATGCACTCGAAGAGTAGTGCGTATGAGTCAAATGTGAAAAATTAGTGACAAACTGTGCAACACAAAGTGATAAGGTGGATGATAACAACCCATGCTCGTGATATATAGGAGGGCTTACCATCTCAATTAGAAAAAGGGGCTTCATGGGATCACGCAGGCCTGTTGCCCGGTTCACAATAAATCTAGATATGAGATAAACACAAACAAATAACAGAGGGGACAAGGTATCTCTGATATTCAATAATAAGCAAGACCTGTGACAAGGTCCCTGGGAATAAGCACAACATAGTGGGAAGTGTAAACTGGATAAAGGCAAAATGTAGTATGCATCCACAAATGCACAATAGGAACAGAAAACAAAGCAGTATCCTTGCAGATAGGTTGTCATAGGTTGCATGGTGATAGTAATAATCATCAACCTGGTTATTAATATAAGTATACGTAGTCTGTAAACTACCCACCATCAGAGAAAAAAATCTACAGTATACTCAAGATACTTGGGTCAACTAGCGAGGGTTAGTATATCACACTTTTGGAGACGATAATAATGAGCACGGAATGTAAGAGGTAGAGAGAGGGGGGACAGGATGTCCTGTCTGTACTAGTTCCCTCCCTACTGATATCAGGAACAACATAGCATGAAAACAGCAGGGAGCCCAAATAGTAGGGGGATATGTTTCCCATCATTATATTACACGCGGCAAAACAAAGCGAGCCGCTTGAAGCGCAGTGCGTCCCGCCCCAAGGGCTGACGAGCATCTAAAAGAACACGCGATCAGCGTATCGCGTTCCGGCCGACAAACTGCACGGGCCCGAAGCACTTACTTGTGTGATGGCCGGCATTCAGAACAGCACCTACCCCTGCGGCTGCGTTCCCGGATTTGAATAGAGCCGGGAACTCGGGTATAAATAAGACGCGTGTGAAGTACGCGTTGTTCGATTACTCAATTAGTTGCCAGGCAACTACTTCGAGCCCGGCAGAGAGGATCGGAAAGCGAGGAGGGACTTAACCCATAAGAGCGTTATGGTCCGAGTCACTGCGGCGGCCCTCTTAAACTAATGGGTAGTCACAGGGAAAAAGGGTAGATTCTCCAGTGTGATTAATGAAAATGAATAAAGGACTGTCTATCAACGTAAATAATGAGGACACCGGTCATCAACTCCTTGTGTAAGTTAAAAAGAGGAGACAAAGTAATAAAGAGAATGGGAATTGAAAGGTTATGGTCGGAGACCATGTCAGTAGTCAATCTAGCAGTAGTCAGAAGAAAAACCAGACTAGGGGTGAGTCATTAGAAAACCAGTGACCGTCTATATTGAGAGATTGAACCAAGGAATGTCGTCATTCAATCCTCGACGGTGGGTGTTGAGTCTGTACACCCAGCGTTGTTCGAGCTCAAAGAGTGGGCGAGTGCCTGTCAGGGCACAGGTCTGTAGTACTACCCACCACATGTCATCTGGTGTGTGATTAAGTTCAATGAAATGAATACTAAGTTTAGTTGTGGCACGCCCACAGCGGATGTTGCTGCGATGTTCATTTATCCTTACTTTCACAGGTCGTGTGGTCATACCTACATATCGCAGATTACATGGACACGTGATAAGATAAATACAATTGCGAGTATTGCAGTTAGTATGTTTCAACAATCGCCATGTTAGTAGGGGTTCTAGTACAAGGGTGTCTACCCGTTTAGTTAGTGAACAAACATTGCAATTACCGCAAGGGAAATGGCCCTTAAGTGGAGGGAGGTCCCATAGTCACACACCAGATGACATGTGGTGGGTAGTACTACAGACCTGTGCCCTGACAGGCACTCGCCCACTCTTTGAGCTCGAACAACGCTGGGTGTACAGACTCAACACCCACCGTCGAGGATTGAATGACGACATTCCTTGGTTCAATCTCTCAATATAGACGGTCACTGGTTTTCTAATGACTCACCCCTAGTCTGGTTTTTCTTCTGACTACTGCTAGATTGACTACTGACATGGTCTCCGACCATAACCTTTCAATTCCCATTCTCTTTATTACTTTGTCTCCTCTTTTTAACTTACACAAGGAGTTGATGACCGGTGTCTTCATTATTTACGTTGATAGACAGTCCTTTATTCATTTTCATTAATCACACTGGAGAATCTACCCTTTTTCCCTGTGACTACCCATTAGTTTAAGATGGCCGCCGCAGTGACTCGGACCATAACGCTCTTATGGGTTAAGTCCCTCCTCACTTTCCGATCCTCTCTGCCGGGCTCGAAGTAGTTGCCTGGCAACTAATTGAGTAATCGAACAACGCGTACTTCACACGCGTCTTATTTATACCCGAGTTCCCGGCTCTATTCAAATCCGGGAACGCAGCCGCAGGGGTAGGTGCTGCTCTGAATGCCGGCCATCACACAAGTAAGTGCTTCGGGCCCGTGCAGTTTGTCGGCCGGAACGCGATACGCTGATCGCGTGTTCTTTTAGATGCTCGTCAGCCCTTGGGGCGGGACGCGCTGCGCTTCAAGCGGCTCGCTTTGTTTTGCCGCGTGTAATATAATGATGGGAAACATATCCCCCTACTATTTGGGCTCCCTGCTGTTTTCATGCTATGTTGTTCCTGATATCAGTAGGGAGGGAACTAGTACAGACAGGACATCCTGTCCCCCCTCTCTCTACCTCTTACATTCCGTGCTCATTATTATCGTCTCCAAAAGTGTGATATACTAACCCTCGCTAGTTGACCCAAGTATCTTGAGTATACTGTAGATTTCTTTCCCTGATGGTGGGTAGTTTACAGACTACGTATACTTATATTAATAACCAGGTTGATGATTATTACTATCACCATGTAACCTATGACAACCTATCTGCAAGTATACTGCTTTGTTTTCTGTTCCTATTGTGCATTTGTGGATGCATACTACATTTTGCCTTTATCCAGTTTACACTTCCCACTATGTTGTGCTTATTCCCAGGGACCTTGTCACAGGTCTTGCTTATTATTGAATATCAGAGATACCTTGTCCCCTCTGTTATTTGTTTGCGTTTATCTCATAACTAGATTTATTGTGAACCGGGCAACAGGCCTGCGTGATCCCATGAAGCCCCTTTTTCTAATTGAGATGGTAAGCCCTCCTATATATCACGAGCATGGGTTGTTATCATCCACCTTATCACTTTGTGTTGCACAGTTTGTCACTAATTTTTCACATTTGACTCATACGCACTACTCTTCGAGTGCATATTAAGTAGCTACGCTAATTGCTAACCTCAGCTTTCTCCCTGTACTTAGGGCGACTAATAGGAAAGGAAAGCCAGTCCGGTTTACCTCCAGTAAGTGACTGATGACGTTCTGACTGTGAGCGCTAGATCGTAGGAGCTGGAAATTTGTTTTGCCTTTGTTTTCAGTTGGAGATATCCAATGATTAAGTAGGTCCTGAAGAAGCGTCAGGGGATCCTGTTGGACCATAAGAGACGCGAAACATGTCGACCGCATATTGACCTTATATTGAGGGATTTCGGATAATCACCGTTTTCCTCTATCCTGTTTTTTATGTGAGTGTCTGAGCATTATCTCTTGTTTCACTCCGTTGTTACTTTTTTAACCTTGACCATTTCCCAACAGCAAATAATAAACTATTTAGTGAGGGTCTTGAGCCAATTTTACTTTTTCTTCTTGTTTTTCCTCCCTCGTTCTTGGACCCATACTTGGCTCCGCAGCATCATCGCTAACAAAAAGATCTCCGGCAAAGAGCACCCCCTCGGGGGGTGCCCGTCAGGCATTGCAGTGCCGGCCTGACGAGGAGCTGTCCGATGATGAAGCATGACACCAAATGTGGTGTGTGAGGACTTTTGCTCCTGACTATCAGGACTCCCTTTCTTTTTCCTCCCGCTAGTTTTTGGAACAGTGTATTATATTATATTATCTTTATGTGATACTACATAGGAACCTAAGAGCCTGTAAGCCTGAGTCAAGGTTTGCTGGGCTGAAGACCTCACAGACCTGAGGACAGTAAACTCATTGACCCACAAAATCCCTGTGAGATCCCCCCCTCTCATGATGGGGAGTGTAAGTGATAAAGGCAACCCTGGGTCTTCTGGTTCACGCCCTCAGGTTCCAGGATAACTCATACCACCCTTTGCGTAACTTGTCACAAAGTGAGGTGGGATTAACAAGTTTCACTAACCATACCCCACTTTGTAATGAGTTAAGTAAGGTCCCCCTCTCATTGACTGACACATAACATGGTTAGCGAGTGAGAAGAGGAAGCAGATCTTCCATTTTTGTACTTCCCCAAAACCCCTATCTTCTTCGTCTTCATGCGTCTCACTCCCATAAGGCTCTGGTCCTACCTTCACCACTACAGCTCCATAGGTGTCTTTTTGAATTTTTGGGTACATGTGTGTTTGTATATATGTATGTGTGCTTGTGTCTGTGTGTGCTGTGAATCATGAGTGAAAATGTGTTTATGTGCTTATGAATGGGTTGGTATGAGTGTGTGTGCCTTTGTGAATTGAGGGGTGTGAGTATGTGCATCTATGTGTGCTTGTGAATGGATGTGTGTGTGTGTGTGTGTTTATTGATGGGTGAAGGTGAGATTTTGTGCCACCCCACTGCTTCTCCAATTTGCAAGCTGCTTGCTGCACCTGGCCCTTTTTGCAGGATCATCCCCAATTGTTTTGCCTCCTTCCTCCTAATTTTTCTGACCAGGTTTTGTTGGCTTTAGGACTCTGGGCACTTTACCACTGCTAAACAGTGCTAAAATGCATATGCTTTCTGTGTAAATTGTACTGTTGATAGGTTTATCCATAATTGGCAAATTTGATTTACTGGAAAATCCATGGTAAAGTGCACCAGAGGTGCCCAGAGCCTGTAAATCAAATGCTCCTAGTGGGCCTGCAGCACTGGTTGTGCCACCCACAACATGGCTCATACCTCCCACTGCAGTGTCTGTGTGTGCAGTTTAAAACTGACAATTCCACTTGCCAGGCCTAAACCACTACTTTTACTACATATCAGGCACCCCTAAGGTAGGACCTAGGTAGCCCCAGGGGCAGGGTGCAGTGTATGTTGAAGGTAGGAATATACTAGTGTGTTTTACATGTCCCAACAGTGAAATACTGCCAAATGTGGTTTTCACTGTGCAAGGCCTATCCCCCTCATGGGTTAACATGGGGGCTGCCTTTAAATATCCTTGAAGCAAAGATCCCCCTTGAGAGCAGATACAAATGTGTAATTTAGGGTCTCTGAATTCACAATTTAAAAATACATCTTTTATTGAAATTGGTTTTTAAATTGTCTGTTTGAAAATGCCACTTTTAGGAAGTAGGCATTTTCATGCTTAAACCATTCTCTGTGACTCTGCCTGTTTGTGGATTCCCTGTCTGGGTCAGTTTCACAGTTGGGCTGTTTTGCACCTCTCTAGATAGTGACACAAAGGGGTGGGGGTGTAGCCTGCATATCCTGATGAGCCATCTGAGCTAGAGGGGAAAGTGGAGTTGTCATTCACACCTGAAAGGACTGTGCCTGCCCTCACACAATGTAGTCTCCAAACCCCTGGTGTGTGTCTCGGTCCTGGTCTGGACAAGGAAGGATCAGTCAAATATTTGAGAATTTGCTTTGAAGTTTGCCAGCTTCAAAGGCAGAAAGGGGTATAAGAGGAAGATGCAAAACTCCAGACTTTTAGAATATTTCTGGAATCAAGAGGAACCTCTGCCCAGGAGAAGAGCTGAAGAGCCGAAGGAGGAGTACTGTCCCTTTGCTGTGTTGCTTTGCTGGACTGGCTCCTGTTGGAAGTCTCAGGGACACCAAAGTCTTCAGTTTCCTTGCCCTGCAGCACTGGGAACTGTGTGTTTGGTGCTGTTCAAGAGGAGAAACCACCAATGAAGCTATTCGCTGCACGGAGCCGCATTGCCCTAGTTTGCACCGCGACCCTGGTCTCACCAACACCATCATCAGAGAACTTCACCAAGCCGCTGCTCGCACCATGACCTGTGGGCCTCACACTCCGGCATCGCCTCCTCACACCGCAGCTTGGGCCTCCGTGATGACACCGCTCCTGCTGACACTGGCGCTGCTGCCTGCAGTGTGGCCTGTGGACACTGCTCATGAGGTACATGGTTGATAAGGATGTACTCAGACAGCAGGGAACGGCCTGGCTTTGATTTAACACCTTTTGTTTTTTTAAGATATAAAAAGACACAGTGCGACAGTGATAGTGAGAGTGGCCTCAATCCGGATTCTTAATGTCAGATGTCTGATATCTGTCTCGTGAGGATGGAGATCTCTTTCTCGCAGTCGAACAGGGTCATTGTTCTACTGGCATGAGAAAGATGAAGAGCTTGTCAGGGCTTACGGTGATGAATTCTTACTTCATTGTTTGCTTTGCATTATAGTATAATATGAATACATATATTTGCTGTGTACATTGCAGTGGAGAATCATTTTAGTATATTTTCCTCTCATTGCTGTGACTATTTTGAAACGTGTGCTTTCAACATGCTAATCTCCTTTTAGGAACCTTGTGGTGAAATAATAATAAATGTCTTCTTTGAACTGAGAAGTGCATTCCAGTGATTTTTGTCAGCTCGGTCATTAGTGAAAAAAAAACAGTTATGTGCAAATGCTTTACACCTTGCTTCTGAGATAAGCCTGTCTGCTCATACCAAGCTACTAAGGATGGGAGCAGGGGTTATCTGGGTGGGTTTCTTCCTTATCCTGACTAGAGTGAGGGTCCCTACTTTGCAGGGTGCAAACCGACTGCCAACTAGAAACCCTATTTCTAACACTGCTACAATAGTCCAGCCCACCTCGCCTGACTAGAGTTTGAAACTGCTGTGCTTTGCTTCCCTGACAGAGACAAGTACTGCAAGGAGTAAATGGAGATTGTGAACTTATTACTTGTGAAGGACCCACATCCTTCACAAATAATAACTAAGAGTAAGTGTAACTTACAAAATTCCTTGGTGCATAATTACACGAAATTACCCAAGACCTCTGCAAGATTGTGCAAAATTACGTGAGAAGAGTAATTCTGCATTTAATGCTATTTTCTTACTGCTAAAATGCCCACTTGCACACAAAATAGACACAATGGTGCTTTTTGCACTAAGAAATAGCACTAAATGTAACAGAGCATGAATAGTGAGCAGATGCTCTCGCTCGCTAAATGTGCACTTGGAGTAGAATTTTCCCCCAACATACTCTAGGAATTTATCACTAGTTTCTTAGCACAAAATGCATCCCAAGGTCCCAAATGGATGTAGGGATTCCTTTTGCACTACAAAAACAGCACTAAATGCAACAGGCATAAACAGCAGAATGGGCAGCTACTCACACTGGATAAATGTACTAAGATATTTTCCCGCCAACTTACTCTTAGTTACACATAATCACATTATTATTGGAAATTCCATGCCAAAGAGTAATGCTAAATTACCAAAATGATTCTGATTACTCTGACATAATTATAATTTCACCCAGGCTTAATAATACCCCAATTTATCACTGCCTCCATTCTCTGGAACACTTGCTATTCTTGTTTATTCCAATGTAAGATAGAAGATGAATGCTTCTGACAGTGCAAGCATTGAGTGGTACTCCCACTAGGATGCTTCCCAACATAAGTGATTTTACAAGAGTTTGTATTACCACCCCTGAAAAACCCCAGCAGAAAAAGAAAGTGAGAGAAAAGGGAATTGGGAGTGTTGCCCATGGAGAGATAAAGTAAAACATAGCCACATTGTCTACTTGTGTGACTGTACAGAGACTTTAAAGAGATGTGGCTGGAAAAATAGTTGGGATGTGGAGAGCCACAGAACAGCTCCAACCTTCCACGTGACCTTGAAACATAAGTGAGCCAAATGCATTTATACCCTCAATGTGAGCATACTAGGGCTTCACAGAGCTATAACACCCAAAACATACCTCCTAGGAATGAAATACCTGAAAAGAGTAGGCAGGGAGAGCAGTCATAGTAAGAGTACAAGGTAATGCTAGAACTCATTTCATCATAGAAGTTAGGGTGAGTAAGAAGTTGAAGTGAGAAGTATGTCAAGAACAATACCACCCAGAGAAGACTAGTGTTAGTAATTGGGGCTCTGCTTGCCAGAGGAATGCACCCTGTCCAAGCAGGAACCACAATCCTAGTTAGGGTAAGTCATAAACACTCCCTAAATTAACCTGTGCTCACTCTCTGGTAGCTTGGCTCAGAGAAGTCAGGCTTCAATATTGAGGCAATGTGTAAAGTGTTTGTGCAACCCTTTAAATAGTAAAACAGTAAAAAAAACACACAAAAGATATCAAACTTGGCTAGACAAAACAGGACCAAATTGACAAAAATCCAATAAGTAGAACTTGGCATGTGAATGTTTAAATAATAAACTGAAATGAAGAGCTTAAAAACATAAAGTGCCAACCGGGGCTATCTGGTCGTGCTGGACTGGGTAAAATCTGAAAAGTCAGACCGACAGCGTTGGACCATGGGTTGGATACATGGACCAGCCTCGGCCTCCTAGAAAAGTATATTATTTGCTCCGATGTCAAAGAAGATGTAAGGAACAGAGGAGGCAATGCGATGTTATTGATCCTTTGGATGGAGGTGATGCATTGGTTCCAAGCCGCGCAAAGTCAGAGATGCGTCAGAAATGGAGGCGATGTGCCATGCAGTCAGCTTTTCATTGCACTTGATCCTTGCAGCACCTAGCTTGCATCAGCATTGATGTTGATGCACCTGTTCCGAGTGGTACAATGGAGATGATGCGTTGATTCTTGGCTGGAGCAGCACTTTATACCCACTTCCAAGGGCCCAGGAATGGATTGGCATCATTTGGCAGGGCAGGACTCACTGTTAGTAGAGTCCAGGTTCTGTAGGTTTTGAGTCGGAATTCTTTTGTGTCCCTGAGAATTTAGAAAACAGGGGGCAAGCCAGCAAGCTCTTGGAGTCACTCTGGTTTTCAGTTCAAGTGATGTGGGTCCAGTCCTTCCCACTCAGTGAAGGAGGGCAGCAGATCCGCACAGCAAGAAAGCAGTACTTCCAGTGCAGCAGTCCAGAAGAGTGGCAGTTCTTGCAGCACAGCAGCCCTTCTTCCCGGCGGAGTATCCACAGGTCCAGAAGTGTACTGAGCTGGTATGGTTAGAAGTCTAGTTCTTATACCCAGTGGTGCCTTTGAAGTGGGGGAGAC
Organism: Pleurodeles waltl; assembly: GCF_031143425.1. NCBI lineage: Eukaryota > Metazoa > Chordata > Amphibia > Caudata > Salamandridae > Pleurodeles > Pleurodeles waltl. The sequence goes on from NC_090437.1 coordinate 1,040,253,738, forward strand.
TTCAACGAAGGGCTTTGAAATGCACAGAGCCTTCCCTTTCTACCCTTCTCCAGACTCACTATAGTCAGTCAAACAGTCCTTTGTGTGGGGGCAGAACACAGCCTAATCAGATGTAAGTGTGAGGCTTTGCCCAACTCCTCCCTCCTGTCCTGCAGAATAGATTCCTTAGAATCATGCAATTAAGAAAGTAAAAGCCAATTTTGTAGAATAATCCTTTTTAGATGATTCGTTTGAGGACAGAATGTAGTGACAAAGACCAGCTGTTCAGAAGGTTTTTTCTCTTTTAAACACGAGTGACTCCCTGGGTGTGAACCACACTCTCTTCGGTTATCGATTATCCAAAGAAACTGCTAAAACATTCACCTGTGAATTTTCACTTATTGAATGGTTTCCTGCAATACATTTTGACCTCTGTTCATAAATCTATTTTTTACCCATCAATTTGTTCCTTTGAGTACTTTAAGATGAGTTCAGTCCTTCATATTGGCCCAGTTCATCTTTTAAAGTTTTTGTACTCCATGTTCCAGAATGCCCCACAACCCGTTTTTATCAGTCATTTCCGTTTGGTCTAGAAAGGTCAGCTGATATTGTCTTCCTGTTTTCCATCAGCTATGGCAGTCCGTGAAACAAGACATGTTTTCCATCCCAACGCGCAGTGTGCGAGAAAACAGAATAAGCGTTTTCTTTGCTGGTAAGCTGGTTTCGTGCTTGACATAATTTATCAGTGTGCTTTCTGATGAGCAAGTAACTGCATGGTCAGGCCGCCAATGGCGTGAGGTTATCTGTTTTACCACTATATTATGATAACGAGTTCCCTTGCTCTATTTGAGGCTTACAGAAAAAGGTTTCCCTGCTAATATTGTTCCACAATAAATTGTGCGTGAAAAACGGCTGCCGCTTTACGATCACACACACGCTTCAATTGTTTTAGCGGCCCGCCGGTTTACTTAGTATTTTGTATCACTCACATGTACGCATTTGTTTTTTTCTGTCTGTTACTCGTAGCCAAAATGCATGTGATTGTTTTCATTCTCTTGCTCATGTTTAACTTATAAGGAATTCTAGTCTTCCCCTGTCCTCTATGGTTGCCAGCTTGTCTGCCACTCAGTGCAAAAGCAAGCCATTGATGTGCTGCCCTCAGTTAGTGCTAAGTTTTTTAGTGTTTCCTTTGAAATTGCAGCATTTGCTTAAATTGTTTTTTTTTAATCTGCCACACCCAGGATCATGAACTCTTAGACTCCACCCAAATGGGATTTAGACCTCAATATAGCACAGAATTGGCTCTGCTAGCAGTTACTGAAGCCACTCGTCAACTATTAGACCAAGGTGGACATGCAGCCATTATTCTACTTGACCTCAGTGCTGCTTTTGATACAGTAGATCATAATATCCTCCTTGACAAGCTTTCTAATATAGGAATAGTAGGTAATGCACTAACCTGGCTCTCCTCTTTCCTGAAGGACAGAAGCTTTCAAGTCCTGGACCGTTCTTTTCTGTCCAGTATACTTCCCCTTACCTGTGGTGTCCCACAAGGTTCTTCTTTGAGTGTCACCCTTTTCAATGTATTTCTCTCCTCCCTAGCTAAAGTTATAAAACCTTATGACCTCTCGTGATCACCTAAGCTGATGACACCCAATTGGTAGTCTCTTTCTCTAACGTCAAGGACTCTTCCCTGCCGAATTGTTCTTCTTGCCTAGCTGAGATTGGCAAATGGATGAATATATCCAAATTGAAACTTAATGATGGGAAGTTATGATTGTGGGCAATGGTGCTCCCCCTAATCTTCTGGCTCTCTAACCAGAGGCCTTCAGTAACCTCCCGTCCCCAAGGGATCATATAAAGAGCCTAGGTTTTTGGCTTGATGGTCTCTTTGCAATGGAACAGCAAGCGAAATCAATTTCTTCATCTTGCTTTGGTCTCATGAGAACACTAAGAAAAATTCTCAATCTTCTGCCTCCTTGAGGCAGAAGAATTCTGGTCCAGATTACGATACTCTCCCGTCTGGACTACAGCAATTCCCTCTTCCTTAGCTCTCCTGAGTACGTATTGAAGAAACTTCAGGTAGTACAGAATGCAGCCGCAAGACTCTGATGAATATACCGAGACTTCAATCAGCCAAATCATCACTAACCTCCCTCTATTGGCTGCCAATAAAACAATGGATTTGCTTTAAGGCCCTATGTAGGGTACATAAAGCTCTCTATAATAAGGGCCCCCATTTTCTCAGACATAGAATCTCCCCTTATATTCCCACAAGAACCTTGAGATCTTCCACCACCCAGTTAGCTCACATACCATGGTTCAAGAGATCTTCTTGGGGAGGTAACTCCTTATCAGTCAAGGCAGTTCGTCTCTGGAATTCCCTGCCTCTAGAACTTTGGCTGCAGCCACTGGAACTACCATTCTGGAAAAAATTAAAGATATTCCTTGATTTAATTTAATTGTTCTATTTCTCACAAAGCTTGGACTCTTGCACTGAATGTCACTTCCTTTTTAGTGCTGGGAGGCCTTCTGGTAGCCATGCTCTGTATAAATCTGCTAAACTAAAGCAAACCTATTAAATGTGATGTAACCCAATATTATCCTACAGGAGAGGTGGGTCTAGCAGTAGTGATAAAAGTAGTTTAAGAATTTTTCACAACCAGAACATATAAAATATAAACGTACATGTCCAATTTTCTAAAAACAGTACATTTTTCACCATTGGCTGTTTAGGGCTTACTCTAGAGGTAACCTATATGTACTAAAAGAGAGGGTTTAGGCCTGGCAAAATGTTTATTTTGCCTGGCTGAAAAGGCAGTTTGAAACTACACACAGGCTGCAATGACAGACCTGAGAGATGTTTTAAAAAGCTACTTAAGTGAGTGACACAATAAGTGTTGCAGACCCACTAGTGGAAATTAATTTACAGGCCCTGGGCACATATATTACCACTTTACTAGGGACTTAAGTATATTAAATGTGCAGGTATGGTGTAAGCTCAACAAAAACGATTTCAGTAAAAAAGGAGGAGTGAAGGCAATAGGTTTGGGATATAGATAGATTTTCCATACCTAACTCCACACATATGTGCATTGACTGTATATATGATGAAGGTGCATAGGTGTGGAGTTAGTAACAGTAAATCTATACTTCTATAAGCACTACCCTTTCAATACTTTGGTCCTCTATATTTTATCCACAATATCTTGTACCACAACATTCTCATTCACTATAAGTCACTTCCAAGTACTGCTGCAGTTCAGAATGTATGTCCTGTAGTTTAAAATATTTACAGTCATAGAAGTGCCCTTAGGGCTTAAGACAATTAATTTTCAGCGAAGCAATGTTCTAAAGAAACAGAACTGGAAGCTTAATGTCCTGTGAATGTCCTGTTGCTTATTTAACCAGCAGCTGTAATTCTCCTCTGTAACCTATCTTTCTTGTGGCCTCTGGCAGGCAGTCAGGACCGGCTTTAGCGCTGGTAGCTACCACCCGGCAAAACTGCCCCTCTTCTCTACATAGCCCCCTTTCGCAAACATTCGTTTTAAAGCACTTGTAAAAGCTGGCTTTACTAATCGACTCAGCTATCCACATAAAATATAGTTCTGTTCTTTGCAGCAGGCACATTAACCCTCTTCGCTACTTTATGGCAAGTCAAAGCTGCTGCTGACAAAAGTTTCATCTCTCTCCCTAGCAGGAACCTTAGTTGCAAAAGGTATCTTGACATTTAATTGTTTCCTGAAGGCTGGACGCACAAGGAACTTTTCAGCAGGTGCTTTTAAATTGCAAGTTTTGAAAGTCATTGCTAAACACAGCGCCCCACTGAGGTCAGTGCTCCCTCAATCCGGGTCAGAACCAAGAGCAGCCGCACCGCCCTAAAGCTGGCCCTTCCAGCAGTATCCTGATGGAAAAGTGATCACATTTTCTTGTTGTAAGTGACCAGCTAAGTGTCAAGTAAATTACTTTATCCCATTACAGGCTTACCTGTTATGTGTTGTGTGATGTTATATGATGTGATATGTTATGTGTTGTTATGTATGTAGCTCGTAGAGCACAGTATCACCTGAGAGGGTATTCTCGTACGCACCATGTACTAAATCAGGCTACCAGTAAAATATTATATAATACATTCTGGGCACATACTTTGTGATTATTGTCTTCAATTTTTTAAACTATTTCAAAAGATGATGGTCTTAGTTGCTCGAAGATGCTCAAGGGATCGCTCTAGACTGTCACCGAAAGTGTCATTTCCAGAGCTACATTTTTTTTTAAAGACTTACAATGTTGCCTCCTGCTACTCTCAGAAGTATCAATCAATCCTGTATAATTGACTGACAGGAGTAACAAAATGTCCGTGGAGATACAAAAAAATAAAAAATAATCACGCATGGTCCTATGCTGCCTGAATTTCGCATTTGTATTCTATTGAGTGGGTCTCCAGAGAGCCACCTCGTCCCTTGAAGAAGGGCGTCTGATAGCTCAGTGACACAGGTGCCCTGGCCTTGTAAACCCCAAACCTAAGACATAACGTAACCACAGTTTCCGCCTTAAAATACTTGAGAGCATTAAGGGGAGCTGTAAAACGGCCGTCAGATTATAGTGTTCGGACATAAAACGTTCACCTTTTCATTCCATTTCCAGTTCTCTTTGCAGTTATTCTTAAAAAGAGCGGTTTATGGGGAAAATATTAAATATGAATGTCATGTGGCTTATCGTGGGAAAGGCATTTCAGAAATGGGTTTTCATTTTTCAAATAAATAATGAGAACTGCTTGGTAGATTTTGAATTCTAACATTGCACTACACATTTTCTGCGGATGCAGTAAGTAGGGATACAACAGGTAGCAATAAACAAGCATTTGCAATTCAATAGGTCTCGCATTTTCTTGAGTTACAGCTATCAGCATTGTAAATGCATAACTGGACTTTTATTGACACATAAATTGGTCAATCATACATCATTATTTGGTCCTTTCCTGCCATATAATCCCAGCGACCCAGTATTTAACTATATCACTTCCTCTATCTTAAAACAAATACAATTATATAAATCTTTACACTGTAATGCTCAAAACACCATAACAAAAATATCATTTAAGACAGCTTGGAGGGTGTAAGCAAAGAGGGGTTGGGAGTGAAGATGGAGAGGACAAGTGTCATCGCAACAGTGTCATGGGCCCTGTAGTAAGAACGGAAAATGGTTGACCTGGATTTCGGTAGGAAAATACAACAGTAATTAGAGTTGAGTGAGGTCCGTAGGTCTCTGGGCACTGGTGCCACTGCACCTGTTGCTTCATTGATATCTAGGCCTCAGGAGAGAAAGCGGATGGGGCAGAAAAAGCATAGTAAAAGGAATAAACGACAAAAAGAAATAGAGAAGGGGTCGCAAAGAAATAAAAGAAAGAAGGGAAAGAAAGAACGAGAAAATGAACCCACAATTAAGAGAAGAAATAGAGCAAACGTGTGAGACAAAATAAAAAAGGAAGGAAGTTAGCGAACAAAAGATAAAGATGGAAAAAAATGAAAGAAGAGTGAAAGAAAAAAATTAATTTTAGAGAAAAAAAGAGAGATGGTGAGAGAAACAAGCAGCGAAAGAGCCAGGGCATGTATATACTGACACATTTCCCACAGACACAGAATGGGAAAAACACTTTGACACTTCAGGTCCTGAAAAGTAAGTTGTGACTTTCACATACAGATGGGAAAAAGAGGGATTTACAATAAAATGCGAATTGACAGATAAAGATTAGAAAAACACCAGAGGAAGGAAGAAAGATCTAAAAAAAAAAAAGTGAAAAGACTCATACCAAGTCAAAGGAAAGAGCAAATAAAAAATACAAAGAAAGAATGAAGGGAAGAGAAAAAAGTACAGTAGTGAAAGAATGAATGCCTGATGAAGAAAAGAGAGGAACAAAACAAGGAAAGAAATAACAATTTTTTTGCAATTTTGAAAGGGGAGGTAACAAGAAGGAGAGGGAAGCAAAACAAAGGTAAGGAGAAGAACAGTTTAAAGAAAGAGCAAAACTGTTAATGTGTTGATTTTAAGAGCTGGAAAGAGATAAGTGGGGGATAAAAAAAATCCTTGAGAGTAAACTGAGTAAAGGAATGAATGGAATGAGATAGGTGAAACAGACTCTCCCAAATAAAGAAAACAGCTAAGAATAGATTTAATTGGCTCCCCCAGGTCCTCAAACAGAAGTCAGTGTGAAACAGCAGGAGGTGCATTAGCAGAGTTGTGTGTGAACCCAAATACAGCAATATTGGGGCACCTCAGATCAGGATTGAGGGTATACAGAGATGTGTCCCGGCCCAGAGCTGGAATAACAGAAAGGCAGCAGGTGAGCAATGAAAAACGGAGGACCATGTAATTCCTGGTATTGGAACAATGGGCGCTACAGGTCAGGGTTGAGGTGCACTGACAGAGTTATATGTGGGCTGCAGTATTGGAATAGTAATGGGCACACAAAGTCAGAAGTGAGGTATGTTAATGGAGTTATGTGTGGAACCTAGTATTGGCATGCCAGTGCTGCCGAGTGTTAGCCTGGAGGTGCCCTGATGAAGCTGCCAGTGGGGCCTGGCATGGTAGTGGCATTGCCTCCAAACCACAGAAGCGAGGAGTCCTAAAGGGTGTGTGTGTGTGAGCCTTAGTACAGTGAAGAAATGTACACTGAATGTTTTAGTTGATGGATTCTGGCAGGACTGTGCTGGTTCCCATCAATAGTGGCGTTGGATGTTAGACTTGAGGTTCACCGGCTGAGCTGTGTTTTGCTCTTTTGGGTCCAGTATTGACTTGGCATTGGGACTGAATATTAGAATTGAACTGCTGTAATCGAACTGTATGTGTGCTGGGTACCAGTATAGGAAAGGAAGTGACTTCACTGGGGTAGAACTGAGGTGCACCGATGGAGCTGCAAATGAGATCCCAGTACTGGAATAGCACTGCAAGGAATGAGGTGCTCTGGCAGACGGCGTGCATGGGGTCCCTGACACTGGCATGGATAAGGGTTTGGAGCATGCAAATGGAGGTCCACTGATGGTACTGCACTTGAGGTCCCAGTACTAGAGCAGCAGAGTGTACTGACTGCAAGAACTGAGGTGCTCTGACAGATCGAATGTGCAGGGTTACTGGCACGGCTTAGAGCTTAGAGCTTGTCAACAGAGATGCCCTGATGGAACTGCTCCAGAGGTCCCAGTACTGGAGCAGCAGAGTGCATTGACTGCAACAACTGAGTTGCTCTGGCAGACAGTGTGCATGGGGTTCCTGGCGTTGGCATGGCTGAGGGCTTGGAGCATGCGAACAAAGGTGCACTGATGGAGTTGTGCCCGAGGTCCCAGTACTGGAGCAGCAGACTGTACTGACAACAAGAACTGAGGGGCTCTGGCAGTCAGTGTTTGCGGGCTTCCCCCGCACTGGCACAATTGAGGGCTTGGACCGTGTGAATGGAGGTGCACTGATGGAGCTGCACCAGTGATACCAGAACTGGAGCAGCTGAGTGTACTGACTACAAGAACTGAGATGCTCTGGCAGACAGCTTGCATGGGGTTCCTGGCACTGGCACAGCTGAGGGCTTGGAGTGTGTGAAAGGAGGTGCACTGGTAGAGCTGTGCCCAAGGTGCCAGTACTGGAGCAGTAGAGTTTACTGACTGCAAGAACTGAGATGCTCTGGTAGACAGCGTGCGTGGGGTTCCTGGCACTGGCACAGCTGAGGGCTTGGAGAGTTTGAGAGGAGGTGCACTGATGAAGCTGCGCTCGTGGTCCCAGTACTAGAGCAGTAGAGTGTACTGACTGTAAGTACTGTGGTGCTCTGGCAGAAGAGTATGCATGGGGTTCCTGGCACTAGCATGAATAAGGACTTGGAGCATGTGAACTGAAATGCACTTATGGAGCTGAGCGTGAGGTCCCAGTACTGGAACAGCAGTGTGTACTGACTGCAAGAACTGAGATGCTCTGGCAGACAGGTTGTGTGGTGTTCTGGAATTGGCACAGTTGAGGGCTTGGAGTGTGTGAACTGAGGTGCACTGATGGAACTATGAGTGGGATCCCAGTATGAAGCAGAAGTGGGCACTACATCTAAGGATTGCAGAGCCCTGGTAGAGCTGGGTGCCTATGCTATAAGCAATTATAAGTGATCCTCCAGTCAGGCATATTTGGTAAAGAAAATCCAAGCCAAGGAAGGGTGGGAACCAGGCAGCAGAGAGAGGGTGGAGAGAGCATATAAAGACCAAATGTGACAAAGATAACAGCCTGATTTAAAGCCTTGTTTACAGCTATGCTCAGAGCAAGAATGCTCTGCAAATGAAAAGGGGAGCTTCCCTTGGCAGGAGCAGGAAACAAAGTAAAAAGAAAGTCCTCTACAGACCAGATAAAGAGGACACAGCATAATTATACAGTAGTGGGTCACTGCTCCGACCCAGAGGAAGGAGGGACAAAGAGGCATGACTGACCACTAACAAGCAAGGATTTTTAAATGACACTGAAACTAACAAATGCAATAGCTGGAAGCCACCAGAAGAAGTATACTTAAAAGTATACAAGAGGCTGTACGCTTGCGCTCGACCTAAAAAGATATACAAACAGTGAAAACTATTCCTGTTTTAGACTGCTAGTAGCCAGATGGACTGTGAGTTAAATAAACATCATGCACAATACAGCATCATATTATAAACATGTGCCAGCATTTTAATGAGAAATCCAAATGTCCATACGCAATAATGGGTCAACAATTCATTGTATCAGCCTTACAAAACATGCTTATGTGCTAAAAATGGACTAAAGGAAGGCTGCAACTTGCAAAACTGATTCTAAAACTCAGTGGTTCATATCACAACTATGCACATTGCCTATGATATTTGTGAATTTGAGTTCAATTCTCGTAGAAGAAGGTGATTACAAGAAATGCAAAATGAAGGGGAAAGAGCCGTGATCTCTTAAAGGCACAATACACCACATCATCATTCATCAAATGCCTAAAGAAATGTTACCACATCACCTCCACTCTGGTGGAATTAATTGTCCTGGATAGCCGAAGAATGGATTCAAATGGTGCACCTCTTCTTGAGCACTTCGGTCCACTTTGGCCAAAAATGTTAATAGCTCCAACTTTAGACTCGCCAACTGGGGTGGTAAGAGTTTCACAGGCCGCACTGCTAGGCTATGGAACGGCCTTCCTTTAAATCTAAATTCCAAGCCAAGTTTGCATAGGTAGGATTTCAAAACCTTGCTTTTTCCAAACAAACCTTATACCACGGTAAGCCCTTCACATACACTGCAGTGCCAAGATGCCTTATGAAATACACATGCTTACAAAAAATTAACATTAGCATTAACTTCTAAGAATACTCTGTTTCAATTAGAATTTATTTTTATGGCTTTGGAAAAGGGGCCAAGGTAATTTAACATTGCTACTTTGTATCAGAGAGGAATGCCTGCTGGACCACATCATGGCCATAGCATGGCCCTGTGCTGTTTTGACATACAAGCATACTCCCTAAGTGGGTTTAATAAGACCTTACGAACATGAAGAGATTCAACTAATCCACCAAAATGTAACGGGCCATTTGCTCAGTCTTTCAATCAATAGTATTGGGTACTCCTAACCAAAGGAAGAAGACTGAATTGCCATTGTATATACCCTCAGTGACAACATCATGTATTTATCTGTAAATGAGTAAGGATGAATAATTAATTTGTTATTCCGTTTTTTAAAGGGATTTCTGACCACCTGAGAAGAAACATGAATGACTCCCAAGCACAGGAACAAAGGCAGTCACCGCCTCCCCTGAGGTGGCCACTTAGGGTGTTAGCCCAAAAGGCAAACTTGAAAGGTGAAGCCACCTTTATGAGGGAGGTAGCACCAACACCCCTGAGGAGGATCCATTTTGTTCCTGCTGACAAAGGGGAGAGAGGATGAAGGGGGAAAACTCATCCTCAAACCGGTTCTACCATGGGTTTGTAGCCCTCTGGTAGCCACTCCTCTAGGGTGGGCTACCAAGCTCCTAACAACCGAGGAAGGGTTGTGCCATCTTGAAGGAGCAAGAATTGTGAACTTTGGTATAGCCTGATGCCACACATCTCAGGGAACTTGTCAGTAGGTAGGAGGGGACCCAGTAGCCTCATTGGCTAGTGACTGCATGGTCCCCTCAGGGCACTTTACTGGGATATATATGGCACCCCTTACACTCTGTCACATCATGCTGTAATTGAAGAGAGGACTGAAGGAGGACTGTCCAGCTGCCCTGGGACCTACACAAAGAGAAGCTGAACCTTCTGAAGGACCGCACCTGCTGCGCTTTGGGCTCCAAAAGTGTGACCTGTGCTTGCGGCTTCTGGCTCGGGGAAAAGTTAATTCCCATCCCAAACCTACAGCAGTGACTCCAAGGATCAGTCAACTGATTTCCTGGAACTAGCTCCAGGGACACAAGAGCTGCAGTAGCCCAACCGACAAGTTGGAGGCCACCACAGAGGTTTTGCTACTGCCAGTTGTTGGGCACCCAAGAGGACAAATTCTAGATAAGCAAAAGTAGCATCTGCGTCTGACTGACCTGGGAATGCTATCCAGGTCTGAATTTGAAGCACCCAAGGGACACTAGCCCCACCTAAGGATTTTGCCCCAACCATGGTGCAGACTGGCCAGTAGCCCAACATCGGTAGGCCTGCTACTGCAACGTAGAGGACTTGAGGGGACCCCCATGTGGCCAATTTTGTCCAGCTTCCCCTCTGTACTGAGGAACACCCACAAAGACACCGCCGTAGAGCGCACCACATCAGGAGCATCCTTTGAGCATTTTTTGCTTGCATCCATCAGCATTAAGACCACTTCATTGACATCTTTGGCAGTTATCCTGTAAAGTTTGGATTTTGCTTTAAAAAAAACCTCTGATGTCCAGGTAACTGTCCAAAGTGTCAACTCTGGCCCCCTAGACCCTGCCTGAATTGGTCGCCAAACGTAGTCCGGAGTAGCTGAACTATTTGTTTCAAATTTTTCAAAGGTTTCCAAAGTTTTTGTGCTGTTAAATGCTTTACACGCAGTTCTGTTGCTAAGCCTTACTGTTCACAGCAACCGCTAGGCAGGGTTGCATTTGAGGTTTAGTAAACAAGACTGAGTGGACCCAAGATGGTATCTGTCAGTGTACTGCACGATGAGGCTCTAAAGCCATATCATATAGTACACCCAAATCCTCACACAGGATGTATGGTATTTAAAAGTAGGACACAGACAAATTTCCTGTTAATATTATTACAGTGATCAACACCCACAAGCTAATCCACTGTGTAAGAAATGTGGCTATTAGTTGAGAGGGGTGGAAGTCCCAATCAAATAATAAACCCAGTCCTTGTTTGGGTGGACCACAAAAGTTACTAAATAAACCTTTGCTTAACCCTCTGGTAGCTTGGTACAAAAACAGTCACACAGCTTTGAGGCAATGTATAAAGTATTTATGCAGCAATCACATAGGAATAAAGTGAAAGAACAACACAATAGAGTAAAATGTAATAAAGAAAATGACTAAGATCCACTCAGGAGAAGCGTAGGTATTAGTGTTTTAGAAGTTGCTACTGAAAGTAGTGCCAAAAAAGGGAAAGTGCATTGGGGGTTATCTGGTTGCACTTGACCAGGTCAAAGTCACAAGTTCAGGCTGACTGCGATGGAGCACAAGTCAATAAAGGGACCAGGTTCATCCTATTGAAGATTGCACCTTTGAGTCCAAGTCCACATGGGGAGCTGCAGTGGAGTTTTGCATTGGCAGTCAACGAGGAGTCAGTTAGCCGGGGCGAGGATCAGGCATCATGGATGGTTGCTGTTCATTGCAAAGAGTTGGGTGTTTGCTGGTCGACATGAATTGGCGTGGTTAGTGCTGAATCTCAGAGGTGATAATGAAGAGCAGGTTGTGCTGGAGATTTACATTGTCAGGCTTTACAGACAGTTCTCGGGTGACACAAGGAGCCTTTTCATGGTCAGCCCAATAACTTCTTGATCTTCCCTTTGAGCACAGGACATACAGTTTTGAGGCAGGAGGAGACCACTCTGCTGCCAGCAAAGGGGGCGAAGACTTTGAGGGGTACCTCTTGGAGATAAGTACTTTCTCCAGCAGAGGATAGCAGTAGGGCGCAGACAGGTTTAGTTGGTGTTGCTCAGCTAGGCAATTGCAGGGAGCACACTAAAAGCTTGTTGTGTCTGTAGCCCAAACAGGAGGCCAGCTAACTGACCCTTGGAGTGACTTCTGTGTGTTTAGGGCAAGCAGAGCCAGTCTTCCTTCTTCAGACAACAGGCCAGTCCTTGAGGGATGCTCTCTTTGTCTAAGCTTCTTCCTTTCCTGGGTTAGGCAGGAAGGCCTAGGTGGTAAGAAAGAAAGTAGGAGAGAAAGCCTAAATGCTACACTTTCTTGCTCAGGAAGACAGAGCATAGCCTTCCAGGACATTTTGCTCCGGAGAGCAAACCCTGTCTCACACCCAAGGCCCATTTGTACTGGTCTCTGGAAGGAATACCCAAAACACCACAAGAGAAGCAATCAGTCATGTGTCTCTGGACATTGACGGAAAGGCACATTTTTAAAAGTGGCCTTTTCATGATAGTAGCTTAAAATCGGATATAACCATTAAATAGGATTATAAATTGCAATTTATTTCAGTGGAAGAAGCATTTCTCTGTCTGTTCCCAAACTGAAGTTATCACTTATTAAGTGTAACAAGGTGACCCAATAATACTCATTGAGAGAAATAGCCTTACAATAATAAAAATAACAACTTTAGGAGATTTTCACTGGTAGGACTTGTGAAGCCACACATGTACTACTTTTAAAATACCAGGCACCCTGCCCACAGAGGCTTTAGGGCTTAGCTTCATGGTCACTTCTAAGTTTTAAAGGGGAAGGTTTAGGGCTGACAAAAGGTTTACTTTGCCAGGTCAAAACAGCAGTTTAATACTGCCCTACAGGCTATAGTGGTAAGTTGGGTAGTTGAAGGGAGGCCTCTGGAAGCTTGTTATGTCCATGTAGCTCAAACAGTAGTTCAGCCAACTGACCCCTGGAGTCACTTCCTGGGAGCCCGAGTTCAAGGCAAGCAGATCCAGACTATCTTCTTCAGGCAACAAGGTAGTCCTTCTAAATCTTCCACAGGTCCAGGATGTTCTGATGAGAGGTTCTAAATGTGCAACAGTTATCCCCAGATGGTAAGGGATGCTCCCTTTATCCCTTTACAGTGCTACGTTAGAGTAGGGACACAAAGAGTGCTGCAGCCCTCAAGTAGCATTTAATTTACAGGCCCTGGTAACATGTAGTACTATAACCTAGGGATGTGTAATAAATAAAATGTATTAATGAGGGGTAGGCCTATTTTACCATACCACGTTTTGGCAGGGAAAAGGTGCACAGTCCTAAAAAAACAAAAATGCGTTCAGCAAAGGAAGGCAAAATCTGGAGTGGACTGGCTGACTTCTAGGGAAATACTCGGAAGCAATATTAAACATTAGTCTTGCTACCTGCAGTAAGGGAACAGAAAGACATATGACTTAACAACTCATTTTAATATTTATGAAATACCCGAATCAGTCAGATTTTCTCATGCCTATTAAAGGAAATTAACTTTTAGAAAGTTACCTCGTTCCTGCCTGAAACTCATGAAGCTTTTATTACAGAATTGCAACTGTCACTCAGCTGGTGAGTGTCCCTGAATGAGGTGTGAACACGTCTCAGAACAGAGACAAAGGCCTAGATGTTGAGAGGTGCTTTTGTTCTTCTTATGGTTCTTTCAGCAGGACAACTGTTTGGGCTATACCGAGGGATTTTATTCTTACTCTCCCCTACCACATTTTCTTCAACTCACTCTCCCCTACCACCAGCAAATATCAGATGGAACCTGGATAGATCCCTTCTTTCATCCCCCAGTAAGGCATGCTCCAATTCCAGTGGGGAGGGAGCTGGCCCCAGAACGAGTTTGAAGTGACCACAGAGTAGGGGCTACTTATTATCCTGACTTCACCTCTAGGTGGCAGAAAGTCTCTGAACAAGGGAAGAAGGTTTTCAACAATCTGGATTTTATGCATAAAGGAAACTGTGTGATTGTTTGCAGCAGGGCTGGCAGGAACTGCTGCAAAAGTGGGTAGGAGTGCACCTGGGAACTCTTATCCCATTGCAAGAGCATCCCCTCTCTCCTGCTCTCATGCTA